>NW_025767051.1:600000-1065339 GCF_003918875.1 Haliotis rubra | reverse complement strand
GAGGAGATCTCGGGCTACCCCACGCCCCGCAGAACGAGTGCCAGTACTGTATCGGGATGCCATAAACGTAATGTTGCGTGACCGCAGAGCAAGTTCTTTCTGTTTTAGACCAATAGCAAATACTCTACTCCACGATATATAAACTGGTTCGTGATAATATCCAGTTGACCATTTTACCCTTTGGAAATCCGGGTTAGAATTGGCTTTCACCAAATTCCATACTTGTATTAAGAGGTGACAACGAGATCGTCGCCAGGCTCGCTGACTTGGTAAACATATTGTGCTGTAATTGGTGTAGAACAAATACTTTGATGTTGATCACAGGATTGTACCTGGTCCAGACTGACCTTTTACAGACCGCCGCCATATATCTGGTAATGGTGAAATGCAGCGCTAAACAACAAAGAAATATAATATTTGCTTCGCTACCGCACATCAATCAATTCACTTTTGCGAAATACAGAACGGTCGACGCCTTCTTGATTCCTCTGGTCGATGCTTTAAAAGAATGGCGTCCATTGAATTATTGAAAACAAAAATTTAAAACTCAAACGAAACATCATTATCTTAATACAATTAAAACAACATTCGCCATTACGGTATATAACTCACGTGAAAATACATTGCCGATAGTTTCTAACTTCTTCCCTTTTAATGTACCTCGCTCTTCCGAGGTAGTGTGTTTCAACTGAAACCGGTTTCTCCTGTGTCCTAGATTCATATCTTTCCTTAAAATGAACACATACCGGTTGACGTCATGACCAAGAAAAAGAACAAAGCAGACAAGTAGCTCCCGTGCATTATTCAGATATAAAGATAACAAAGATGGCACCATTAACATAACATGTTAACCTTGGAAACGACGACTACCCACTCCACATAACTGCAAATAAGATATCTTCTTTCTTTAGTACCACAAAATGCTCCAATATCACATCGTAATCAACAGAAAGATTACGAGTTTAAATATTTATGCGCAAAACCTAAATCTATCGGCTAAAAGTTATGTTTTACGATTGGACAAATATTTATACTTGATAAGCATACTTAGGATTTCAAGAATTTTCGGTTCCATATCAGAATTCGACTTCATCAACAGGCGGATCGTCAAGCTTTTCATGATCAGGCTCCCAAAGCAATGTGTGTAATCACGGGTGATTTAAATGGCCAATAAACTCCACGGTCGTATTGTAGAGCTACACTTAAAAGTGTGTACCCTCAATTCATTATATATACCAAGCAGCAAAAGAAACAAGCAAATTGGAATTTTCCTTCGCAGAAACTGATGACTGTAAACTCATTTAATGTTTTTGATTGTGCATTTTCACAACATCTCCAACTTTACCTGAGCAAAGAAATTCCTTCCCAGACCTCAGAATGAAACCCAGGAAAATGGGTCTCCGCAACGCAAATTCGATCTCGGAGATGGTACGGTGTTCTCCATGTTTTTCATGTAACTCATGCTGCGCGTGTTCATGACCAGGACCTCTCATAATATGCACCCCAAACCTGGTTGAAACATTCACTTTACAACGTCAGGAGGATGCCGCGACTCACGACAGCTCGGTATGTTCCGTGCGCTAGGAAGATTCTGAAGCTGGCCACACCGCCGTACTGCCGTTGCCAATCGACTTCCAGGTCAACGTTCGACTCATCTACAGCAACGTTTCCGGGCTACCAACACCACATATGATCGCTGCCCCCTGTACTGGCAGAAAGAAAGTGACGATAAGACCGCCATGTTACGCGACAGCATGTTCAGAATCCCTTCTCGTGCAGGCATCCGAAACAGCACGCCAGACAGTGGAACACCACACGGAAAGACCAACCAGTACTCGATACAGTACGCCGACGTCTTAACAGCGGGAACCTCCCATTACCGTAGACCTTACCGTGGACCTGTCCGCACCCTCGTCATCGGCGTGAATGCCCACAGCTTGTCCTACGACACCAAAACCGGCGATACAGGAAATGGAGAACCGTTCTGTTCACACATACGAGTCGGTACTGTGTATCAACTGCAGATGGCAGGACAAGAATATGGCGACGACGTGTAATAGCGTTACTCGACCAATGTGTGTTTTAGAAAGAGACTCATGGGGAGGTGCAAGCATCACTGTTTCAACCTCCCATCATGAACTGGATCAAGGTTAAGCATCTCCTCAGCCTATCACCACCTTTACTCATGATCACTCAGTAATCCACCCCATACCTCGTCCAACTGGCTTCATATTCTCTTTTTGTGTATTGTAATCAATAACCAATCAATGTCAAAAACAACTCACTTTCTTCAACTCACTATTACCATCTAAGTGTACAACATCTCATCTATTGTGTAAACTCATTTCGCATATTGCTTTAATCAATCACCACTCTGGTACATCAGCCTACTCTGCTCTCAAGTCACTAATTAGGCAATTCAAGACAAATATTTCATTTAAGTCTCACCTCATGTAAAAGCGGCCAGATTTGCATAGGCCAATATTAATTTTTACATATAACGAGCCACCCTTGAAGGGTTATGAGAGACTATTACATAGAAATGACATATGATAAATGCAACAATATGAAATTAATGCGTATAAAGACGCTTCTTTTGAAGCATATAAGCAGGTTTGGCTGTAAATGTAGTTCATGTTCTTTAAATAATAGTAAAACCATAAGCTTTCATTATCACATAAATTCCATGAAGTTGGGATTGCTGAAACACATATGGTCACTCCATAGCCCCAATATGCAAATCATGGCACAGCGGACACTCCAACAGCACATGACGTTCATCCTCAGTCCCATCAATCACTGCGTTCAATAATCTTTCATTTCATTTACGTTCATATTTTGAATATCTGGACTGTTTCCAACTTTAGGGGTGCAGTAACCGGATCTCAACGTGTAAAAGGCAGACTGATAGGAGTGTGACATGTGTGCATACCTTTACATAGCTTTCGCAACCAATAATAATACATCTTTAAACATTCTATACGTCCGCAAACTTATTGCTACCCACCTCTGCCTCCTTGTTTATAGTATTAATGCATCGTCACCTGCATATGCTACTTTTCCATAATAAGTAATCTGTACCCCTCATATACATTCTCCTTCACACCAACACCCTTCTTTCGATATTCAGGCCCCATTCATTAATTTTGGCTTTCACGGTAGTTCGACCAATTACTTGCATACGCGCACTTAATCCGACTCATACAAAACATATTTATTTACTCTAACAGCATGAGTTAAAGCGGCAGTATTGCCGGATAATACATACCCACCAAGTTCGGACAAATGGAGGAATCCAGCCCATGTTCTATTTACCGCAAACATTTGAGCGTTAAGCTACCCACCCCTAAAAATAATTCTCAAAGCACGATGGTGGACGGCATTACACATGACATATCTCGATGACCTCAACTGGAAGCCCCATAGCTCGTAGAACCGACCAGACCATCGTATCAAAAATAAGTTTTGTATAAGTAGAGTACTGCATACCCTCCGACTGCCTTATATTTGCAAATAAGAAATCCCAACGCTTCACAAGCAGAGATTCTTAGCCGATGCCTTCGCCATAAGCGTTATAATCTAAACGGTTCAGTGAGCAATAGGGCACCTAATGGCGTAATTACTAACAACCATCTAAAATGGAACTACCAACACACAAACAAAGCATCACGTTCTTTGTCACTTACGTTCCTAAAATGTACAGATTTTTAGATTCATTATGTGTACAAGTGGTATTATCTATACACCAGACATTTTAAAACCTCTAATAGACTGTTCAAATCATCTGTAGAATCTGCAAGTAAACCAGATCATCAGCATACGCTAAAGCTGCAATCACTGTGTCCTTGACATGAATACCAATCCCCACTTCTCCAAGTTTATCATGTAGATCAATAATGAAAATTTCAACAGAATTGGAGAGAAAGAAACAACCTTGCTTCAGGCCCCGATTTACATCAAACCATGGGGTAAAAATACCATTAATACGAACGGCTCACAGTTTACATTCGTATACAAAGATTGAACAGCTAAAAACATTTTTACCATTTACGGCAATATTTCTCACTTTTCACCATAGCACACCTCTATTAATACAATCATACGCCTCTTAAAAATCTATAAAAGTTACAAACGTTTTCTTTTTTAACATTTTGTTGTTTCGATGATGGAGCAAATAGAATGAATATGATCTGTAGTAGATCTCTGTTTACGAAACCAGTTTTGCACAACGTTAAGAACACCATTTGCATCAGCTGATGACTGCAATCGCTAGTTTAAAACATTACAATATAGTTTATACATTGAATTGATAATAGCTAACACTCTATATGACATAGGATCCATAGGATCTAGAGTAGAACACCTTGGTATGGGGTTAACAATGCCCTTTGACCATATTGCAGGATGGTCCCTGTATCAAAACAAACATTGAAAATATAATGCATAGTTAGAAAGTGACAATACTCTTTGTGATTTAAGACATTCAACAGGAATGCATCAACACCGAAGCCTTACTAACGTGGCTTTCTATCCAGAGCTGCGGTTATCTCAAAGAGTAAAGTTAGCGTCAAACAACACATGTACGTCCCCAGGCATGTACTCCCTTCAACAGACTCACTCTCCCCAGTGACGTCACCATTCAGCAGTTCACAGTAATCAACCTTGTCAATTGTATATACTCACCAAGCTGCTATGTATATATATTCTCCATGTTACAACTCTTTGTATCACTTTTGCTTGATAACGGTGTTAGTACCTAACACAAAACGTCGCAACTCTTTGCAATAAAAGTTGACTATCCACAGAACTTATTTTTTTTTAAAACCCCAAAACAAATATCAGTTACACCTACTTAGGTTATCAGTCCAGATTTGAAAAGGACATTCTTACTTAACATGTTGTTTTCCTTGTGATGACTGAATCACGGTCAATCATGTCCTCCTGGCTTGTATTGATTTTTCCATCACAAGGGATGAATATTTCAGTGTTCAGACAGAAGGATCTTTTCAATAATGTTAATTGTCATTCCATTATTGTTTTGTTTTTATAAGAAATAGACTTGATGGATAAATGTTTTGTAAATAGATATATGTTTTGTAGTTTGTAGTTCAAATGTAATACTGAGATTGTTGGTGGCTGTATCCTAACAGAGAGTTGAAGTACCATAAATATAATTCCGTGAAAAACATACGTACCATTTAGCGCGTTTAGAGTCTCAGCTGTGACGAATTCCAGATTTAAAACAGACACATGCAGTGTCTATTTTTATTTCGAAGAAGGCATACTACACTACGTGGATGGTATATATATATATATATATATATATATTCAATATTAATACACACGCGCGCACGCACGCACGCGCAAGGACATTAATATCCTCTTGTTGATGTCCGTAGGTCCCGCAACATTCAAAGTAAATCTAAGCTTACCAGGATGTTTAGCCGGAATATTTTCGTGTTTATTTGATGGCTAAATTTGACTACAATCACCAGCGACCTGACTGACCTGACTGAGTTTGGTTTTACGCCGCTTTTAGCAATATTCCAGCAACATCACGGCAGGGGACACCAGAAATAACAATCGCCAGCGAATGAAGGGATGATGTAAATTCAGCTGGGTCCCGTGGTAGGCTGTTAAGCAATCACAGCACGTTGTAGATGTATTCATCTGATAAAAATACAATTTTGGAGATAGATGTTACTTTTGAATTTTTGTATTCTGTGATATTCCAGTTGTTTTCTCTGTCCTTTGTTGACAGTTTGTTTAATAACTACCGTATTTATCGTGCATCTATAACTTTTAGTAACTCTCATAATTTTAGTCACGATATGGCTGAAATACTGCCGATGTGACTGTACATTTCAGTTCACTCACTCACCAAATACCACTGAAATGGTGGTGCAATGCGTATACAACAGGACCAAAATCGCAGTCTTTTATATGTTATTTTATCCTTCTTCAAATGAATGTTATTAACATAAGATGTGTGGCATTTGATGGCAATGTCCTCTTTAACCTTGAATGAGTTGTGCCAAGAAACACCCGGCTCTTGACGTATATAACAATATATAGACCAGACCATAGAAAGGTCATAAAGTTATTAACTGTCCCGACATTAGATCAGTGTGCGACGATGTAAAGCTGAGCACCTGTTTGTAGACGTCACACTGAAGAGCTTTGCAAATTTAGACCAAACATCGCAAGTATATTTGCTGATAGAATGATAAACTGTACGCTGCCTGTCCTTGCTCTCGGGAACTATGTGTAGCTGCCATAAAGATTTGGACAACAAGTAATAAACCTGACTTGAGCGGCTAGAGGCTTAAGAAGCATACATAAGGATGTCCGTAAATCATTTTCGAGATCTATTCAGTACACATTAACTCAGTTACATGTATGGCCGGGGCGAAAGGGACGTATGGTTAACCTAATGGTTACGATGGGGTGGCCGTATGGTTAACCTAATGGTTACGATGGGGTAGCCGTATGGTTAACCTAATGGTTACGATAGGGTAGCCGTATGGTTAACCTCATGGTTACGATAGGGTAGCCGTATGGTTAACCTAATGGTTACGATAGGGTAGCCGTATGGTTAACCTAATGGTTACGATGGGGTAGCCGTATGGTTAACCTAATGGTTACGATGGGGTAGCCGTATGGTTAACCTAATGGTTACGATAGGGTAGCCGTATGGTTAACCTAATGGTTACGATAGGGTAGCCGTATGGTTAACCTAATGGTTACGATAGGGTAGCCGTATATGGTTAACCTAATGGTTACGATGGGCAGTTTTAGGCCGTATGGTTAATCTAATGGTTATAATTACGATAGGGTAGCCGCATGGTTAACCTAATGGTTACGATAGGGTAGCCGCATGGTTAACCTAATGGTTACGATAGGGTAGCCGCATGGTTAACCTAATGGTTACGATGGGTAGCCGTATGGTTAACCTAATGGTTACGATGGGGTAGCCGCATGAACAAGTTAATCTAATGGTTATAATTACGATAGGGTAGCCGTATGGTTAACCTAATGGTTACGATAGGGTAGCCGCATGGTTAACCTAATGGTTACGATAGGGTAGTACATGGTTAACCTAATGGATACGAATGGGTAGCCGTATGGTTAACCTAATGGTTACGATGATGGGTAGCCGTATGGTTAACCTAATGGTTACGATAGGGTAGCCATATATGGTTAACCTAATGGTTACGAATGGGTAGCCGTATGGTTAGCCCAATGGTTACGATGGGGTAGCCGCATGGTTAACCTAATGGTTACGATAGGGTAGCCGTATGGTTAACCTAATGGTTACGATGGGTAGCCGTGCATGGTTAACCTTAATGGTTACGATAGGGTAGCCATATGGTTAACCTAATGGTTACGAATGGCAGCCGTATGGTTAGCCTAATGGTTACGATGGGGTAGCCGTATGGTTAACCTAATGGTTACACGATAGGGTAGCCGTATGGTTAGCCCAGGTTACGATGGGGTAGCCGGGTGGTCTCATATGGATTTTACATGTGCAACAATGCTCCACAATAATACATTTAGTCCTACGGATTTAAGGGCGATGGGGTAGTCTAGTGGTTAATGGGTAGTCTTGTCACGCCAAAGACCTGGTTCGATTCCCCACATGGGCAATGATGTGTGAAGCCCATTTCTGGTGTCCCCGCCGCGATATTGCTGGAATATTGCTCAAAGCGGTGTAAAACTATACTCACATGTATCGCCGATTTACTTTACAGTTTCGACGTCCTATGCGTCTGAAAATGGCGTCGGGAATATAGTGTGTACATTACATTCGTGTTTAGTAAAATGGCACTGACAAAACCGTTGAATTTCTTTTAATAATAGTCAGTTTTACAATTTGACAGATCGCTGGGCTTATTGTTAATTATCCCTGTTACTTAGCCGACGTAAAGTCACACGGCCACAGACTGACCACGTGGGGGTCACAGACTGACCACATGGGGGGTCACAGACCTGTCGACATGCTGCTTAAATATACGTGAATAAAATTAACATTAACAGAAGTATGACCACATTAGCTGACCGTGTTTCAATCTGATTTGGCAATAACTGCAATGAATATTTACAGTTTCATTTTAAAGGACACGTATACATTGATGGAGATATTAACTGATTTCTTATACACCTTGGAGTCGCTTGGGGCGTCAATCAGCAATCCTTTAATGACAGTGAGTGAGTGAGTTGAGTTTATTCCAGCTGTATGGCGGCGGTCTGTAAATAATCGAGCCTGGACCAGACAATCCAGTGATCAACAACATGAGCATCTATCTATCTACACAATTGGGAACCGATGACATGTGTCAACCAAGTCAGCGAACCCTCACCTTCTAATCCCGTTAATCGCCTCTTATGACAAGCATGGGTTACTGAAGATCAATTCTAACTCGGATTCTTCACGGGTCCCTTAAATGACAAATATGTCAGCAATATCAGGACGGGATATACCCGAAATGGACATCACACATAATCGAATAGCTTTAACGACGAGCTATAGGGAGGTTTGGATGGAGTCTATGACATAAGAAGCACGACTTTACCGTACGGTGTATGTCTGAATGTTGAAAATGTAGTTTGAATAAGATACGTTAAGGACAATAATGCGCAGATCACGAAGCACATTACACGTTCATTGTAAATCTACTACACTGGTAGAGTCTGGTCAGCACACTCGTGTTTGCCGGTGTCTCTGGGTTTGGTCTTCAATGGGCCATCACAATGAACAGTCTCAGTATCATAGAGGTATTGTTGGTTTAGTTCTGTGCCGCAGCTTACAATCTTGTCTTCGTTACAGTCGTCGACAACCAACAATCATCGCTGTCTGCTGTCTTGTACTGTTCGGGTCCATGTCGTGGCTTAATGACCTCTTCATTGTTGCGTAAAAGTATATTGATTAGTCATGGTCTCCATGAGCCTAAACGGCCCTTGACGCTGGAATGTGCCTTGATCTATCAACACTTATTATCAGTGTCGCATAATCACAGTCTTGACTGATAGCTTTCTGGCTGTTCTTGCCGCGTTTACTCGAATTTCGGGATATCACGAAGGTACAACGGGTTTTGCTGGGTTGGAGGCAATCTTTCTGTTGTTCATTTCAAACCAGTCTGTTGTACAATGCAATTGAAATTTCACTTCATATGCGTTAAAACACATTTGCCAGTGCAAAATTGGGTAGTGTCCAGTGTTGTGAAATTAGGTAGTGTCCAGTGTTGTGAAATTAGGTAGTGTCCAGTGTTGTGTTCATGATACCTACTTACAAGATAGGAAGAAAGATAACCGTAAATGTGTCCAGTGTAAGAGATGGGGAGTATATGATACGTGTCTACATGCGTAATACGCAATGCAACTTTCATCGTTGGATTTAATTTAGCAATTGTCAAGTTTTATAATTTGGTGATTTGAGTTGGTGTTATGTGTTTTGTAATCGTGACACAGATGAACAAAGGACCATTGTGTTCAACACAACATTTTTCTCCATTAGACGTCCCATACCGAACCTTTACACGTCGCTAACAGTTCAAGCGTTGACTTCATTGAAGTTCGTAACAAATGTTGGCTCCTGGATGCTGACCCGTGAAGATTTGGGTTATTTGGGCGTCAGCACCCCATGTGGTTCGTAAGAGGCGACTAACGGATTCGGATGGTCAGGCTCGCTGACTTGGTTGACACATGTCATCGTATCCCATTGCGTAGATCGATGTTCATGCTGTTGATCACTGCATTGCCTGGTCAAGACGCGATTATTTACAGACCGCCGCCAATTGTGCTGAGTGCAAGAAAGCAAAGCAAAAAAACCCACAAAAGACAAAAAAAAAACAACATACGTTGGTAACACCATGTGCTCCAGGGGCTGCGGGAGTACTAGAACAGCTTCGCCAGCTTCGTTAATGCACATCGTATTCAATAGCGTTGATTCATTCTCCTCGTATGAATCCCTGAGCAGTCTGGTCTAAATTGATTTTGGAGTGAGTGAGTGAGTTTGGTTTAACGCTGCTGTTAGCAATATTCCAGCAAATATCACGACGGGGACGCCAGAAATGGATTTGTACACACATTGTACCCATGTGGGGATTGAAACCGGACCTTCGGCGTGACGGGTGAACGCTTTTAACCATTGGGTTACCCCACCATCCCTTTTTGCAGATATACCCATTTCAGCAATGGTGAACTAAACAAAACCAGTATATGATTGGTGTTTGGCGCAAGGATACACGGATAAATGTAACAGTGAGATTGGTATGCTTACACGATGATGCACGGCACTGATCAGAGACGGTCCCAAACTACCCGTTAAATGTGTGGAGGATAGAGGTACTGTTGGGTTTGTGTTGTAAAAAGTCTACAGTAGGAGTTTGTATGAGAGTCAGGAACAACAGCAAACAATGGATACTAGCCACATAAAGAAACAGTGTATTGTCAAAATATTATCCCAGTTGATAAGTACGATAACAATGTCAAAGGTACACATAAACTTTAATGGAGGGATCATGAGACCATAGCAAGTCGGGAGAAGTTCAATTTTTATAAGTCACAAGCGGGACAGGGGTCAAACGACCATGTCACAAGCTCAATAACGGGTATGTCCACCATCGGCATTGAGAACAGCAGTGAATCGACGACGCATAGAGCCTGTCAAACGTGCAAGGAAGGCTTCTGGGATGTCACGCCAGATTCTCTCAAGTTCTGTTGCAAGGTCAAGGACGTTATCTGGCGGATGAGGAAGACGGCGTAGACGTCGATCCATCTCGTCCCAAGCATGCTCTATCGGGGAGAGATCCGGTGAATTTGCAGGCCAAGGCAGTAAGTCAACGTTGTGGTGTTGCAAGAAATCCATTGCTGTATGACGTCCATCACTATGGGAAATGTTAAACCTGGACTCATCTGTAAAAACAACATATCTCCACCAAAACAAGGGTCTGCGGACATGATTTCGGCACCACATTCGGCGAGCTTGTCGATGACGTTGTGTCAGGATAGGCCGTATGGCGGGACGTCGTGGTCTGATCCCGTGATGACGTAAACGTTGTCAAACTGTGTTGAGGTGGATACGGCGAAGTCCTGGGATGGTTCGGGCAGTCATCACTGCAGTCTGAAACCTGTGGCGAAGATGGGTCACCCTTATCCATCTGTCCTGTCTTGGCGTTGTTACACGTGGACGTCCAGAACGTGGCCGATCGATGACGTCATTTGTGTTCTGGTAGCGTCTCACCAGTGCAGAAAGGGTGTTCCGGTGACAGTGGAAATGTGCAGCCACTTGTCGTTGAGACATTCCCCCACGGACCATCCCAATGGCCTCATCACGTTGTGCAGACGTGAGCCTTGGCATACTATGCGTTTCAATAGCCCTTAAAGCTTTTGAACGATTGCAAGGGCAGGGGTTGAGCTTTCCAAAGTGACAGTATTGTGTGGCATTCATTTGCTCTGTTTCTCTTTCCCGGAATGCACGTGCAACAACGTATTGCACGTCTCAAGGACGAACCCACTGACGTCACGGAACGTGGCACGTGCATGCATGTTGGATACATGTCACTAATCTCTGAGTTTAAATCCTTATGTGTCTACACAGGTTTGATAAATTTAGATTTTTAAATTTTTGTATGCACAGTTTCTTTATGTGCCTAGTATAGAATGCACGGATCTAATTAAATCGACCAGCCAGACATATGATATGACACGTTTTATGGGTAACAGCTATCCTTGAAACGTGTCATGTATTCATGTTCATTCAACTTCTCAGTGCCTTTCACCCATGGACCCTAAAGTACTGTCGGAAATTGAAAAAAACCCTGTTTTTAGGCCGTTACTCTGTATCCTTAAAATTTACACAATTGCAAATAGGATATGTTGAAATAACCAACATCGTTCTAACTGGGCGTTCAGTGGGATGCATAATAGGATATCCAGAAAGCATGTTTACTCGTAAAATCGGGCAAAACTTAAAAATAATACTATAAATGGCAATGAGGTCGCGCAGCCAGGTATGACGACGGACCGTCGACTCACTTGGCATGACATACACGTGCTGCCTACAGGAACAAGGGGTAATCTCAAAGATATTTTATGCTTTTTCATATGTATTGAATATGTCTCTTTTGATTATCTTATCTTAGCTGATATCTCAGTACCCCAGCCCGACCCCAACCACCGTCTGCGATACCTGTCGTTGAGATCACCCCTCCTACCCGTTTCTGTTTATAGTGATAGTGAGACGCCATGGTAGCTACATCCTTAATAGTTTCAGTATTAAAGTTATTTTTTACGTCTGTTATCGTTTATAATGAAGCTAAGTCTAATTTCAAAATGATCATTTAGAAAGTGTCCTTTGTAATCCAATAGCATCGCACACTAATTTGCATAAAGCCATGGTCTGTTCTAAATAAGTCGCATTGGACTTAGAAAAAACCGCATTGCCCATTTCTGCACTAATCTCTACTCAGTAAAATCCTTCTTTTATGTTTCCTATATCCCTCCCACTGCGATTGTAGTTATGCCTAACTTGGTTTAACAGATATTCCACACTTTCACATATTAACTAGCCAATTGTATACCAGGCACATAAAGAAACTGTGCATACAAAAATTTAAAATCTAAATTTATCAAACCTGTGTAGACACATAAGATTTAAACTCAGAGATTAGTGACATGTATCCAACATGCATGCACGTGCCACGTTCCGTGAAGTCAATGGGTTCGTCCTTGAGACGAGCAATACGTTGTTGCACGTGCATTCCGGAAAGAGAACCAGAGCAAATGAATGCCACACAATACTGTCACTTTGGAAAGCTCAACCCCTGCGCTTGCGATCGTTCACAAAATTAAACGGCTATTGAAACGCATATCATGCTAAGCCTCACGTCTGCACAACGTGATGAGGCCATTGGGATGGTCCGTGGGGGAATGTCTCAACGAC
This sequence comes from Haliotis rubra, assembly GCF_003918875.1. Lineage (NCBI taxonomy): Eukaryota > Metazoa > Mollusca > Gastropoda > Lepetellida > Haliotidae > Haliotis > Haliotis rubra. The sequence goes on along the minus strand of NW_025767051.1, from coordinate 1,052,396 downwards.
AAGTGGCTGCACATTTCCACTGCCACCGGAACACCATTTCTGCATTGGTGAGACGCTACCAGAACACAAATGACGTCATCAATCGGCCACGTTCTGGACGTCCACGTGTAACAACGCAAAGACAGGACAGATGGATAAGGGTGATCCATCTTCGCCAGAGGTTTCAGACTGCAGTGAAGACTGCCCGAACCATGCCAGGACTTCGCCGTATCCACCCCAACAGAGTTCGACAACGTTTACGTCATCACGGGATCAGACCACGACGTCCCGCCATACGGCCTATCCTGACACAACGTCATCGACAAGCTCGCCGAATGTGGTGCCGAAATCATGTCCGCAGACCCTTCTTTTGGTGGAGAAATGTTGTTTTTACAGATGAGTCCAGGTTTAACATTTCCCATAGTGATGGACGTCAACGTGCCCATAGACGCGTGGGTGAACGTTATGCACAGGCCTGTGTCTTGGAGAGGAATCGCTTTGGTGGTGGTACCGTGATGATTTGGGGTGGAATAACAGCACGCCAAAGAACTTCTTTGGTGATTCTTCAGGGCAACTTAACTGGTGTGGGCTACAGGGATCAGATTCTTCGACCTGTGGCAATTCCTTTTCTGCAACGTCATGGCCCTGGGTTAACATTCCAACAGGACAGTGCCCGCCCTCATACGGCAAGGGTTGTTATGGATTTCTTGCAACACCACAACGTTGACAAATTCACCGGATCTCTCCCTGATAGAGCATGTTTGGGACGAGATGGATCGACGTCTACGCCGTCTTCCTCATCCGCCAGATAACGTCCTTGACCTTGCAACAGAACTTGAGAGAATCTGGCGTGACATCCCACAAACCTTCCTTGCACGTTTGACAGGCTCTATGCGTCGTCGATGCACTGCTGTTCTCAATGTCGATGGTGGACATACCCGTTATTGAGCTTGTGACATGGTCGTTTGACCCCTGTCCCGCTTGTGGACTCGTGACGTCTTTGTGATTGACTTTTCAATTGAAATTCTCCCGACTTGTTCTGGTCTCATGATCCCTCCATTAAAGTTTATATGTACCTTTGACATTGTTATCGTACTTATCAACTGGGATAATAGTTTGACAATGCACAGTTTCTTTATGTGGCTAGTATAGATACAAATGTGATAAAACTGTTGTTTTTTCTATTTCCGACAGTACTTTAGTATGGTTATTTACCTTACTTCAATTGTTGTCAATATGTAGCCTGTTTTTATATTGTATTGTCTTCTGAAATTCATCTGTGTTAGAGTTACATACTAGTGTTATATTTATATCTGTGGTGTTCTAGTTGGTTTTACTGCCCTTCGTTAACAGATTTTATAAAACATTTACCTTTATGTATTCTAGAATTATTACTTGTTTTTAGTCACGATATGGCTGAAATATTGCTGATGTGACTTGAAATCTTAACTCACTCACTCAATGCCTTTCAAGAACTTCAAACATATCTACATATTAAACAGATGCACAGTTCACAGGACATGGGGGACCCAATGAGTGTGTGTTCAGAGAATGTCTTTGTTTTAGATAGACCAGTACTATGCCTGTTCATCAATACCACTCATCTGGGAAAATATGTATTGATTATATGTAGTGTGTGGAATATGTGTCAATGTCTATTCTGTCATTAGTAACTGCTCACGTAACGCTTTGCTCAAAACACGCTTGTTTGAAAAGTAAATATTATAACATCATAATTTCCTTTGAACACTTTCAATTATATACTGAGTCAAAAAAGAAACTTTACATTCTTTCTTTAGGGCACTATAAAAGAACAAGAGATGGTAAGATGGTTAAATTGTTATTAATTCATTGCTGATATCTGTGTGATGTACTCGATACACTGACAGTGCCATAATCAGTTCCATTAGGCTACACCGCCGTTCCAAAACATGGGTATACAGAATGTCAAGTCACAAGAATAAAAATGCGAAATTTTTCAGTTCAATATCGTGTATGGCCTCCCCGCGCATTCACCACTGCCAAACACCGTCTCTTCATCGACTGCCTGTTGCTTGTGAACACGTGGTTGGGGATTCTGCGCCATTGCTCTTGCAATGCAGCGCCAAATTCCTGCAAATTCTGAGGTTGGTTCCTAAGACCACGAAGCCTTCTCCCAAGTGCATCCCAAACGTGCTCTATTGGATTAAGGTCAGGGGACCTCGATGGCCAGTCCATGACGCTGATTCCAGCGTTTTGAAGGAAATTTCGTGTCAACATCGCGGTATGCGGCCGAGCATTATCATGCTGGAAGTGTAGACCTGGGCCATGAGCCGCCATGAAAGGAACGAGTTCAGGGATGAGCACCTGGTCGTGGTAAGCAGCAGCTGTGGGGTTTCCACGGATGACCAGAAGTCGGGCACGGTTTTTCCACAGAAAGCACCCAAACCATGCAACTTCTGCCCCCGAATCTGTCGACTTCCTGTACACAACATTGGGCATACCGTTCACGACGTCGTCTCCAGACTCTATGCCTGCCGTCCGCGAATCTGAGGGTTAACCTGGATTCATCGCTAAAGACGACTCGATTCCACTCTCTCTGGGTCCATCGGAGGTGACTTTGGGCCCACAGCAGACGTTGACGTTGATGAAACGGCGTCAATATTGGCCCACGATATGGACGTCGAGAATGGAGATTGGCAGCCCGCAACCGATTTCGAATGGGCTGTGAGGACAGTCGACCTCTAAACATCTCAGCCCTGGTTCGTGTAGCCGGTGTAAGATTGAAAACATACCCGCGTTGAAAAAGTACCCGGCGGGTACTTTTTCAACATTGAATTATTACCCGGACTCACTTTTCAACGGCAGGGGTCTTTTTTCAACATTGAATAATCACCCGGCTGCCATTGAAAAATAACCCGGGTCACGTATTGAAAACATACCCTCGTTGAATAAGTACCCTCGCTGTTTCTACACTGTAAACGCACGTAGCCAATTAGAACACCATTGATTAGGTTTTTACCCATGTAGTTATATTTCTAGCAATATAACTTAAATATAGATCCGTGTTTGTGTTGTCATTATGGTCTCTCGTAATTCCCCTGTGGAGTGGCTTGTGTACACATATTTACACCCAACTGCCTATAACAGTTTACAGTTTGGAAACTTGCAGCCCATAATTTCACTTGGAGACTACATGGCCAAGGATCTATCTGGAACACCAACAAAATTATGAAGCAGTTTGAACTTGTCTCCGCCATATAGCTGGAATATTGCATAGTGCGGCGTAACACCAAACTCAATCACTCACTCACTATTCTAGAAGGCTACTAGACGGTAAACAACGGTTACTGTCGCTTTGTTTGTTTTGTGAAGTTCTTTACATATAAATGGTGCAATTTCAAATGTCAAACATTTTGTATCACTTGTTGGTTTGGGCGTATTTCTTCTATTCGTAGTTTTTCAAGTCCTACTTTTATGGCTTTCTCGATATCTTCATTTCTGTCATATTCACTGCGTTTAATTTGCTAGCACAAAACAAATAATATCTGTTTCTAAAACAAATCCTAGCATATGAACAAATGAGCGATATTATGCCTTCATCAAACCAATCAGATTGAACATGTTACCTGTTCACAGTGAGTTTTACTGTTGAGCAATTAGATAAAGTGAGATAATCAAAACACAACAGAATTTCAAACAATAATCACAGAAATAAAAATGTAATCCTTTTTTCAATTACAATTAAAACCTTAAAGGTCACATGCAACGTAAAATACAACTTTGCAGATTCTGAAACCTTCTGGTATGGACTTACCGAAACCAATCGTCAAAAATTCAAATTCAACTTATAAAGTTGAAAAATAACGCGATGAAAAAAACCGCGCGAAATCGGAGTTCAAACGATTCACTAATTTTCCCCTAGCGCTTTTGCGGGAAAACTGGTTTCAGCAGCTGGGCTGGACTGCGGTCATAGCCCGTGCGCAGTGAAATAGGTTCAAGCAGCTTGTCCGGTAAAGGCTTTGGTGTGAGCTTTTTTTCTAATGTTTTGTTGATATTTCACAGACGCGAGCTTTTTATATGTTATGACAGTAGATTAGCGATTTAACTGTTTATATAATTTCATTTGTCTATTTCACCACACGTTTTTGTTACCGAGTCACTTTCTCAGTTCGACACTTAAAAGCAATGCCATTATTTAGCGTTGACAGAATTTCTAACTGTGATATAGATATGGTGTTGACACAGACAAAACTCAATGTCTGTTTTATTGACAACTATATGTGTCTACCTGCCTGTCTGCTAATGACAATATTCAATACACAACTTCGATCACTGACCACATGCAATTTAAACTTAACACCTATCAGGCTATACACCATAAACAAAATGCATTGATTTATGGCCCGAGTTCGGTCTCTGTCACAGACAGGCAGGTGTGATTCTTGTACACATGACATGTTATGATGTCTGTTGATTGCAAAATGTTATACACAAAAAATGAACATGTATTTACAAAACCCATCATCTCTATATATACACACACAATGAGCCGTGAGGGAATCTGCAAATGAACCAGCTGTTACACTTGAGTGCACATCCACCCGCTCTGACTGGGTTCGGAATCCCGGCTGCTTCGTTTCGAGGGAAGTAAACCCAAGTATAAAATATTGCACTTTTGATTTGCGATTGTACGCTTATAATTTGGTTTATATGGTTTTTTTCAAAATCAGCAATGAATATTTTATGGCATGAATAAGTGATGATTGCGTTTTAATTATTTTTGATTTTTTGGTTGCATGTGACCTTTAACTACTTTAATAATTGGGCTGCCATGTGTGGGTCCACGTCAGGCAATGAAACAATATATTTTACAACATAACATTCAGGAGGAAGCTTTCCCCAAGATTTTTGCTTGATTTGTCTCTTCAAGACCAAACTCTGTGCATAAGGCCTCCACTATAGCTACATGGGCTTGTTAGTTAAGAGTTGACTGATGAAAATGTGAGGCAAGACTCTATACCACTGGTGAGGATGTTGTTCGGCCAGCCATGGCAGTTAGATATGTTTACTTTGTAGCCCTATCCCCAAAGTGAGTTAGTATTCTTGCAGGTGTTAACAGACCTGAACCTGAGGAAATGTAAACTTGCTTCAGTAGCGAGGTAGTTTAATTTAATTAAGTTATGATTATGACAAATGTCATGGTACAACAATGAAACGTCACTACTAAAATGGCCATCCAAAATACTGGTTTACGGACATTAAATCTCTCTCTCCTACCTCCTCTCTCTCTCCTTACCTCCCTCCCTCCTCCCTCCCCCCTCTCTCTCTCTCTAAAATGATGATCTCGTCTGATGATTATTGTAGGCACGGTGGCCATCCTTCTGAACCACGTTAGATAGACACGATTAACTTAGGATTAGGTCAAACATTCTTGGAATTGTACAGATCAAAATGGAAAGTTTGAATAGGTTAACATAAAATAAATACAATTTATAAATCTTTATTCAGTGCAAAGATGCAATCAAACTTTGATGTAATGATGTACAAAACAAAAATATCAAAAGAAACAAAATCCAATCTAGTTTTCATATAGAAATACATGAGTATAAACCATTACTCATCAAACATATGAATGCAGAAAGTACAAATGACAATATATGTGCATAAACATATTACGAAATGTATAGGCACATAAAGGTAGCAGAAGTAAGCCGTTCATGTCCAGTCCCGTCTTTCACATACAAATATATTAAAAGAAACAAAATCCAATCTAGTTTTCATATAGAAATACATGAGCATAAACCATTACTCATCAAACATATGAATGCAGAAAGTACAAATGACAATATATGCGCATAAACATATTACGAAATGTATAGGAACATAAAGGTAGCTGAATTAAGCCGTTCATGTCCAGTCCCGTCTTTCACATACAAATCTCCAAGCTCAATATCTAGAGCACATGGGAAGTTTTGTTGGGAGATCCTCCCAGTCGCATAGGAAATTGAAGAGAGTAGCATCCATCACCCCTCTATAGCGTTCTATGCCTGGAATGTTGTAATAATTGTTGGTAAATTTGAAGATGTATACAGTGTCACTCATTTTCATTTCTTCCACCCTTGCTGCATCAGTGGTGTTGTCGCATATGACCGCATCCAATGTTTGCTCAGAAACATAGTCGAAGAACCTTTTCGGGATGTAGTTTCTAACTCCAAAGTACGGTTCTTTAATATATCCAGTGGGAGCTGACTTCTCTGCCAACTTCAAGACAGGCTCAAAATGTGCACATTGATTTGACAGATAAATACTCTTCTCAGACAGCTGACTGTCATCCGATAATGGCTGATATTTGAGCCATCGAAACACTGGCTCCTGTTCTTTCATGCCACACTGGCTTTACACATAAATATTTGTGTGAAGCATCGTTGCGAAGGCGACAATTTCTACTTCGGATCCCCACGTTCCCAACTGTGACATACCCGATTCAGCAATGTAGCTATTCACTGGTCTTGACTCAATTTTCTTGATCAAATTTGGATTGTGTGTCATGTAATTCAAGATGTAGTCTCGTACAATTCCATGATAGGTCTGAACACCAAACACTACATAGCTTAGGGCTCGAAAGAGACAATTAACATCACCTCGCATTGGCACGGTTGTAATGGGTTTCGCAGAAATGTCAACTTCTTTTTTGCTCTCACTGTCAACTGTCATGGTATTTTTCACACTAATTCCGAAGTATGAAGATTTCTCTTGTTGCCACAGTTTGTCTACTGGATGAAAAGACATGGTAAGCGTTCTCTCCTCAGTGTGGGTGTACAACACATCCTCTGAATTAGCCACTTTCCTCTTTTTCAAAGGCAGGTGTTTATGCTCAGATTCAAATGCAGCCTTATCTGTAAACCTTTCCCTCTCCAAGTCGTCTACATCTTCTGATTCAGGAGGTAACTTCATAGGTCTACCCTGGGGAGCGGCATCACCTCCAGAGGAAGCTAACACTGAGGGGCCTTTAACAGAGGTTTCTGTGGTCTGTGTAGAGCATCCTGCTTTAATGGAATCATCAGAAACATCTTCCGTAGTAGGTTTTGGGTGCACAGATACGGTAGTTTCGGAAACAGATCTAGACTTTCTTGTTCTCTTAGAGGATGTACATGTGTTTTCCCCTGATGGATCTGTATCTCTGTAGCTTTTTGAATCTCTCTTAGTCTGCTTGGATGAATCAGAGGGTGTGACATCTTTTGATGACCCTTTGTTCGACGAGGTATCCATGAGTGGTGATGGTACTGACGAATGTCGATAACGTTTAAGCCTATTTCCGTTGACAGATGATGCTAAACCTTCAAGTTTGTAATTGCCATTCTTCATCAGATACTTAATGTTGTATGGACCAGTCCATCTTTGTTGAAGTTCCTCCCCTTTTCTTGAGAGTCTTCTTGTATTATGTAGCATCACCAAATCCCCGGGTTGATAGACGTCCTTGCACACTGGATGTTGTCTGCCGCAGCTTTCCGTGAAGTTTCCAAATGGATAAATGCATCTGTCCGTTGTTTCAAAGCTTTATCTTCACCAATATCAGCACTAAAAGTTGGGATCTTCAATTCGACTGGAAGCTTGTCCTTCCTACCATATACCAATGAGAATGGGTCAGATTTTGTTGACTTCTGCTCTGCTGTCCGGTATGCAAATAGTGCATACGGCAGTTGTACATCCCAGTCATCCTGTGCTGAATTTACCATTGTTACCAACATTGTGCAGAGAGTTCTATTGAATCTTTCCGTTAGACCTCCAGTCTGCGGATGATAGGGAGAAGCAACTCTGTGGTCCACACCCATGACTTCGCAAAACCTTTTGTTCAGATCATTGCAGAATTCTCTGCCTTGATCGGTAATCAGAACTTCAGGCACTCCATATCTACAGACAAAGTTAATAAAGCAATCGTGGACTTGATCTGCAGACATGTTTGGCAGAGGATCCACTTCGCACCATTTAGTTAGGTAATCAGTGAAGACCAGAAGAAACCGGTTCCCTGAAAAGAACAAAATCTGGTATAAACACAAGCAGCTAGCCTAGTATACTCATAAAGCCTAATATTCTATTACCTTATTAAAGCAACAATTGCAGTAGTACATGTAACAGTGGTGGATGTGGTTATTTGAAAAGTGAAACCTCCGATCAACGGCTTGTACTGGCGAACCGAAGATGATATTACCGACTGTCGCAAGTCACATTGCGACCTTAGTAACCCTACGGTGTGAATGAAGTGTTCTCTATAACAGAAACCATACGGTGGCCCTGTCCGATTCGAACCCAAAAACTACGGTCTGTAGGCAGACTCTGTAACCACTGAGCGCCACGTACCTGTCTGAGTGAGCATTTCGTATGTGTGTATCTGAGCACTTCTCTCTGTATGTCAGTATGTCTATCTGTATATCTGTATGTGTGAATGCATGCATGCATGAAACCATGGTGGAAGACGCATGTATAAGAATACATAAGGAGTTGTGATATCAGCAGTAGGAACTGTAAGAAATTAAAGTTTTGTTACATACAGTCAAATAACAGTTGTAAAACATTCACGTCAGATTCCGGAAGTTGTATTATGGTAAAAGATAAAGCACCCCACTTACCCGTCTTAGTTTGTTCCAGTGGCCCAATAATATCCATTCCAATTTGACTAAAAGCGTTCTCAGGTACTGGTATCGGTCGCAATGGTTTCTTTGCTTTTTTCAGAACTCCTTTTCGTTGGCATTGGTCACATTTTCCGATCGCATCTCGAACCTCACGAAAGGACCCTCTCCAATAGTATCTCTCTCGGACTTTTTTCCATCTGGTACATAATAAACTGTGTGCATTAGAAACATGCTGAAAAGATTAACGCCGCATTACGGCTATCTACTGTGGAGAAATTACTGTGACACAACAGTATTTGAAATCCGGATTATTATAAATACAAAATGCCTATACGTTTCTTTTTGGGGGACAGAATATTAACATACTGATCTTTCTATGTAATTTTTAATAAATAATGTGTACTTTGTACACAGACTCATTTAAACTCTACGTTTATTGCAATCATACGGCATTTCTGAATAATACTGGTATACCTTTTCCATGTTGTTTTGCAAACTGATTCAGACTTTTAATTTGACAACATTCAAATGTACGGTTGCTGGGGTTGGAATGTGTGATAATAGGGGTGGGACTGTATAGGTGTTGGGGCCGGGGTATGGTTGCGGGAGTGGGGAATGTGCGGTGGGATGGATTGTTGTGGGTGTGCGGTTGCGTGTTTGTTTTGTTAGGGATATATGTTTGTGGGGGTTGGAATGTGCAGGGATGGAATGTCTGGTGGTTGGGGTGGCATAGGTGGTTTTGGGGGTGGGGATGTATGATTCTTGGGGAGGGGGCTATGGTTGTTGGTGTGGGCGTATGCAGAGGTGCAATGTATCGTAGTGAAGGTGTGAATGTACAGGCATGGGATGTTTTGTTGTTGGGGTGGGGCATATCCGGTTATAGGGGTGGAATGTAATGTTGTAGGGGTCGAGATCTGGTTGTGAGGTAGGAACAAAGCGAAGAGAGCTTTTTGAAAGAAAACAACACCATTGCTTAGAGATGATTATTCACGGCACACAAAAGCAATACTATGAAATTATTTCAGTTTTTGAACATTGGATATTGAGAAATGTATGTTTGTATAACCGTGACGACACCAAAACACTTACAGGATATCAGATCAATACAGAATCTCGAAATAGAGAAGGAATGTAAGTTCTCGGTATAGTTCATGGGAAATTTATGTTGTACGAAAACTAACGTTGCTATCAAGTTAGATGTTTTATATATGTCGTGCGTAATTTACGGAATTGCTCATCCGTGAATTACGCAAAACATTTGCGTAATCCCGAGAATATGTGACGCTGTGCCCACACGAGACACAGCAGAGGGGGAACAGGATCATGTTACAGCTTTCAATGATGTCATCACTATACAGGAAGTGAAACAGGCGGGCAAGGCTCCTGGTATTGACGGTATCCCTGTACAGCTATTAAAGGGAGATAAGTTGCCTCATATTTTAAAGAATTTATTCAAAGTGTGTTTCCATACAGCTTGTATTCCAAAACTATGGGGAAAAGGACTGATTAACCCCATTCCTAAGTCTTCATCAGCAGACCCTAGAGATCCTCTAAGCTACAGGAGGATTACATTGACCTCAGCTGGGTACAAGCTCTACTGCAACTAGTCTGTCGTACAGACGCTGAAGCAAATATATCCAAGAAAGCCCACACAAGTCTAGAAAATGTGGCAAGTCTAGATTTCCTCAGCTTCAGGAAATGAAGAAAGTCTCAGGGCTCCTTTTCTTATATATATATTTTTTTACTATGAACTTTTTTCAGTAAAATATGTTCATTTCAGAGACTAGTTGTTAGTCTATACTGCAACGTACTCAACGAGCGTCTCTACTCTTTGGCGGAAAGAAATGATATTCTCTGCGATGAGCAGAATGGTTTTCGACGCGGAAGGTCGACTGTTGATCATTTTGGCTCAGTTACAAGCTTCATCGAGACCCGGAAGCTAGTTAGAAAGCCCACCTTTGCTGCATTTGTCGACTTTAGGAAGGCCTATGACGGAATAGGCAGACAACCACTTTGGGAAAGATTGAAAGAAAGTGGCGTCAACGGGAGGATGTTTGCAGCTATCCAGTCATTATTTCAGCATGTCCAGTGTACAGTGCAAGTCAATCATTTACAGACGGCATGGTTCGATGTCAATAGGGGGTTAAAACAAGGCTGTATTTTATCTCCTCTACTTTTTAACCTTTACATTAATGATCTGATCAAGACTGTGAACGCGCTAGGGGTTGGTGTTTCTATAGAAGACGAGTGTTTAAGCATCCTAGCCTACGCAGATGATGTGGTGTTACTGGCAGAAACAGCAGAAGACCTGAACATCTTACTCAGTTGCCTTGCGGAATGGTGTATCAAGTATAAGATGAATATCAACATGGAGAAGACACCAAGGACCGATGATGTATTCTCATGTTGAGGTGATGTACTTGCCATGGCGGACTCTTACCACTATCTTGGAGTGCTTCTCACTGAACGTTTAAACTACAGCACAATTGCGAAAACAGCGGTGAAGTCGGCCAGCAGAGCACTCGGATTGTTCATTGCGAAATACAAGGCAACAGCAGGTCTACCTTTCAACGTTTATATGAAGCTGTATGACACTATGGCATGGTCAGTCATGGGCTATGGATCCGCTATATGGGGTACCTCAAACCAGTCATCGGTCAACGCTGTACACCAGCTATGAGGTACCATCTCGGATTGGGGAAGTACGCGCCAAACCTTGCTGTGAATGGTGACTCCGGATGGATTCCCCCTGAAGTACGACAGTGAACAAGCGCTGCTGGACACTGGGCAAGAATGAACAACACAAATTGAAGAAGAATTAACAAGAGAGTGTTTACATGGGCAGATTCCTCAACGAACAAGAACTGCAACATTAGAATAAGAACACATCTTCGAGACTTGAACTTTGGACATAATCCTGGCACTCCAGTGGAGAAGAAGCTTTTAACAAAACTAGTCCATAGAGCTACGTTACAGAGGTATACAGCATCGTGGCAGGCAAAGGTCCAGGCTGATACGGGAACCAAGGGTGCCAGCAGAAATAAACTCAGAACTTACAGAATGTTCAAACACAACTACACAACGGAATCTTATGTCAGATGCCCTATACCCAGAGCCCATAGAAGTGCGATGTCTAAGTTTAGATGTGGAGTAGCGCCGCTGAGAGTGGAAACAGGACGTTACGAAAATATACCCCTAGACTTTGTGTACCCCTCTGATAAGTGTTAATTGGCACGGCTCCCACGGCCGAAAGCTATGTTTATTGTTTACACAATGCCATGTTAGAAAGTGGTCAATGGCATTGTGTATTTCATAGCTTTCGGCAGTATATTCAGAGACTAAGAGTTAGTCTAAGCCAACCCCTTCTCCAAAGGTTTTGATGTCCGCATCAGGATCGGCGACGAGTAACTTCAAACATCAAAGGCAGGCAAAATGTGTATCATTTTTCTATACGCACGTGCATCGGCACAATATCACGAGATCAAAGATTTGGATGTCCCCGTTAGGATCGGATGCGTCTAACTTCAAACATCAAAGACAGTCACACACTCATTCAAACAGTGATATATTTCTGTCTCATCGTTTGTACAACATTTTGAAGAAACATTTTGATAAAACCATAAATATGTGTACACAAGCCACTCCACAGGGAATTACGAGAGACCATAATGACAACACAAACACGGATCTATATTTAAGTTATATAGCTAGAAATATAACTACATGGGTAAAAACCTAATCAATGGTGTTCTAATTGGCTACGTGCGTTTACAGAGTAGAAACAGCGAGGGTACTTATTCAACGAGGGTATGTTTTCAATCTTACACCGGCAGAAACCTGTCACGTAGGTGACGTAGGACGATTTGACGGTCTTCTGCTCGTGACGTCACACGTGGACGACCCGACCTTGGGCGATCAGATGTGGTGCCAGTTTGTTGTAGACGACCTCGCAAGTCATACACAGTACGATGGCTGCATCCCATTGCTCTTGCGACGTCAATAACTGATCTTCCGGCTTGCAACATGCCAACGGCACGTTCACGTTGCACATTTGACAATCGTGGCATTTCAAGTACCGTTAGAACTGTGGTTTAAAAGTGTTTTTTCAATTCTTGAGGCCAATGCAAACACGTGCATATGAAGAAAACTTCGATGCGAAGATCACGTGATCGACTGCACGTGCAAAACCTGATTTGGCACTAACGTCATTTGCACGACGAATGGATGGGTTTGAGTGGGTTTTGCTCACGTTCTTCTAGAGTCGACAGATAGGGATCCCATTTCGGATACATAGATGTATCATCAGAGAAAAATTATTCATTATTTTTCAAATTACATTTTGTGAAGTTTCTCTTTGACTCAGTTTATGTCACAATACGGCTGAAATATTGCCGAAGAGACATTAAATATTAACTAAATCACTCACTCACTCTTTTCAGTTATACTTGTAATGCTTATAAAAGAAAAGCATTGAGAGAAGTGCCTTTACGTCGTCTTTTGCTTCTAAAGGTATACTCAGTTGTTGGCGATCTGTAGCCTGGTTATATATTGTGTTGTCATCTATAGTTAAATGTTTTAGATTAAATTACTGGTTTCACGTTTCTATCTGTGATAATCTAGTTATATCACTGTCCTTCGTCGCCATGTTTTTGTAATTTAATTACATTTATTATCGATTTATAACTTTTTAAGTCACGATATGGCTGAAATATTGCCGGTGTGACTATAAATCTTAACTCACTCACTCACTCACTAAAAGTATACTGAGACATCTTTTTAGATATAGCATACTATTTTGTAGCATATAGCATGGCGAACTAGTGTATGCCTAATTAAGTATGACCGACAGGACTAATGATGAGTAGGGTGTTGAGGAAAGAACGACAAATCAGTCATTCAGTCCTGGCTGCCAGATCTACGTGCAGCCACGTTCCAGTTATACCGGTGCTGCTGACTAAATACAAATGGCACACCTCCACACCCCACACCCCACCCCCGAGAATAGAAAAAGGAAAAAGAAACAACAAACCACCCTTTATCCCCACACCCAAAACATAAATAGAAAAATAAATAAAAATAAGTAAATAAAAAAAACCAACAACATAATACAACAACAACATGTTATTGACAGTGTTTGTGTACATTGTAACCTGATATATTAAGTCCCGGTGTTGAGTGATTTGCTGATTAAGCAAGTGGAGAGAGATTAATAATGCTGAACTTAGGGTACTGAAACTTTTACTGAAAATCTGATCTGTACTGGAATGGATATATGTGCCTTTGGGGAAAGTAAGAGTAATATGTAAAACAAGGGTATTGGTTTGGTCTTATCAAACAATACGTTAAGAAAGTATGCTTGTCCAGTTTATCGGAGGCTCGCGTAACTTGAAATACATGTCTAGAAGATTCATACTGACATGTACGATTTACTCCACAACTACAGTCCGTTTGAGTCAGAAACGGACCGATGAATTGCAAATTTTATCATTGTACAAAATTACCAAGTTCTTTAAGAAACTATCATTAAAATTTTGACACAGTTCACTATTTGTTACGGGGGAGGAGTACAGAGAACGGGACAGCCAGGTGTTACAGAAGCACGTGCACAAGTGCCCACCAAGTTATTGATTCATTAGCCTTTGCAGTGCCGTCTCCATCCTTTCTCGCACACCTGGCTGTGCCTTTCTCTGCACTCCTCCCTCGTAACAAATAGTGAACTGTGTCAAAATTTTAATGATAGTTTCTTAAAGAACTTTTTTGGTGGAGTCCGGAAAATGTTCAAATATAAGAAAGCTGTTGGGTATTAGTAAATGATGAACATGTGTACTATTTATATTTATGTGGCAATTTTGTACACCTATCAAAATTGCAATTCATCGGTCCGTTTCTGACTCAAACGGACTGTGGTATGGGTTACATCATCTCAGGTTTTGTTGGGGGAAAATGTCTGCAATTTTCATGACTTAAGATTTCGGGTACTGTGCTGTGACCCATGCTCAGGGGTTATTTGGTAGTGTTGTGAGCATTCGGGACCTGCTTGGGGATTTCCAAAATGTTCGAAACGTTATATTTTGACGTGATGACGACATTTCTAGTTTTTGGTATCAATTACAAACATGGTGACCCATGCACTGTCCCCCGTTTGATTTGTACCAAGTGTACCCATGTTTTGTTCCGGGTAATCAATTGTTTTTTCTTGAGTTCACCTCGCGGGACCTCGTCATCACTGTTTGTTAGTTTTTCATTCCTTGAGTTGACAGTGCAATCCACCAATGCAGGTATCTATTACATATGTACATTATCGTATGTTTATGGAAATGATAATTTTGCCGCTGTTGAGCAAGAGATATAATGTCATTAAACCTAGTCATTTTGGCACAACATTTATGTCAATTTGTCATTGCTTATCTTTACGTAACCATGTCCAACCATTCGCGAAGCACAAAACTTTGACGTACAGTGGAGTCGTGTCATGCACCATTTCATGAAGTACTACATGTACATAAACGTGTTATGACATCAGAGTCAGCAATTACTAGGAGGATCAGTGAGTGAGTCAGTTTAGTTTTACGCCACTTTTAGCAATATTCCAGCAATATCACGGCGGGGGACACCAGAAATGGGCTTCATACATTCTACCCATGTGGGGAATCGAACCCGGGTCTTTGACGTGACAAGTGAACAGTTTAACCACTAGACTATCCCACCGCCCGAGCAACATACAAATCCATTCAGAAAATAATTTACTTCAGTAAACCGAGACTATTCTGACGATCTCCATAATTTCAGTTCTGGTTCATGAAGAACAAGAAAGGCATAATCCTATATGGCATACTATATTTGCCAGGAGAATGAACGGGTATAACCACTGATGTAAATGAGTGCAATTCTGATAACATTTCCAAACATACCCGCCCGTGAAGATCCAAGTTAGAATTGATCTTCAGCGGTGGGTCCGGATTGCTGACTTGATTCACAAAATCCCAATTGCGCAGATCGATGATCATGCTGTTGATAACTGGATTGTCTGGTCCAGACTCGATTATTTACAGACCGCCGCCACATAGCTGTAATATTGTTGAGTGCGTCGTGAAACTAAACTCACTCACTCCAAACATACCCAACTAAGCATACATGCACATGTAACCAAATGAATTGGAATACTTACTAACTAAACAGAAAAAGAGTACACCTCCATCAATATTGTTGTGTGTGATGTTTCGTGTGAAAACATTGAGAATTTAGAGCCCTGCCCGGAGGGATACCCCTCAGATCACTTTCAACCTTCTGACCGCACAGACATAATTGCACTGCAGCAAACAGTGTGTCAATCGGAGCTGCACATATAAAGCAGGCATGCAGAGCACGCAGCCAGTAGTAGCATTGACACTTAACTGACATACAGGACATTTCAAAACCGCAGCTGCAGGTAAGCTGAACTGAAATTTACATAACTTCACACACAAGAAAAAAATGGTGATTTCCAAAATTTCCAATTTGGAAATATCATCTTTCCAAAAATTTCCAAAATTGGAAAGATGATATTTCCAAGGCTTGGAAATTTTTGGAAATTTAGGAAGGATTTTACCACTACTTCTTTCAGTTTATCCTTTTCCCAAGGATCCCCGTGAGTGTATAGACTGTGTATTCGTCCTCCTAGGAGTGTATTCGTCCTCCTATGCGAGCAACTATAACCAGGGAGACTATAAGACGTTGTAGATTATTCCTGGTATAACTTCTCTCGTCTGCATCCTTGTTGTTCTATGTGTCAAAAATTGACATTAGCTGTCATATTTGCCCTGATATGGTTAGCATTTTCCAAAATACAGTTTTAAGTGTATGGTTTACTTATTATCCACAAAAGCGCAAATAGTTTTTGACCTGTCACGGTTTGCATAAACACAAATTACATAGACCTACGTTACATCATTGATTAAATAAAAGTTTACCGGACCCACTGACTGACTGGCCAGGGTTTATTACATGTCATAAAAGTGAACCCTTGCCAGGGAATAATAGGCTTATTGTAGTAGAATACATTCTTTAATGGTACCCTCTAATTAACACCTGACACAAGGGATGGACCGTTTGGGTGGTTTATCATTGCGAAATCAACAGTCAACAGACCATGAAATGTTGTTTTAAGACTGTAGGCGAATAGAGAGCAACCCGTTTGGGTTTGTGGTCAGAGGCGGTGTTATGCAGTTGGTGTATTCACGAAATATCATGAACTTAATAATAGATAATTGGTTATATTGTCCACACACAGGCGGACTGGGGCAAAAGAACCCAAATGAATTCCTTCTTAAAAACTTCATACTGTAACTAATTAATTTGGTCATATACAATAAAAGGTGACTAAATGTCGCTATTTTAGATAACGTTAAATAATTTCTAGAGAAATCACTACACAAGTTCATATCACAGGTGATTCCAGAGACAAATAGTTTATCAGATTCTAGTTTATGAAAAGCATTAAATTCCAAACAAACCAATCTGTTCTCTAATGCTCAGGAATTATTACCACTTACATACCATAGTTTGAGGTGTCGACTCAGGAAGCCGACCTTTCGATTCTTATAAGGCTCAGGACATTGACAAGGGGTACGCTTTAAAGTTTGGGTGTTATTTTAGCACATGGCTAATCTCATGTGACGTGTTATTACAAGCTGGTGGTTGATGGAAGTGAACACATCGCACACTGAAGCCGACCGTGTAAAAACATGATCAAAACAATCATATGGTAAACACATTTAAAAGGGCACTGATCCAGAGCAATTTCCGCGCACTGGTTGTTGCTTTTGTTATTGCTTTTCTCCCCTGAACACCCGGATGATATCCCAGTATTTTCGATTGGTTCGTGACCTTTTCTGCGCAACCCGCATGCGCAATTGATCGTATAGGTGTAGATTGATCAACAAAAATAAAATCTTGTTTTACTCGATAATATTTCCATCATTTTGATTGTAACAAATGAAAACAGTTTGAAGTTTAATCATCTGCCAGTGGTAAAAAATGTCAGGACTGAAAAATAACGAAGTCAATGTATGTGTCAGGGTAGAGACTGCGATCTGGTAGAATTTCCGATCCTACCAGTAGAGATTGCGATCGGAGTCTCTACCATTCCTGCTGGCAGTTCGTCTCGTATTAGTTCGTATTAGTGTTGAAGAATTTTACTTGTTCTGTACTTCTCTCAGGTGATTGCATTAACATAACTACCCTTAATTGGTGCAGCTAGTTATCCCATGTTTGAGAGCGAAACTTCGCGAATCAGTGACCAAGACGCTGTCAAAAATGGGACACTACCTCCACATAAAGGAACAATATGCCATTGATCTGCAGCTGACAAAGAATCCTGTTCCATGTCAAGTGTCTTTTAACAGTCTAATACCCGAAAAAGGGATACATCGATTCAGTTTTCACATTGGTGTATAATCTCATTGGTAAAGGTAATTTAATTAGCCAATAATGAGCATTTAATCCACTTGTGTTTTTCTTGGCTTGGTCATCTCCTCCCCCCACCCTCCCCACCCACCCGTACCATTGTCTTGCTAATTAACATGGTCTGGTGATCCTCTTACGCCTTAAATAAACAACTTGCCCGACTGGTAAAAGAGGAACACCCCCATCAACTTACTGGCGGTTAATACATTGAAGGAAAGATGTTGTTTTTACACAGGTACAGGGTACAGGACAGGGTGTAATCAGTATAGATTAGTAAATCTACATACATAAACACTACCTTTTGACAAATCCGCTGTGAAAGAAAAAAAGTAATTAATCAATCAGCGTGTTATCGGTTAACCCTTTGATCAATGTTTGTTTTGTATCTCAGCTGATAATTCGTCTTGCTGCAGTTCTATGAGCATATTGCATAACATGTAATACATTTGTCACATCAGACCTTAATTCATAATGCTGAATAGATGTATTTACTCCAGACACAAGAAATGCGAAATGGGAACCTTTGGCGGGTAACTTGATTGGTATTACCATCATACCTGTTATAAATTCATTAACTGACCATCAAGTGAATGATGACAAATAACATGTGTAAGTTTATACCACCAAACACTCAGCTGGTTACAGCAAAGGGGGTAGTAATCGTTGAATTGCATGCAATGTTAATTGCCTGAAAAAAGTTATGGGCCGACACTGTTTGGAGGATACGAACGGAACTTAACGGAACGCATAAGAAATACATATAAGCATTGGATGTGTACTGAAGTTAAAATTGTATATACCTGAGTACAGTTTCATTTGTCATATATACAATATATAATAGACATCATATGTTTACCTTGCATGATTAAATATCGAGGTAAAAAAAACACAGAAATAAGATCAAATTGGAAAATTGGATCAGTCACTATGCCATCTATGCATTAAAAAATCCGAAAAGCATATACACTGCTTGTATACTTTATTGCAATCAGACAGGAACTACTGGGGGTATTCTCAAATACATGTAACAACATCTGATGAGCATCCACCCTTCCTAATGTCCCGCTGTTTTGGTTGAAGAAGTTTTGTCAAGGTGGCCAGAAGCCCAGTCCCTGTGTCCGTCATGGTTGAGGGAGCAGATACCGACAAGCGTGCAGTTTGGTTTAGTAATTAGACTGTTGGCGAGAAACATTAATCGCTCTGGATCAGTTCCCCTCTTATTACATGGGGATATATACATGTAATGAGAAGAAGCATGAAAGTGTACATTCGATTTCGATTAAATAAAATCTGTCCATATAGTCTCCCGTTACCACTCGTGGCTTACGCCTTCTATGTTTTTTATGTGTTTTATATTTCAATGTTTATATGCTGAGACTGAAATGAAACACTATCTTTATACATATATTTGGCTCGTTTTCTCATTTGGTGTGCTGTCATTCGCATAATCCGGAATATCCTATTCTATGAACACGTAGGCCTGTCATTGTCTCTATAATCCAATGTTAATTTGGTAACGGACGGGACATCAACATTTCTCTTAACTCATCTGTTTGGACCAAAGGTCGATAGAGGGGAGTTTCCATGTATATTCTCACGCCGTTATCAAGATAACAGTTACTACAACCAGGTGAACAGAAGTATATATGCATAGTGACTAGCAGCAAATTAACACCAGGTAATTCAGCAACTAGCACATCGTTGGGGCCAACAGGAGAGTAAGATCAACAAGTCTAAATCCACTCCTTTGTCCAAGTGATGGAATCAATGAACATTCAATCAGCTTGTCTATCCTGAACGTTGTACATCGGAATGCCGCTCTATGCAATAAACATGGAGTTGTTATCACATAGGTGGTATGTTTCGTTGTGTATCCCCATACTGTTTACTGCAGTATAAGTGGAAACTGCTTCACTTTGCGAATGACCAATCTTTTGAAGTTGATTTAAGTTCTACTTAAGTAAACTGCTACCTAACAGATTCATCTCAGATTAAAACATCTCATTCCAAAGTCGTGTTTTCTATTTCAGGTTCTAAGAAATACTGCATTTTTACATATTAGACATAATTCTATCGGTACCAGTTTGACGTGTCTGGTCATGAGTTAACTAACATAGTGATTATATATTTTTGACCATTACATGTGTCATTCACACGTCATGTATGCCATTCTAATGTTCTCTGATCCATACAGCATTTATTTCATTCAATGTTTTGAAGCTCATATGAAAACATGAAAAATGTTACTGTTCCAGTTCCTTTTGAAGAGTGAAATTATTTTTGTTTTTGGAGTGTTCCAACCAATAAAGTCATTATGGTTACAATCGGCCTGATTTTAATTAATACCTATCAAGTTAGATGTTATACACGCGTGCATGCACACACACCCACACAAAACATCCGTAATTTGTGAATTCTGTTCGGACGATAAAGACATATCTAATTTGATGAGAATCACTCTATAAATTATCTTCCCTTACTCTGAGAGAAGCATGGCATTATTCATTCATTTTTTAATAAATTTATCTGCATAAAAGAAGGTATTATCAAAAATGTGAAACAAACTTCCGTATACTACCATTTCACAAACATTGCGATATTGACCATGGAATAATGTTAAGTTTAGTCTGTTTTCAATGTCATAATATGTGAGGTTCCTCATTCACACATACATACAAACTGACAGCATAAAACAAAACAATATGCAACCAACCCAATGTAATACAATACAATTTTCACCGCCTGTGCATACCGCACTGTTGACGAATCTCTCAGGTGTGTTAGAGCAATAATCACATCGCTACATGATTAACAAACCTACAGCTCAGCAGATTTTAATAACTTACCTTTTTAATCAGAAAAATAAGAGTTATGGATGTCTACTTCTTTATTGAGAATAACACGAAGTTTCGGAGCATATGCTTGCTCCTTCATCAGGTGAAAATCAGGTCACAGTAATGCATTCCACTTCTTAATGCCCATCAAAGATTTAACTTACTTCCAGAGGCTTCTTTAAGAGGCATAAAACGTGTTAATTAACAAGGCAGTAGGCCTTGTTAATTGGTGACTATTAACTGCCTTGATTCACTCATCAATCAACAAGGGATTAGGTCCTGGGGCGTGCAAAGAACAATAATTTACCATCACCCACCAGTTATTTCCCTTTGTAGATATATTCCAAAATTGTACATTTTTTGGAATCTCATATTTCAAAAATGGGAAACATTGTTCTTGAATATGTCATGCTTCTTGCATATTTCATGCAATTCGAACAGTAACTGTTTGACTGCGTTTCTACTTTTTAACACATCCTTGCACTTTGCTATTGCTAAAAGACTCTGAAAATTTACTTAGGTAAATAGGTAAATACAGTTTTAGCACACAGCAAATGCTTATATGTATTTCTTATGCAACAATGAAGTTCTGTCCGTATTCTCAAAATAGTGTCGGCCCATAGGTTTTCACATGCAATACAGCAATTAATACTCCCTTGTTGTAACCCGTGTTAGGTGGTATAAACCTACACATGTCATTTGTCATCATTCACTTGATGGTCAGTTAATGAATTTATAACAGGTATAATTGATGGTAACACCACTTAGATAACCCGACAAATGTTCCCATTTTGCATTTCTTGTGTCTGGAGTAAATACTCAACATTATAAACATCGATCAAACGATTAACCCATACTTTTATCTTACACAGCGGATTTGTCAAAAGGTAGTGTTTGTGTATGTAGATTTACTAATCTATACTGAATACACTCTGTCGTGTCTGTGTCTGCGTAAAACAACTTCCTTCTTTCAAAGGATTAACCGCCAAGACATTGATTCTCATTATTGGCTAACTAAATTAATTTTTTTGTAAAGAATGGCGGACATTATGCAATTAGTTCCCAGGTATGCTATCTTTGGTGACAATGAGACTATATACCAATGTGAGATACCTGAAACGATATATCACTTTTCGTAAACATGTATTAGACTGTTAAAAGACACATCATTTGGAACTGCTGCAGGTGAATGGTATATCACTCATTTTTGTGGATATTGATGGATACATTCCTTGAACAAAGTAATCGCCTGACATTGTTCTTATAACTCTAATCTGTTTTAATTTTAATAATTGCATTTTGGTTTTTTTTCATTTTTCGTAGCATTCCACAGAATCATTGTTTTCGTCGTGAAGTAATGACAACATACACTAGGGCGTGTGCGAATTATGATTTACATTGGCAAACTATAAAATGTCTAGATATTCCAGTTATAAGTATAGGCAGATCGCCTGATTTTTATTTAGTTTCAAAATGCATACAAGTATGATAATAAACTAATTAGGATAATAAGACCAAATATAAAGACGCACGTTGACTAGTATCTACATACTGGTGAGTGGACGTTTACCACGTGAATGTAGCAAGAAATTTATTGGGCAGTATTGTCACTTCCTCGCTTCCGAGGAAGAAATCGTTATGTTACAAGTTGTGTCATGCCAAATCCTGTTGGCCATTACTCAAATACATGTTTAACTACGAGTAGAAAGTAGTTTCGATTTTCTAACTTGATGAAAACAAACCATAATCTCATTAATTCTTTAACAGACTTTAGCCCGTGATGTTCCGATTATTAAAAAATATCAGCCAGTCTGAGAATAAATGCTATTTAGGTTTGTTTTCACCGAGTTACAAAATCAAAACTACTTTCTACTGGTAGTAAAATCTGTATTTGATTGATGTCAAATAGGATTTTGAATGACATATCTTATAACATAACAATTTCTCTCGTGGAAGCGAGGTGGGTGTCAATATAATACTACTTACAATATTATTGCCACTTCCACCACAACCTCGCTTCCGAGAAAGAAATCGTTATGCTTCAAGTTGTGTCATGGGAAATCTTTTTTGGTCATCAATCATATATTTATTGTACTACAACTAGTAGGTTGTTTTGATTCTTTAACTTCCGCGAAGCGATCTGAACATATTTAAGATATCGTTCCAAGCTTCCACAACGCTCGCTTCGCACTCACAAACATAACCCATCTAGCACGAACTACGGGGTCCGGTGGAAGTTAGTGCATGGTGACACCATCACTCGACCCCCCTAGGAGGGCAACGCAACGATTGATGGCAACGCAACGATTCGTTTTGCCTCGAGTAGGTTTCGTTGTTCAGACCATCCTTTAATGTTGGAATATGGGCGAAAAGTAAATATAAAACAACATGAGCGATTCTGCCCTCTGTGTATTGTACTTACCATTGAATCAGAGTACCAATTCTTTATTAAATGTTCATTTTACTGTGATCTGAGAAACAGCCTGCTACAACAATACTACATAAATAATCCATGTGAAACTAAATTTATGAACTTATTATTGTCTTCCAATTCTACAACTGTTAACAATCTTGCTAAGTTTATATTTTTTGCATTGACAAAAAGAGCGAAGTTGTCGAATATAGAGTATAAGGTTAAATAAGACATTGTACATGTAAGCATACGGCTTAATATTATATATGGCGCTGGATTGTATTGTTATCTTCATAATTGTATAACGGGTCGGTGGCCCTTGTACGAAATTAACTCTCACTCACTAGATATAAGCTTACGATGACACACACTTAAACTAAACGTGACAAAATTCACTTTTCACCCGAAACATTGAACATTTAAAATGTGTTCACCACTGCAATTTCGACTAGTCAAGTCGATTATCCTTTCGTTAACCCCTTAAACAATCATTACTAAAACAACACCAAACATCAAAGACTACCGCCAGTCGCCTTAACGACCCCATGAAAGACTCATGCCGCCCCATGTCACTATTGCAATTAGCCCATGCAGAACAATAATTTACCATCACCCACCAGTTATCTCCCCTTGCGGATATTTCCAAGATTGGAAATTTTTGGAAACATCATCTTTCCAAAATTGGAAAGTCTTGGAAACATCATCTTTCCAAAATTGGAAATGTCTTGGAAACATCATCTTTCCAAGACATTTCCAAGCTTGGAAAGATGGATTTTTTTTCCAGTGATAGGACTGATTATTCTGTACACGTTTTGAATTTCAATGAGTGAGTACATAGGGTCTTACCTATGTGGCTGCTGTTCTTATTGACATTAATATGGTGGGTGACGTGAGCTGCATGGAATGTAGGTGAATGAAACACGAGCTGCATACAGTGGATTATGCAGGTGAAAAATAGATTGTTTTGTCGGAATGAGATGTTGTGTTGTATAGACTGTTGTTTGTGGGATATGGTGTCGCGGCCGTATTGAAATAGGACGTTTGTTTGTTTGTTTGTTTGTTTGTTGCCTACCCAGCAACTTTCTAGTTATGGAACGGTTGTCTGTAAATAATCGGGTCTGGACAAAACAATACATTTTAACTTGGGTCAACACTGATTTGAATTAGGTCCTTTATATAATCTTCATCACTAGTGTGCCTTTTTGGCCATATGAATCTATCCAAGAATGATTATTCTCTTTTCTGTACTCGTTTCGAATTTCACTGAATGAGAAGATCGGTCCTAACCAAAACTCAGTATATTAAACTGTTTTCAATTAAATAATAAATTATGTCTTTGTACTTGACCTGACGGAGTGTCTCGCCCTGTTGTCAGTGTTTCTACATGTATCCCTGATACTGAGATATGTCCTATGGTACAGATATCACTGATACTGAGACATGTCCTATGGTACAGTTATCCCTGATACTGAGATACGTCCTATGGTACATGTATCACTGATACTGATACACGTGCTATGGTACAGGTATCCCTGATACTGAGACACGTCCTATGGTACATGTATCACTGATACTGAGACACGTCCTATGGTACAGATATCACTGATACTGAGACACGTCCTATGGTACAGGTATCCCTGATACTGAGACACGTCCTATGGTACAGGTATCACTGATACTGAAACACGTCCTATGGTACAGATATCACTGATACTGAGACACGTCCTATGGTACAGGTATCCATGATACTGAGATACGTCCTATGGTACATGTATCACTGATACTGATACACGTCCTATGGTACAGGTATCCCTGATACTGAGACACGTCCTATGGTACATGTATCACTGATACTGAGACACGTCCTATGGTACAGATATCACTGATACTGAGACACGTCCTATGGTACAGGTATCCCTGATACTGAGACACGTCCTATGGTACAGGTATCACTGATACTGAAACACGTCCTATGGTACAGATATCACTGATACTGAGATACGTCCTATGGTACATGTATCACTGATACTGAGATACGTCCTATGGTACAGTTATCAACGATACTGAGACACGTCCTATGGTACAGGTATCCCTTATACTGAAACACGTCCCATGGTACAGGTATCCCTGATACTGAGATACGTCCTATGGTACAGTTATCAACGATACTGAGACACGTCCTATGATACAGGTATCCCTGATACTGAGACACGTCCTATGGTACATGTATTCCTGATACTGAGACACGACCTATGGTACAGGTATCCCTGATACTGAGATACGTCCTATGGTACAGGTATCCCTGATACTGAGATACGTCTTATGGTACAGGTATCACTGATACTGAGACACGTCCTATGGTACAGTTATCCCTGATACTGAGATACGTCCTATGGTACAGGTATCGCTGATACTGAGATACGTCCTATGGTACATGTATCACTGATACTGAGACACGCCCTATGGTGCAGTTATCCCTGATACTGAGATACGTTCTATGGTACAGGTATCACTGATACTGAGACGCGTCCTTTCGTATATGTATCACTGATACTGAGACACGTCCTGTGGTACATGTATCACTGATACTGAGACACGTCCTATGGTATAGGTATCACTGATACTGAGACACGTCCTATGGTACAGGTATCACTGATACTGAGATACGTCCTATGGTACAGGTATCACTGATACTGAGACGCGTCCTTTCGTATATGTATCACTGATACTGAGACACGTCCTGTGGTACATGTATCACTGATACTGAGACACGTCCTATGGTATAGGTATCACTGATACTGAGACACGTCCTATGGTACAGGTATAACTGATACTGAGATACGTCCTATGGTACAGGTATGACTGATACTGAGACGCGTCCTTTCTTTTATGTATCACTAATACTGAGACACGTCCGCATGTACGGAAAGCTGAACACAATGCTTGAAATGAATATTCGTAGCTGAAATTGATAAATAAAGTTTACAGTCACTTACGGTGAGTGAGTCAGTGAAGTTTTACGTCGCTTGTATAAATATTCCAGCAATACCACAGCGACGTGATGAGCGAACGCTTTAACCTCCAGTCTATTCCACCGCCCCGATATATGTCAAGACCGCGATATGTCAAGTCAACGAGAGTTCGCTTTCAAGAATAACAATGATAAGAAAAGTTTCTAAATGATAACGAAAGTAATTCCACCACAAACAAACTTTACTTCGTATGCTACAGTAACTTGTTTTCCTTCGATGTCGAGAACGAATCAATGTGGTGTTTATATTGTTCAAAGCGCAACTCGTGAGAAATCGGTCAGCCCTGTCAACTGTTCGAGGTGGTCAAGAGCATAATTTATAAAGGGTAACCTCGGAAATACTGTCGAATACCTGAGCTGGCTTAGAGGGCTGTAAATACAATTCCATACGTTTGTATAGAACCCTTTCTGCTTGGCGTCTCTGCTCAATCGTATTTTGTTGACAAGGAATCGGACGTTCTTCGCTTTTAATACGGGACATAGGAGTGATCGGCATATCTGTACTGCGGCCTGTGTTTAACCGCGTCCACGACTATCTGTACTTCGACTTCGATCTGTGTGATAAAGCACGGTAAGCTGAAAACATTATACTCTTCAGTGTATTCGAAATAGTCCAATGGACACTATGGCCAGTGGCTTCCGATATATATATATGACCACAATCACCATGATGACTCTTTGATTTTAATGAACAGAAACTTCCTGATTGATCTCGTCCCTTATCTGCACCAGGATCCGCTGATTGTCGGTTCAATTCCAGATTGGCCAAGAAAATGGTCATTTGAGTGTTGTTAACTGTCTTCAACCAGAGACCAGTAAGGATATGCGAATTCAATTTTAATTTTTTACTCGATTTGATAAATATGGACTAGAGTCCATTGTAGGACAAACATATATGGACGACTGAAAAAGTCATTCTGCTTGCTTTGCCACAAATCATAGTAACAGTATGGCGACCAGGATGATGTATGGTGGTTGTTGTATAAAGTGTTAGTACATTTGATAAAAAAACGATGTTACGAAGGAAGTTCCAAATATGTATGATGGTATAAAAAGACACTGGACTTGGGACATAATTAGGATGTAAATACATTATATAGTGCCGCAGTGATGTAGGACTGGGTGGGACGGATTGACTCACAACCAACCAGACTCACACGGTCAAATATTCAACCAATATGTAAACACGGTATATAGTGCCGCAGTGATGTAGGTCTGGGTGAGACGGATTGACTCACAACCAGACTCACACGGTCAAATATTCAACCAATATGTAAACACGTTATATAGTGCCGCAGTGATGTAGGTCTGGGTGGGACGGATTGACTCACATCCAGACTCACAGGGGTCAAATATTCAACCAATATGTAAACAGGTTATATAGTGCCGCAGTGATGTAGGTCTGGGTGGGACGGATTGACTCACATCCAGACTCACACGGTCCAATATTCAACCAAAATGTAAACACGTTATATAGTGCTGCAGTGATGTAGGTCTGGGTGGGACGGACTGACTCACATCCAGACTTACACGGTCAAATATTCAACCAATACGTAAACACGTTATATAGTGCCGCAGTGATGTAGGTCTGGGTGGGACGGATTGACTCACATCCAGACTCACACGGTCCAATATTCAACCAAAATGTAAACACGTTATATAGTGCTGCAGTGATGTAGGTCTGGGTGGGACGGACTGACTCACATCCAGACTCACACGGTCAAATATTCAACCAATATGATAAACCGTAACCTCTTGAAAATGGTTAGATTAATCGCAGATCCCTCTCTCATATACCTCATTTTACCAAGCTAGCAGTCAAAACCCCTCTCACATCTCAGTATGAAAACCAATTGATAGTACAATATGTTCATCATTTCTTGAATGACACCAACCGTTTTTCATAAAGTGTGGTACTATATGCTGTATTATTGGATTATGAGAACATTTGTCTGCGCATTTTCTGTATTTCCACAAATGTATTTATAAACTCATTTCTATATGTTTAGGAGAAGCATTTATATAGCTGAATAGGCTGATGCAGCCTGTTTGCTGATCCTTTTTTTAACTTTTGGTGGTATTTTTACTATCCTTTCAAACTTGAACGTCATCCCAACTTCCAGGCAATGACTGATAATTAATATTTGGACTATATATGAAACTTAAACCTGAGTTCCTTGTTAATTCACAGTTTATATCTATATACCTCATGCCTGCTAATGAGTGAGTGAGTGAGTATTCCAGTGAACATTGGTACATTAGATAGATACAAAGATAGACTGATGTCATGAGTATTGAAAATTGCATGTTTGTTGACAACATGCTGATTAGGATTTAAAGAAATTGTAGCACTGAAAATGCATACATACGCTTGCCATGTTTTTAATTTTTCACCTGAAATGTCTATTTAAAAACGTTACCATGGGAACTACAATATGGAATACGAATTGTATATAATCTTTTTGAAGTATCGTGATACTTTATAATATGTAATATTTAATTCATCCTCATTCACTCACTCACTCCATCCAGCAGGCGAGGATGACCGTTACTGTTTCCTTGTGACTCTTGATTCCCGTTACAGTTTGAAGCAATTTGAAATACTTCACATGAATGCAGAAATAGATATATGCTTTAAGGTCAGACTGTACATAAATTAAAAAGTGGTTTCTATATAGTGCAGTCACAAATAGTTGACAACCAACTTTCAATTCCTGAAAATTGAAAGGAGAGTCATGCATTAAATGTATTTCCAATCAATCCATTGTGTTGAACAATATTCCATTTAAAAGAAAAACATGCCGGTTGGTGTACATGTAGAATTTTTTAACGAAACGTGTACCAGTAATTTAGTCTGTCTCAAAGTCCCCGAAAATAAATACTTTCTATTCCAGCCATCCCTGTTAGAGATATTAGTGAAACACGACTCGCTTTGTTCTGTATCTCCCATCTCAATGGACATCTTCAATTAAATGGAATTGTTGGTTTCTATGGAAACCATATATTTTCAGGAGACAAGCGTTAGTCTGTTGCTAGGACAACGTCAACCAGTCATAGTGGAACACTGAGATTCGAACCTAGGAAACAGAATTGTCGGTAGCAGCCATTGTTCCCGTACGTTTGCTTGTCACGTCCTGCAGGACACACCATCAACACAAATGGCATCTTTTCTGAAGCAAACGAGGGGAGACCCGGTCCGAGACATGATATGTTACCCTGCAGTACACGACGGTGAGTTTGACAGTCGTTATGTCATCCTCTCGCAGTGTTGTGACCGCCTCCGTGATGCAGTGGTTAGAGCGTCCGCCCAGAGAGCGGAAGGTCGTCGTGATATGAGCGAAATATTCACCAGCACGACGTTAAACTCAATTTCACCTCACCTCTCGCAGTGTTGTAATGAGCAGTATGGAAAATCAATAACTGTTGCAATCCTCGGCAAAGAAACCGAAAGATCAAGGTATCATGCACACAAGCCAGACCTAGAGGTTTGTGATGATTTTAGGAAATACATATCATGCCACGGTTATCAAGCCATGTTGTTGGTGTTGTTGGTACTAGGTATTGTAAATGACGATTCCTTAATCTTTCTACGTCCAATGAAATCTGTTTTGGGTGACTTGGTTGGCTGGTTGGTTGTCTAAAGCTGCACTCAGCAATATTCCCGCTATATGGTGACGGTCTGTAATTTATCGACTCTGGACCAGACAATCCAGTGAACATCAATCCACACGTACAGTCTCCTACTTAGTACTTAATATATCCTACGTAGGAGATGAGCGATATATATTAATACACATTAATCTGAAATGATCTACTTAAATCCCCAGACACGCAAATAATATCCTGTTTCAGTCACTATTAG
Organism: Haliotis rubra; assembly: GCF_003918875.1. Lineage (NCBI taxonomy): Eukaryota > Metazoa > Mollusca > Gastropoda > Lepetellida > Haliotidae > Haliotis > Haliotis rubra. Next base: position 1,022,221 of record NW_025767051.1, on the reverse strand, counting down.
AGTCTACTGTGGTGTGTTTCATTTACTGTTAGAGTCTACTATCATATGTTTCATTCACTATAAGAGTCTACTATCATATGTTTCATTTACTATTAGAGTCTACTGCTTCATTCACTATTAGAGTCATGTGTTGAACTAATTGTTGCACACTACTGTCATGTGTTGAACAAACTGCAGCACACTACTGTCATGTGTTGAACTAATGTTTGCACACTACTGTCATGTGTTGAACAAACTGCAGCACATTACTGTCATGTGCTGAACAAACTGCAGCACACTACTGTCATGTGTTGAACAAACTGCAGCACATTACTATCATGTGTTGAACAAACCAGCACATTACTGTCATGTGTTGAACAAACTGCAGCACACTACTGTCATGTGTTGAACAAACTGCAGCACATTACTGTTATGTGTTGAACAAACTGCAGCACATTACTGTTATGTGTTGGACCGACTGTTATACTTTACTGCCTTGCGCTCAGTTTGCTCTACTATTACGTGTTGCAGTTAGTTCACTGTTAAGTGTTGCACTTTCTGTTACACTTTACTGTTACGCGTTGGATATTTCAGAGGACGTTGCACATAATCTGCGTGTACGTAGGAGATATTAAATACTACGTAGGAAACACTATGTCGTACGTAGCAGATACTATGTCCTACGTAGGACTTCATAACTCCTACGTAAGTAAGTCCTACGTAGGAGATAGTGAGACCAAATTTTTTCACCGTGGTCCTACTACACTTCCGTAGGACACAAAGGGGCGTACAGGTCAGTATCTGGTGACACCACCCAATGGATGGCTGTACATTTCTGGAAAACCAGTGCCTAACTACACTGTATCTGTGTTGCCTAAAACCTGCCAAATTTCTCTCTGGTGTCAATTATCAGACAAGAAATGCTCTAAATCTGATTGTCACATTCTTGGGAGTGTGGGCACCCTTGAAGAGCAGCCTCCTCGTGGTGGTTGCTGGGTAAAGCAAATGCCTCTTCGCCCCCGTGTGGACCCGGGGTCGAATAGGTCCACAGCACCCCATTGCTGGTTGTGAGAGGCGACCAAATTGGGCAACCCGTTTGCCGTGGGTTGCGTCCCTGTGTCGGCAGAGGAAGGGAGTCTGGTGGTTGAAGATGACGGAACCGGCAATAGGGTTCAATAATCCAACACACCACTTCGACCCTAACTTTGCCTAGACGGATGGTAGAATAGGCCCGATTCTACCAATCGGCTGGTCACGCCTTGCCCTGTACATGGGATGTTTATACAAAATTTGGTATTGCATAACACTTTTGGCCATGTTCAAAATGTTAACTGATATTCAACCAAAACAAATTAGCCGTGCAGACCCATGCACAGAAGGCGGTGGCTCATGGGCCAATCTGGTGATGCTGACCTCTGATTTCTGTACGTCTCCAATTGATTGTCATGGACCGAACCATCCTGACCTTTAATCTGTTAGACAGCTACAGCATGTCATGTCAAATTCGCTGGAGTATAACACCCCCTTATCCCCGGTCTTAGCAGCTTGCAGATCCGCTGCAATATAAGATCGTCCCTGTTGACACTCCATGGTGGGTGGGGAGAGAGGATGCCAAACCACATTCCTAACAACATGGCTACCCAATTCCCCGGTTCAAAGCGAAGACATATGGACTCTGATAATTCCTCGTCTGGCGAGAGTATGCCCATTCGACCCGATTACTGGCCACGTTTTTTTATCATCGAAGCTTGTGACAAGCAACCTTTGCAATTGAACCCATTTGCAGTTTCCAAGGGTATCGCTGGTATCTGCGGAGAGGTTGCCAATGTCAAAAAGCTCCGGTCCGGTTCTCTACTAGTAGAATGTGCTCGGAGACAGCAATCCTTGAATCTACTGAAATTACAAGAGTTTATCAATGTAAAGGTTGCTGTCTCAGCGCACAAAACACTGAACACGTGTAGAGGCATTGTACGGGACAGAGCTCGGTGCCTGTCTGACATGACTGAGGAACAAATTGTCCTTGAACTTTCCAGCAGTCTGCCAAAGCTGTGAAGAGATTCACTATCAAGAAGGACGGTGTGGTTCAACCCACAAACACCTACCTCTTTACGTTCGCCCGATCGAAGATTCCCGAAACTATTAGAGCCGGCTATTGCAGCATTGGTGTGGACGGGTATGTACCTAATCCACTCCGGTGCTACAACCGCAAGAAGTTTGGACATGGATCCAAGTCCTGTCGTTCGTCTGCTGTTTGTTACCGCTGTGGTGACAAACATGAGAGCAATGACTGTACTAAAGAAGTGACGTGACCAAACTGCGGTGGTAACCATATGGCTTCCTCCAAATCTTGTCCCGTGTGGCAACGCGAATCAGAGATCATAAAGATCAAGCACAAAGAAAATGTCTCTTTTCATGAAGCTAAGAAGAGGGTTGCAAGTTTAACTGTAGCCCCTTCAACCATCACCTACTCTTCTGCTGTCTCCCGTCCTTCTATCACTACTGCAACTATCTCTTGTCAGACCGATCTGACATGGGTCATGTCTTCTCAGCCAACTCAACTCAACTCAAATCAGCCCATCTCAGCCATTCCATCTCCAAAGCCAAAACTTCCGAATCACAAACACCAGAACAAATGCCCAAACCAGAAACAGAAACTGCGCGCGAAAAAAGGGAAAGAAAGAACCGACAGAGCTGAAGCAGCTTGAGCAACTGCCAAACACAAAACCAAAGGCCACCTCTCCTTCAGAGGTCCCCGTCAAGGTCTATAACTCCTTTGGCCCTCTGGATATGGAGGTCACTCCATCTCCACCTGACACCAATAGGAGTTCATCAAACGCTTTCTCACGTTCACGTGACATGTCACCAGTGGAAGCACTGTTACGACGTAAATTGTAATAAAAACGCAAATTGTAATACTTGCAGCAAATTGTAATAAACTTGACGTAAATTGTAATAAAAACGTAAATTGTAATAAAAATTGACGTAAATTGTAATACGCAAATTGTAATAAAAATTGACGTAAATTGTAATAATTTTCGTTGCGGTAAAATGTAATAAATATTTACGTAAATTGTAATAACAGTTTTAATCACTCGTAAATACGCGGGTGTTTGTTTTTAGTTGTATTTCAAACATCAAATAAGCTTGTTAGGGCGATAACTCAAGAAAGAATGATGGATTTTGTTCAAATTCGGTACCAAGGTATATTGGCGAGATTCACCGACACAAGTGAAATGGAGTGACCTTTCTAACGGGTATATTAAATCAAATCAAATCAAATTAGACATTTGTATAGCGCTACATATCCAGAGTCCTGCTCATGAGCGCTTAGTCGAAAGCTCGTTTGAAGAGGATGGTTTTGCGACAAGATCGGAAACTGTTGATATTTTCCGATTTTCTGACATTTTCAGGTAATCAATTCAAGAGTACAGCACCCGGTCTGCTAAATGATCTGTCTCCGTATGTTGTGGTTCGGACAAATGGAATAGCCTAGCTGACTAGCAATAAAATGCATCACAAATTAAACTTCAGGAAACAAAATATGTAAGAAACATTTTTGTATGTTTGAGATTGGTAGAGGTCGGCTAGAATCAAACTTAGATATTAAACTGCACAAAAAGGCAATTTGAAACTACAATCGCTTGTTCAAATCACACACACACACACACACACACACACACACACACACACACACACACACCACACCCTTCGGTTTACTGAAAGAACTCGAGAAAGAAATGATGGATTTTGTTCAAATTTGGTACCAAGGTTTATTGACGAGATTTACCGACGCCACTTGAATTTAGTGACCTTGAGGTCAGTTTAAAGGTCACAGCGAAGGTGTAACAGGTTTGCACATGCCAAGCTTGGTAGCCGCGAACTTAGTGGAGAATTAATAGATTTTGATCCAATTTTATATCGAAGTGTATTGGCGGGAATCCCCCTACACCAATTGAAAAAATATATGCAAAAAACATGTTGTATGTTGGTAAAAGTCAAACTTAGATATTAAACTGCACAAAAAAGGAATTTTAAACAATAATCGCTTGTCCAAGTGACTCCCCCTTCATGTTTACTGAAAGGGCTTGTTTTGGAGACACTACCCACACTTTCAGTTGACGTCATCATAAGGATATAACTCATCCTAAAGTTTTCACTTATTCATACATCAAGGGTTCAAACTAAATACTGAATGATCACACAAGTGTCAGCTCTCAATATGTTATATATCTGGACACAATGTTTTTGAAAATTTAAAATGAGGGTGTCCTAAAAAAACCAGTCCCCGTCTAAATGTAAATCAAGCAAATCCAAATCTTTGAATGTTGATGACGGGAAGTCATCCAATACTATGCTGAACACATTTTATATGATATTATCTGAGGGTATACCATTATCCAAGAGATAGCGCAATAGTGCATTGGTAAGGCGTCTGCCTATCACGCTGAAGGCTCGGTTTCGAGGAGGCACCGAGGTTCGGGTCCCGAGATGGGCACATTTGCGTAGTATCCTTGGACAAGATACTTAGATCTACACTGTCTCAGTTCACCCAGCTGTAAAATGGGTACCCGTGAGTATGTGCTGGCAATGTGAGTGTTTAGTTCATTGCGCCTAACAGGCAGCATGGCTGTACAGTCCCCAGGGAGTTGAAAAAGTATCGGAAACTACGATAGTGTCCTATGATCGGGGATAGTAATGTACGTAGCGCCGTGAGCAGGCAATGTGCCTGGATGTGAGCGCCATATAAGCGGACTATTACTATTACTAGATACCAAATGGGAGATCGTTTTCCATTTTCTGCAAATTTGCAAGAAACATAATACCCCAATGTTGTGATGACTAATATCTCGTTAACCACATTACCCACATGAAATTTTGGATATGACTTTGCTAATGATTCCTTCAAAATAAAATGGAAGTTTTTTTTCAAACATTGGACATCGAGAATATAGTTAGTTTGACTACTTTTTCAACCCCCCTCTTAAAATACTTAAAAGAAATGAGAACGTCTAAGGAAAAAAGCATTTCGATCTCTGAATACTTCTGAGCTATTTAATTACAAAAAGCAAAGGAATAAAGTAAATAATCTAAACAGAATAGCCAAGGGAAACTTTTAATCTATTTTTGATAACTATTTATCACTTCAGTCTACTCAATCAGGTGGTTACAACTTCATCGGGACCCATTCCCCTTCTTGTCACTGATGATTCTGTGATACCTTCAGTTTTTACAGATTTGGACAAAGCTCAAACATTAAATGAATATTTTGTATCTGTTTCAAATGTTACTGATGGCGGCAAGACTTTGCCACCTGTTAGCCATCGCTGTGTTAACAGTATAACAAATGTCATTGTAACCGAAAAGGAGGTATCTGAGATGATTAAAACCTTACCAGCCAACAATTCTAGTGGACCTGATGACATTAACATGAGAGTGTTTGTACAGTATTGAACCTCTTTGTTTGTTGTATAATATATCACTGTGTGACTGTATTTCCTACATTGTGGAAAACGGGTAATGTTACTCCTATTTTGAAAGAAGGAGATGCATCCCTCCCAACTAATTACAGACCTATTAGTTTATTACCTGTCCTTTGGAAAATCCTTGAAAGAATAATGGTAAAGCATGTGCACGACCATTTCCATGAACATAACATTTTAAGTAAATTCCAGTCAGGTTTTACTGCTAGTCATTCTACTACATCTCAACATAGACATTTATCATAATATATGCTCAGTCCTAGATAATCACCACCTTTACTGTATGCTGTTTTGTGATATTTCAAAAGCTTTTTACAGGGCATGGCATAAAGGTTTATTGCACAAATTAGAAAATGATGGTGTTCGTGGAAACGTACTTAGTTGGTTAACTAACTATCTATCTGGGCCCGGTTGTTCAATACTCGGTTATCTTAACCTCCGGTTAACTCCTAACGGCCGGTTAAATCCTTAACCGGCCGTTAGGTAACCGAACGTTAAATATGCGTTGTTCAAAACATGGTTAGTCATGCCGTTAGCTAACGTCGCCGTCAAAGTTTAACAATGTGGTTAACGTCACTGGTTAGCTTCCATATATCACATAGTTCCGTTTTCTGTTTACTTCCGGTTTACCAAAACTGGAAACGCAAAATGTCGCCTGCACCCCAAGGAAAAAGAGTGAGTGAGTGAGTTAAGGTTTTCCAAGGAAGTTAAGGTTTTCCAAGGAAAAAGAGAAGTCGAAATTTCTCTGCTGAGGAAGAGAATGTAATCCAGTCAATGGTTGAGGCCAACTCTATAGTTTATCATAGGCATGCGAATGTCGTGGCGTTACGAACGTTTTGTATTGGAACACAAGGTTCCAGCCGTTTGCATAATTTATATTTCAAAGACATTGATATGATCCCAGCTCTGTGTTGGACTTACTTCAATTCCAGCAACAGAAAAGACATTTTAATGAAACACTATAGCACAGCTATAGATAAAATATAATGAATCCATGAAAATAATATTAATATTAGAAGCATGTTGTCCGTGGATAGAAAATGTATAAATATTACACACAGAGTTACGCTTAGACGGCTACAGTCTTAATGAATCTTTGAATTCCAACAAGACCTATCGCTCACTTTTCACTCCTTAAATTGTCATGACTGTATGGCCAAGTCATGAAGATGCTATCAATATCATTTATTAATTATTTGCCAAGTCTGTCAAACATTGTAATGTATGAACATACACTGCCAAATCTTTTAACTTAATATGTTACTAGCACCACGTGCAAGTAATCAAACTGTAATCGTACTATAGGCCCCAGGGACAACACTGCTGAATAAAATCGATCTATTATCCGACCTTACTTTTGACAGGAATCTCATGAATAATACTGTGCAATATCGTCATTATCTGAACGCCTTCACAGAGGCATATTCCGGAAAGAGGTCTTGAAAAACATGAAGCTGCGTCTAATTTATAGATGAACATAATTTCCTCGATACTCATTAATCAGATGAACCTTCATTTAGTTCAATTCACAAGTGACTGCAGAAAATGCATAATTCTTGTTAATGACTTCACGGTCGGAAAACATATATTACATTTCATAAGTGCATTATAGAACGCTGCAACGATTCGGCAGAGAAATACTATTGTGCCATAGTATTCCTTATATGAACCTATCAGTGTATAACATTAGCATTCAGATATTGTTATAAAATAAGTTAAAAATTCCAAATATTATCGTGTAATATGACAAGAGATAGTGTTGTGTTCGCTGTGACAAAAAAGGTTTCGATATTCAAATATAACATTTAATCAAAGTGACTACGAAGTAGGCCTGCATATCACCCACAACAGAAATAGATACATAATAATGTTATGTTTATTTTCCTACACATCAGTTGCGAGAGCAATGTTTATGCTAACTAAGTTTTCATCAATTAATACAGCATTTTTAAAAGATGATTTGCTTCAATTAAAACATTCGAAGAATGAAAAGAAATTAGGCCTATTGCTGAAATGATTAGTAAAAATATAATTAAAATCCATCTATGGAAGGGATGCCAGACGGACATATCAAAACAAAATCGGATAATTACTTGGAGTATAGACTTTCAAAAATAGCATATTAATTAACAATGATATCAGTTTTTAATAAAATCACTAATAATTCTGAAACGTTGCCGATAAGCCTGGAATCGTGTTCAGATGTTTTCATAAATACACTCACACGAACGCCCAAGTGCACTTTGCGCCCTATTGGATAGTGTTTACAAAATCACGTTTCGCGAAGGCCGGTATTGAAACGCCAATTACATCACTTGTATTTCATATTCAGCGGCGACAAATGAATCACTGCATTCTAAGGCTGGGACGGGTACTCGAATCCGGGTCGGGTACAGCTGGAATCGAGTCCTATTTCTTGGAATCGATTATCCGGAAAGGGAGAGAGCTCTGTAATGACAAGGGCAGACAATAGCTTGTCTTTTTCATTTTTGACGTAACACACATTTACATCATTGAGTGAGTGAGTTTAGTTTTACGCCGCACTCAGTAATATACCAGCTATATGGCGGCGGTCTGTAAATAATCGAGTCTGGACCAAACAATCCAGTGATCAACAGCATGAGCATCGATGTGCGCAATTGGGAACCGATGACATATGTCAACCAAGTCAGCGAGTCTGATCACCCGATCCCGTTAGTCGCTTTTAACGACAAGCATGGGTTACTGAAGATCCATATTCTAACCCGGAAATTCACGGGTTTTTACATCATTGGTATTGTCCGATTAATGGAGCATAGTTTTAATGACTAATTTATCTGTGCATGAGCAGTGAGTAGTTAAGTTACAGTAGCAGCAGGAACAAAACGTTCGTTGTTATAACGAGGAATGTAAGTAATGGTGTTACTCTCTATATTGGTTAAACAGACGTAAATTAAATAGCTTGAGGTCAGTTTTAATGTCTTATTACCAACTGTTCAAGTTTTCTACAATAACCTCTGTCAAATCGTGATTGAATATTCAGAAAGTTGACCCGAATGTATTTCTTACATTTCCGGGTACTCGATTCCGATTCGGGTACGTACATGCGGGTACTCGATTCCATTGTTTCCTACTCGTCCCAGCCCTACTGAAGTCCTCATACATTTTAGAATCTAATTACAACTGGTCTTTTTGGCACCAATACCAAGTGTCTAGATAAAGTGAAACGAAAGATATTGGGGGTGGAAACAACTGCTGTGCTCGAAAGACAACACCTGTTTGAAATGTAAACAAAGAAAATTTCAGACTTTACACTGTGTAGCATTTTCTCAAATTTTCAGACACCCATTTGCATGGAAAGAGCATAGTAGCAAGAAATAGGAAATTAAAAATAGATACAATACAGGAATGTGATGTGTTTACACGAAACTGTCAAGTTTCTGAGCTGCGTGACGCCATGACTGACGCAAAATCACGCAGAACGACAACGGTAATAATCGGCATTTCTGGCTTCTTCTCTTCTTAAAATGGGAGTGTATTTGGCAATTTCTCTGAGGTGAAGGTCGGTAGAATAAGAGTATACACAATCACCATATCCCGCCGATTACACTTTCAGTATCATAATGTAATCGTTCGGATATTTTTTCATGAAACTAATTTAATTATCTACATGTAGCCTTGTTCAATATCATATCATACGTGGGTATAGGGTGTACGTGTTATATTCTTTGAAAGTGTTTGTTTGAATAATATTTACAGAAGAAATTCACACATTTAGTGTAGTAAAGCATATATAAACCTTTCCACAAGTGTTAAAAGATGAAACGTAGGCATCATGTACTTGTACAACATGTATTTTAGTTCCTATGATGTGCATAGATACAGTTTCGTATGTAACTCTTCGTCAGAATAATTTCCAATATCGAAGTCCAGTCCACGATACACCCTATCCTTTCTTTGCTGAACTGGCATCATGAAAGCAGTGTTAGCCATGAACGCCATTTGCGAGTTAACCACACTGTTAAAAAGTTAGCGGCGGTCCTTAGGTGTGTTAACAGCCTGTTAAAAGTTAACAGAGTTTTGAACAACAAGATAACCCTCTGTTATTAGGTAACAGTCGGTTAAATGTACTTAACGGCTGGTTAAAAGAAGACCGAGTTTTGAACAACCGGGCCCTGATAGACGACAGTGTGTCTCTGTTAATGGAACATTATGAAAAACTAAATGTTACTGCAGGGGTTCCTCAAGGATCTGCCCATGGTTAATTTGTGTTCCTTGTATATATCAATGATTTACCTGGAAATTTACAAAATATCACAATAATGTTGGCCGATGACACATCAATCGGTGTTGCGGGAAAATATGTAAAATCCATAGAAGCAACTCTCAACTATGATTTAGCCCAATTGAATAAATGGGCAGAAAAGTGGTGTGGTGTGTTCTAACGGTTATATCTACTTTAAGACATAGATGGGGTGGTGGTGGTTCTAACGGTTATATCTCAAATACATGTAGAGGCGGGAGGCCTAACGGGTATGAACAACAATAAAAACTTTCATGCATTTATGACCCACATTTTCGAACCTTTTATCAGTCTCTAAAAGGGAGCTGGCAATAGATTTTAATGAGCTTCGTCCTTCAAGCCTGAAAACCTTTTAATATGGTTGATTAATCCTTTGTCATTTATCAAAAAAAGTAGTGAGGTTGTGCTTTATTGTTATAGATTTCTAAAATATATGGACACTATTGGGACGTTGGTAACTGTCATCAGACATTATTTGACGACATTTCTCATGGTTTGAATATAGCCGACTTTATAGAAGATAAATATCAGTTTACAACACAACTGCCTAAATCTTGGTATTTTCGGAACCAGAGAAGGGATATGCCGATATTTAGGTCGTTAACCTAGCATATTATGGTCACGAATATAATTTTCTATTTATTACCGAAGTCTTTAATTGCGGAAATTACGCGATAATCTACTTTCCAACAAAGGCAGGCTCCCCGTCATCATTGTATTTAGAAGGCGGCTTCTTAGAAGCAACGTGACGTCATAACATTGTTCATGATGTCATGTCACCATGACAAAGTGATATTTTACCCGGTGCATATCGCATGAAAACAAATTATCCCCGATATGTTTGCCCTCGTAGGTTATAAGCATTGCTATGATCATTCTTTGAGGTTAATGCCACCCGTTGAATTCTTTGTTGTATTTTGAGCGGTGAAACTAAATAAATGATTTCTTTAGTCTACCCATAACAATTAAGGTGTCAACTTCCACTGTATACCTTACAGAAAGAAGTTTTGACTTTACTTTGATAACGAGCACATCTGATCGATTCCTTGAAGCAAATGATGCAATTCAATATCATTTCTACATTTTATTTTAAATGCATCAATCAAATACAACAAATGAGTAGACAGATTGACTGCTATGTGGCAAGGAATAACCAGGCGCCAGCGATTTATGATATCCTTAGCAAATGTAACTTAAAATTCCCTCTCATAAAAATACAATAATATGTAGTAATATGATGAAGAAAATAATACGAACCAGGTTAAACTATGACAACGCAATATATGAATGTATGATCGAAACATAAATCATAATAAATCACATATGATTAAAACATTAAATTAACTTCAAATATGTCATTGCGTCAACATTGAAAATAATTCGAAAATGAAGAAAAAGAAACGTACATTTCAAAGCGTAAACAAACAATATCCTGTTATTTTGGGATATGCTATGAAGAACTTCAAAATGTAATAGAAATAACATTAAATTATTGAAAGCTATTGCTCGTAAAATATGTCCTTGCGTCAACATCGAAAATAACTCCATAATGAAAAACAATTAACTTTAATTTTCGAAACATACACAAATAATCTCTGGCTTTTTTAAGACGTGTCACGAATAATTTCACAGCTGGTAGAATTAACATGAAATTATAGAAACCATATGCTAACAAAAATTTGAAAATTAGTAATGACAAAGCGTTTGTCACAAACATAGCTATTACCCCCGCCACATGTCGATATCTGAATGTCGCAATTATCCTCTGTCTGACCCTGAAAATTATGTAAACGTTACCGAAACTGTCATCTGATGCCTTGATACAAAATGCGAACAAATTCCATCCATTAAGTTTGGAGATATCGCAAGAATACTCGCTGTGACCTTGAAAATAATCCGAAGGTCACTGAATTCGACTGGCGTTAGACGATACTCCCAACGCATGTTGGTACTACCTTTAAGCAAAACATATTAATTCTGTCTTGTATTTTCGCACTAAAAAGTTAGACATGTGCAAAACACTTTTCACTGTGAACTTAAAATGAGCACAAGTTTCCCAATCAAATGGTGTTGGGGAATCCCGCCAATACACCTTGATATAAAATTGGATCAAAATCTATTAATACTTTCCTGAGTTCGCGGCTACCAAGCTTGGCATGTGCAAAACTGTTACACCTTCGCTGTGACCTTTAAAATGACCTCAAGGTCACTAAATTCAAGTGGTGTCGGTAAATCTCCAATCTCCAGTCAATAAACCTTGGTACCAAATTTGAACAAAATCCATCATTTCTTTCTCGAGTTCTTTCAGTAAACAGAATGGGGAGTCATTTGAACAAGCGATTGTAGTTTTGAAATTGCTTTTTTGTGCAGTTTAATATCTAAGTTTGATTCTAGCCGACTTCTACCAATCTCAAACATAGCATATTTTGTTTCCTGAAGTTTGTGATGCATTTTATTGCAGATTTTACGTTTTGGGGAGTACCAAGCCAAGATACAAAGTCTCACAAAATGGGGATCGTGAGGCTGCAACATAGCAAAACCAATTTGCTTGAGGCTGACAGATAATATGTAGAAAAATAAAACATAAAAACAGCTGCATTTGTATCATATTCTAGGTGAGGCTGACTACTATTTGAACGTCCCTTGTAGTTATACCCGTTAGAACACCCATCCACCTCTCCGACTCTACATGTGTGTTAGATATACCCGTTAGAAACCCACCCCTACCCCACCCCCACTTTATATGTATACATATCAAAACCTCAAAAGATATTTGCGAAAAGACATGATACAGAGGACAGTTTATATCGATTATATATCAGGACGAATATCATTTTCGTCATTTAGCTAAGATTTGTCAATTCATTCTTGGGTTATCGCGCTAACAATCTTTATATTGGCAAAACCCTCAGATTTTTGCTGTGACCTTGAAAATTATCTCAAGGTCACTCCATTTCACTTGTGTCGGTGAATCTCGCCAATATACCTTGGTACCAAATTTGAACAAAATCCATCATTCTTTCTTGAGTTATCGCCCTAACAAGCTTATTTGATGTATGAAATGCAACGAAAAACAAACACCCGCGTATTTACGAGTGATTAAAACTGTTATTACAATTTACGTAAATATTTATTACATTTTACCGCAACGAAAATTATTACAATTTACGTCAATTTTTATTACAATTTGCGTATTACAATTTACGTCAATTTTTTATTACAATTTACATTTTTATTACAATTTACGTCAAGTTTATTACAATTTGCTGCAAGTATTACAATTTGCGTTTTTATTACAATTTACGTCGTAACAAGCACCATGAATCCACAAAACATGATTCAATGGAATTGCAGAGGAATTAAGATAAATTTGAACCGTTGGTACAGTTCCTACCACTCCTTTTCTCCTCCCGGTGTAAAAGCTACAGGAGGCACTTCTATCCTGGTGAGGCAGGGCATCCTCCATAGCCCTGTTCCACTTAACACCAACCTACAAACTGTTGCTGTCCGCATGACTCTGAACATAGGGTTTACACTGTGTTCACTCCATCTTCCGCCCTCCTCAACTGTCCACCTATCAGATCTTCAGAACTTGTATGATCAACTCCCAAAGCCGTGCATAATCATGGGCGACCTGAACGGCCATACCCCTTTATGGGGGGAGTACTGATACAAATAATAAGGGAAAGGTCATTGAAGATTTTCTCTCCAATAATGATCTATGCATCTTCAACGATGGATCAAACACTTATCTCCATCCTGCCACTAGAACATACTCTGCACTTGATCTATCACTTACGGATTATAATCTCTTAAACGAGTTTGTATGGTCGGTCCACGATGACCTTTGTCAACTATTCTTACTCCTATCTATCCCGCGGATGAACCACCTTTAGCAAGATGGAATTTTACTAAGGCCAATTGGCCATTATTCCAAACTCCCTGCTCTGAAAAACTTATACTGGACAACTTCAGGAATGTTCCTGATCCCATGGAACTATTTTCTGATATCTTAAATACTATTGGAGACGAAACCATTCCTAAGTCCTCTGCAAACCCGCACATACGCAAACCATGGTTTGATACAAACTGCAAACAAGCTAGGTAAAATAGGAAGAAGGCGGAAAAATACTTCCGACAACATCCTACTGTGCATAACCTGAATGCCGTTAAAATGACAAATGCCAGAGCAAGACGTACCTTTAAACAAACTAAACACCGGTCATGGAGGAAATATGTGTCCAAAATCAACTCCCGCACACCCATGTCCAAGGTGTGCAACATGATTCAAAAGATTAAGGGCAAAAGATCCAAATCTGGTGTTCGCCATCTCAAAGATGGTGACTCTCTTTTAACAAATAAATTTGAAATTGCAAATAAAGTTGGCGAAACTTTTGCAAACCACTCCTCTTCCACAAATTATAACCCCAAGTTCCAGAAATACCAAACCCAACAAGATAAGAAATCAGTCAATTTTAACTCTGAAAATGGTGAGGATTACAATGAAACGATTTCTCTCCATGAATTACGTACTGCCCTGGGGCAGACTCACGACACTGCAGTAGGAGCTGATGATATTCATTATCAGCTCATCAAACGCCTCCCTGATTCAAGTTTGGAAACACTACTCAATTTATTTGACGACAATTGGACAACTGGCAACTTGCCTCCTTCGTGGCACAATGCCATTATAATCCCTATACCAAAACCTGGCCGGGATCATACTGATCCCACAAACTACCGTCCTATATCACTAACTAGCTGTGTTTGTAAAACCATGGAGCGCATGGTCAACAATCGATTAATCTGTTACTATGAGACCAATAACCTCCTTAATGACCTCCAATGTGGTTTCCGAAAGAACCGAAGTACCATAAAAAATTCCATTGTCAACAAACAGCATACAGTATCTATCTTTTTCGATTTACAAAAAGCATACGATACAACGTGGAAACATGGTATCTTAAAAGACTTACATGAATTTGGATTGAGGGGCAGATTACCTCAGTTCATATTTCAGTTTTTAAACAACAGACAATTTCAAGTACGGGTAGGTTCCACACTGTCTGATTATTTCCCCCAAGATCAGGGCGTCCCTCAAGGCAGTATCCTGTCTGTCACCCTTTTTAGCATCAAAATTAACAGCCTCACTAACATCTTGAACAGTTGTGTTAATGGGTCCCTTTTCGTGGACGATTTCAATATTTCACGTCGCGGGAAGAACATGCACGCAATAGAAAGGCAGCTTCAACTCTGTTTTAACAAAATCCAAAAATGGGCCAATGAAAATGGCTTTAAGTTTTCAAAATCCAAAACAAATTGTATTCACTTTTGTCATAAATACAAACCACACAAGGATCCAGACCTATCTTTAGATGGTACTCCCATCAAGGTAGCAGAAGAGGCCAAATTCCTGGGACTCATATTCGACCGTCACCTGAAATTCTTACCACACATAACATATCTGAAAACCAAGTGCTTGAAGGCTCTGGACTTACTAAAAGTCGTTTCAAATACAGAGTGGGGAGGGATCAGACTACTCTCCTTCACTTGTAGAGATCTTTAGTTCGCTCTAAACTAGACTACGGCTCCATTGTTTATGGTGGAGCCTGCAAAAGCACATTAGATTCTATCCACCACCAATGCCTGAGGCTCTGCCTGGGAGCTTGTAGGACCTCTCCGGTAGATAGTCTATATGCAGAGCTAACGCACCTTCCCTTGAACAACGCCGCATTAAACTTTCACTGTAGTATATCACTAAATTACGTTCAAATCAGTCATAACCAGCATACAATTGTGTTTTCAACCCTCTCAATAGAAACCTGTTTCCTAAACTGCCAAGCCTGGTTCCACCACTTGGAATCAGAATTCAACCACACATATCTGCAGCTAAAATTAATCTCAATATCATAGCACCTTACCAGCTTCTGCCTTCGCCAAACTGGCAGATGGTGAAACCACAGGTCGACCTTACCCTCACGAAACTCAAAAAGTCTGAACAAATCATTTGGTGTTCCAGCAGAAATACAACCAGTTACGTTCCAAGTATGACACCCATAGATCCATTTTGACAGACAGATCCAAGGATGAAGGCCAAGTTGCGAGTGCTACAGTCATTGGATCCAAGACTGTCTCCTCTAGGATTCCCGACAACAGTTCCATTTTCACTGCCGAGGCTAAAGCTATCTTCTCAGCTTTGACCTACATAAAACAGCAGAATCCTTCCAAAAACTTCATAGTTTTCACAGATTTATTATCTTGCCTTCAAGCACTTCAAAACGTTACTTCAAGTCACCCAATCATTCTGGACATTTGAGAACTTTACAACGACCTTTCTACTGGCCAATGTGACATCGTACTGGTTGCCGGGTCACGTCGGCATAGCAGGTAACGCAAAAGCCGATGCTGCAGCTAAAGCAGCTCTTGACAAGCCCTTATCTCCACTGCTGATCCCGTACAGTGACTTCAAACCCACTATCAAAAGCTATACTCGGAACCTCATGCAAAAGAGGTGGGACACTGTACGAAATGAAGCCAACAATGAAGCCAACATGAAGCCGACGAGATGAGGTAATTTTACGACGATGTCGTATTGGCCAAAGTCGGTTTACACATGACTATCTGCTGAAAACTGATGGGGATGGACCCCTCATGTGTGTCTCTTGCGATGAAGTGTTCACCATCAAGCATATTCTGCTTGACTCTGTGGACTTATCGTCTGCAAGTGACTCACACTCTGATGCAACAAATCTGAAAGATCTGTTCTCCCGCGTGAGCGCTCATCTGATAGTGAACTACCTGAGGGAAGTTGATCTGTATCATAAATTGTAACTGTGTAATGTCACTAACAAATTGCCTGCCTTTAAATTTAGTGCTATGCCTTTTTCTGTCTTTAAATGACAATGTAACTCATTTTGACTCTGTACCTACAATGATTATTAATGCAGACTTGTTCTCGTCACTATATGGCTGGAATAATGCCGATGTGACGTAAAGCCCAACTCAGCTAAAGTCAACTCGGGAGTGTGTATTTACCCCCAGAAGGGAGTAGATTTGTCGATATCATTGCTATGCGTAAACTATGAAAACACGTTAGTGTCACCGGAGACTTCAACGCCAGAATATGGAAGCTACCAGACTATGTAGAACTAGACTCCTACATCTACTGAATCACAAGGTATGGACGAAAATCTGATCTCTGATGATGCGAACATTCAGATTCAACATGATATACCAGTCGAACGGCGTTCAATGGATGATACTGTGAATTCATATGGATTGGGGCGGTGGGATAGCCTAGTGGTTAAAGCGATCCCTCGTCACGCCGAACACCCGGGTTCGATACCCCACATGCCCATTTCTGGTGTTCCCCGCCGTGATATTGCTGGAATATTGCTAAAACCGACGTAAAACTAAAATTCACTCACTCACTCATGTGGATATAAACTCTTAGACACGTGTAAAAACACAAGCCTATTCATAACTAATGGACGTTTCAAAGATTACAAGATCTTTTCCTCGTTATGTTAATTATGCAATTCTCTCGCCAAAGTTCGAGAATTACGTAATTAATATAACTCGATATCAGATAATCTGCCATTCCCCGTCATTCCTTAGTTGTTGTCTAATTCCTCCTCCAACGCGTTGGTGAGTTCTGCAAGTGTCTGAGGACGATGGTGACGTTTACAGACGCGTTGATCAAGTTCGTCCCATAGATGCTCGATCGGGTTCAGATAAGGCGATTAGGAAGACAAGGGAAGGACATTGACATGTGCATTGGCGAGATAGGCATATGTTACATGAGCTATGGGGGTTTGGGGTCGGGCGCTGTCGTCGCTTCTGGCGGTTAAAAAGTGGGATGAGGTGAAGTCGCGGGATTTGGTCGACGTAGCGATTTGCTCTAAGATTGCCTTGAACAGCCATTAGCTCCGATATACCCGTGTAGGACATAGCTCACCCCATGGCCTCCCATGAGGCTTCGCCACCAAATTTGTCCTCCTGTCGACAAACGTTTACAAAACATTTTTGATGCGTTTGCGCGCAATACACAACAACCACGACATGATTAACGGGATTCAAACATAGAAATTGTCTTAAAGACGATTGTTGTCAAAATATATCGAAATGAATTTCTGAAAACGCTTGTGCGTTTCTTATTTTGAAGAGTGTAGATTAGTATGATTATTAGGCCTTTGAATAATATTGATTAATATCTTTGTTAGGCCTTTGAATAGTAATGTTTTTTGAAGAGTGAACTAGACTGTACTGTACTAAGGAACAGTAATACATTATATGTCACATTTGACCATTTCTAAATGACATTGGGTATTCAGAAAGAGCGATAGTTTTCCTCTTCCAAGAGAATACGAGTGTGATGATGTACTTTAATCTATTATGGACAACAATGGAGAAAAAATATACACATGTTTGGTCAAAACATAAAGGGTGCAGATTATGCTGTGATAAACCACATTCTTTATTTACCGTTGACAGCTATTATTTGCATTTACGTATTGTTATGTATCGACTGAAACATAATGTGTTAGTGAGTTAATATTTATCGTCACATCGGCAATATTTCAGCCATATCGTGACGAGAACATTTTATAATTATATTAAAGATGAATAAAGTTAGAAATTAAAAAACCTGCTGACGAAGAACAGTAAAACTACTAGTGTATCACATATATCCATTTAAAACTAGCAATTAAATCTAAAATATTGGAACTATAAATGACAATACAAAATAAAAACAGGCTGTAGATTGCTAACGACTGAAGGTAGATCACCATACTAGGGACCATGGGGACTTACAGTACATTTGCTTCCTGCATGGACCCTAGCTAGATTTACACCATCCCTTCAGCTGTCAGCAAGGTTAGACAATTTAGCCATAATTTAAAATAACACATATTCTACGCTTACAAATAATGGTATGTTTAAGTTCACTTTGAATGTTTTCGGACTTACGTACCCCCACACGAGGACAATAATTTTACAATGCTTCAACCCCACTGAAACATAAAGTTATCCAGAAATTATATACCCCAAATAGACAATAAACAACACAAATGTGTTCTGCAATGTTTATATAATTAAGTTTGGTTATAAATCAAATAATTAAGTAATTACAGTGGCAATTCAACTTTTAACGGCAGAGCAATACAATGTCAATATTAAATATAACAGCAACTGCTCACATTAATTAGTAATATATTCCTGACTACTAATTATTTTAAAACAAAATGTTATAAACTTATACTGGGGGCGGTGGGGTAGCCTAGTGGTTAAAGCGTCCGCTCTTCACGCAGAAGGCCCGGGTTCGATTCCCCACATGTGTACAATGTATGAAGCCCAGTTCTGGTGTCCCCCGCCGTGATATTTCTGGAATATTACTAAAAGCGGCGTAAAACTATACTCACTTACTAATACTGAATCATACCAGACACAATCGAATACATTTACAATGTTGTTTGACACTACATTACACTGCTATGTTAAATTATTCAGCCACACGGAGATGCATGTAAATTGCAGCCAACCACTGTAGCTCTAGATCTTGTTGCTGTAGAAACCGTCTGGTGTCCCCCGCCGTGATATTGCTGGAATATTGCTAAAACCGACGTAAAACTAAAATTCACTCACTCACTTATGTGGATATAAACTCTAAGACACGTGTAAAAACACAAGCCTATTCATAACTAATGGACGTTTCAAAGATTACAAGATCTTTTCCTCGTTATGTTAATTATGCAATTCTCTCGCCAAAGTTCGAGAATTACGTAATTAATATAACTCGATATCAGATAATCTGCCATTCCCCGTCATTCCTTAGTTGTTGTCTAATTCCTCCTCCAACGCGTTGGTGAGTTCTGCAAGTGTCTGAGGACGATGGTGACGTTTACAGACGCGTCGATCAAGTTCGTCCCATAGATGCTCGATCGGGTTCAGATAAGGCGATTAGGAAGACAAGGGAAGGACATTGACATTTGCATTGGCGAGATAGGCATATGTTACATGCGCTGTGGGGGTTTGGGGTCGAGCGCTGTCGTGTTGAAACAACTGCCTCTGGCGGTTAAAAAGTGGGATGAGGTGAAGTCGCGGGATTTGGTCGATGTAGCGATTTGCTCTAAGATTGCCTTGAACAGCCACTAGCTCCGATATACCCGTGTAGGACATGGCTCCCCCCATGAGGCTTCGCCACCAAATTTGTCCTCCTGTCGACATTTTGGGATGCGTTTGAGCGCAATACACAACAACCACGACATGATTAACGGGATTCAAACATAGAAATTGTCTTAAAGACGATTGTTGTCAAAATATATCGAAATGAATTTCTGAAAACGCTTGTGCGTTTCTTATTTTGAAGAGTGTAGATTAGTATGATTATTAGGCCTTTGAATAATATTGATTAATATCTTTGTTAGGCCTTTGAATAGTAATGTTTTTTGAAGAGTGAACTAGACTGTACTGTACTAAGGAACAGTAATACATTATATGTCACATTTGACCATTTCTAAATGACATTGGGTATTCAGAAAGAGCGATAGTTTTCCTCTTCCAAGAGAATACGAGTGTGATGATGTACTTTAATCTATTATGGACAACAATGGAGAAAAAATATACACATGTTTGGTCAAAACATAAAGGGTGCAGATTATGCTGTGATAAACCACATTCTTTATTTACCGTTGACAGCTATTATTTGCATTTACGTATTGTTATGTATCGACTGAAACATAATGTGTTAGTGAGTTAATATTTATCGTCACATCGGCAATATTTCAGCCATATCGTGACGAGAACTCTTTATAATTATATTAAAGATGAATAAAGTTAGAAATTAAAAAACCTGCTGACGAAGAACAGTAAAACTACTAGTGTATCACAGATATCCATTTAAAACTAGCAATTAAATCTAAAATATTGGAACTATAAATGACAATATAAAATAAAAACAGGCTGTAGATTGCTAACGACTGAAGGTAGATCACCATACTAGGGACCATGGGGACTTACAGTACATTTGCTTCCTGCATGGACCCTAGCTAGATTTACACCATCCCTTCAGCTGTCAGCAAGGTTAGACAATTTAGCCATAATTTAAAATAACACATATTCTACGCTTACAAATAATGGTATGTTTAAGTTCACTTTGAATGTTTTCGGACTTACGTACCCCCACACGAGGACAATAATTTTACAATGCTTCAACCCCACTGAAACATAAAGTTATCCAGAAATTATATACCCCAAATAGACAATAAACAACACAAATGTGTTCTGCAATGTTTATATAATTAAGTTTGGTTATAAATCAAATAATTAAGTAATTACAGTGGCAATTCAACTTTTAACGGCAGAGCAATACAATGTCAATATTAAATATAACAGCAACTGCTCACATTAATTAGTAATATATTCCTGACTACTAATTATTTTAAAACAAAATGTTATAAACTTATACTGGGGGCGGTGGGGTAGCCTAGTGGTTAAAGCGTCCGCTCTTCACGCAGAAGGCCCGGGTTCGATTCCCCACATGTGTACAATGTATGAAGCCCAGTTCTGGTGTCCCCCGCCGTGATATTGCTGGAATATTACTAAAAGCGGCGTAAAACTATACTCACTTACTAATACTGAATCATACCAGACACAATCGAATACATTTACAATGTTGTTTGACACTACATAACACTGCTATGTTAAAATATTCAGCCACACGGAGATGCATGTAAATTGCAGCCAACCACTGTAGCTCTAGATCTTGTTGCTGTAGAAACCGTCTGGCGAGGAAGCACTGGGGCATGTAAGCACTAAAGGTATCTAGAACACCTTACCACTATCGAGTAAAACCAGCTCGGTTAAGATCACGAAACGGACTTTAGATACCATATCGGGGCGAGACTTGAACCAATATACGTCGGGTCCTGTCACAATAAGTGAGGTGAGGTGAAGTGAAATTGGGTTTAACGTCGTGCTGGAGAATATTTCGCTCATATGACGACGTGCATGCGTGTGTATGTGTATGTGCGGCTGCTTGTACTAGCCCAGACTTAAACTGGTATTAAAGTGCTAGCCCACTGATATACCATGCCGCAGTGAAGCATGAATACCCCACTCAGACACATTATACTGACTCCGAGCCGATCAGTCCTTGTTATACCCATTAATGCCGAGCGCCAGGCAGGGACCAACAAGTACCATATGTTAACGTGTTTTGGTCTGACGCGGTCGGGGATTGAACCCGCGACCTTCCGCTCTCCGGGCGGACGCTCTAACCACTATAAGTATTCAAACTGGGTCAACAATATGTTACTCGGCCATTCCACTTCAGCTTCAATCTACCACATGCCGACTTTTCACAGGATCGACAATGGCAGGAACTGTGACGATTTTCCATGGCACCTTCGTCCACTCAACGAAGGAGGAAGATATGGTGATAAACAACGATATGGTCATTGGAGTGGAGCGGGGCAAGGTAGGTTTGTGAAGAACTGAAATGATGAAAATAGAAGCAACGAAACCCTTTCACTCAAGAAATTGAGTGAGTCGATTGTTCAGTTGTGACTATATTATGAGTATGTATTTGTTCCAGCAGTATTACAGCAGTATGATGTTGTTTGTAAACAATCGAATCTGGACCAGACAATCCAGTGATTTTCACCATGCGATTCGATGACAGAGCATGTATTTATGAATCACTATGAAATAGTGATGATAACAGCTGTCTGCGAAAAGAAATGACTGCGTTATGTCAGTTTTGAAAAAAACATTCTTGTTATATTATTTCTATATTTTTACTATAAAGGAAAACACCTGAGATTCTTAAAATGGTTTGAAACATCTTGGGCATGTTTTTAGGTTTGAAACAAACCAATGCCACATCATTGATGCACTCGATCTACCAAGATGGTAGTTTTTGTGTTGCTTTCATTACTAAAATGGACATGATTATAAAAGGTATGACTTACCAGTTATCAGGTAGAGTTAGGGCAACAGTCACCCAATTACTTTTTTTTATAAATCACTTTGCCACATGACGTAACAGCTAATCTACATATTAACATAAACAATTATGACGTCTCACGAGTGAACTGATGATATATGTGTCAATAATGAAGCAGGGAAGAGTGAGTGAGTGAGGTAGTTAATATTTACATCGGCAATGTTTCACCCATATCGTGACAAGAACAATTTAATTGATATCAATATTAAAATCAATAAATTTAGAACGTAAAAACCTGTCATCGAAGGACAGTGAAAGTACTAGACTATCACAGATATAAATTTAAAATTAGTACGCTATCGTAAAATTATATCACTATAGACAGTACAAAATAAAAACGGGCTATAGATCACCAACAACTGAAGGTAGATCACAATACTAGGGTCCATGGGGACTTACAGTACATTGCTACCTTTTGCATGGACTCTAGCTGGATTTACACCATCCCTTCAGCCGCTGGCGACTGAGCTTTAGCCATTACTTAAAAAACCCCAAATATTCTACGATTAAAAGTTTGGTGAAGCTAAATTGACCTTGAAGTTTTGGGACTTACGTACCTTGTCAGGACGAAGCAGTGAAGACCCAGATGACTACAATACACGACAGACTGCAGTTGGACGTTAATTGAGTGAAGGAGTTAATATTTAACGTCACATCGGCAATATCTCAACCATATCGTGACGAAAACAATTTATATAATAAAAAAGAAAACGTTTTGGAGAGTAAAACCTGTCGACGATGGACAGTAAAAATACTAAAGTATCACATCTATGAACATAAAACTAGCATGTAAAACTAAAAGATTTTTATTAAAGAAGACAATACAATATAAAACACGGGCTATTGATCGCCAACAACTGAAGATAGATCACCATACTAGGACCGTGGGGACTTACATTACTTTTGCTACCTGCATGGACCCTAGCTGGATTTACACCATCCCTTCAACCGCTGGCGATGGTAGGAAAATTTAGCCGAAATTAAAATCACAAAAATACTACGATTAAAGAGTATGGTTGAGCGAAATTGACTTTGAGAGTGTTTGGGACTTAGTACCCTCTGAGGAGGACAATAGATGGACGTTTAAGCGAAAACTAGGTGCAACGTTGCGGAAGGATTCTGATATTGTTCCTATTCTTGCAGGTGTTTGGTGCCGATCACAGGCTCAACTTTGGGCTTGTCAAACATTTCCGTCCATAAAACATAATTTTGTCTTCGATTTTCAAACTAAGCTGTTTTTCCCTAATGTGCTCGAAATTCACTGTTTGACGTATCATACAATTGTTGTGTCCTCTGGGCCAATAGCATCTGCCGTGCATTGTTTTTCTTTCATTAATTTAAGGAAATTATCATTCTCAGGATCATTCTCCTACATTAGCTGTGATAACGGTAACGCTATTTTCCAGGGTCTGATTATTTGCCGAAACCCTCGGTCTGTGAAAAGTTCTCCTTACGCTGGCAACCCATTACATATCGTTGCAATCTTCTGATATAAGACAAAATATTATGGATGTCAACTCCTTGTTTATTGTATACACAACGTTTCTTGGCTGTTTCTTGCCCCTTCGTCAGGTGAATACTAACTACCAGATCCTCTGTTCCTTGTGTATACATGCTCAAAATCACTCTGCTTCATGTACATTCTGTATATCTGTTAGTTAGTCTCCAGGTGGCGCTGCACGGTAGCGACACGTATTGAAAGAGTTCTCAAGTCAGCCCGTAAGATTATATCTGACCCAGAACATCCCATCCACTATGAATATATATTACTGCCTTCTGGGCGCCGTTATAATTTACCCCGTTTTAAATCCAATCGTGCCATGAAATCCTTTGTTCCCGCCAGTATTAATTTTTTAAATGAATCCTAGTGTTTGACTCACCTTGTTAGCGTGTTATATGTGTGTTATTTATTATATGAAAATAATTTCATCATTTTATCAATGTTTGAGCTCTGTACTTTACACAAGAATTCCCTCACGGGTAATAAAGTATTGTCATCCATAATATCTTGTCTTATGCTTGAATACCAACTTCTATATGCCTCAGAAGAATCTAATCCTCTGATAGTTGTGTCAGCTATCTATGTCGGAACGTCGCCCGTACAGAATAAATAAATTGTATATCGATAAAATCGTCCTCATTCTTCAAATTACAGCTTCAGTTTCATTAGTTCTAAGCATATTTTAAAAAATTAATTGGAGCTGTATATCAAAACCTTTTCCGCAACAGCTTGTGAACTGAATACAGATTATAGAAACCTGAGGATATCATATTGCTTTTCCAACACGAATGCCAGGATTAATATATTTCTCTAGTGTGACTTTCCATTATTTGCGATCGTTTCATGACATTTTTCTGCTACATTGTCTATTACGAACAATGGAATCTGTTTCGCGAATAATTGACTCATTAGGTTTCAGATTTCATATAATTCAGCGGTTTCTATAGTTAGATATACACATGTATATCGTAGGGATGTTATGGAATGCACGACGAACGTGCTTCGTTTTCGTTTGTTCGTTGTTTAACGCCGCATTGAGCAATATTCCAGCTATATGACAGTGGTCTGTAAATAAGACGAACCAGTGATTGGCATCAAGAGCATAGATCTATGCAACTAGGATACAATGACATGAGTCAACCAAGCAGCGAACCGGACCACCCGATCCCGTTTGTCTCCTTTAATGACAAGCACTGGTAGCTGAAGACCAATTCTCACCCGTATCTTCACGGGTCTCATTGGGATTTACGTGTGCAACAATGGTCTACAATAATACATTCATTCTTACTGATTTAGGGGCGATGGGGTAGTCTTGTGGTTAAAGTGTTCGCTCGTCGCGCCGAAAATTCCTGGTTCGATTCCCCACATGGGTGTAAGGCCTATTTCTGGTGTTCCCCGTCGTGATATTGCTGGAATATTGCCAAAAGCGACGTAAAACTAAACTCACTCATACAAATTTAGAATCGTTGGGGAAAATCAAATTTGTAAATAGTTTGACTTTACTTTTGACGCAGAAAATAATAGAATGGCAGTGCTGACATCAAGAGGTTGTCCGTTTTAGACTGCTGTTTTTGGAAGTGATCTACATGTATAGTGTCGTCGTTCTACTTTGTGTTTGCCGGTCTGATGGAGTAGTTTTGACATATATGATCATGAGTCTGTTGATGTATCATCTTTTGCTTTAATTCAGATAATATTCATCGAAAATGACACACGTCTTCACGATCTGATGAGCGAATACAGTGTACCTCGTGAAAACATCAGACATCTGGAAAAATGGTCAGTGAACTCACTAACGGTTGTCGTAAAGAGAGACAAATGATCATCAAGTATTGTTATGCCACTTAAGATTGTGGTATGTGATTTTGTATTTATACCCTCAATGATACTACACAATGCCAGTATCGGACAAACATAAATAAGAATTTGACCTATTTGAGTATATTTCTAAATACCTTTTAGGTCCTGGTTAGAACCTTCAGTAAGCCATGTTTGTCGCAAAAGGCGACAAACAGGATCGGGTGGTCAGGCTCACTGACTTGGTTGACACATGTCATCGGTTCCCAATTGCGTAGATCGATGCTCATGATGTTGATCACTGGATTTTCTGATACGGACTTAAAATATTTACAGACAGCGGCCATATATCTGGAATATCGCTGAGTGTGGCGTTAAACAACCAAACCAAATAATTTGTCCCAGGAATTATGCATTTGAATGTGTACAGTTAAAGCTTCAGTGTTGAATATAATGACTGTATGAAGATTTACCATTGTGGTACAGAAACAAAGTTTCCTGGCATGTCTGTCCAGTGTTGCGTTTTATGAAATGTATGGCCCGATTAGTACGCCGTGCACATATCAGGTTGAAAACTAATGATCACATTTCAGTATTTCTCTCCGTATGTGAACAGCATAATTATTTTGCAATGATATGGATGTGTTCGTATTCTCCATAAAGGCAACATTACAACGATCTGGTAGCGGAAACAATCCAGTATCTCACAAGTAGAAGGACAGTACCCTCGGTTTAGTTTGGTTGTTGTTTAACGCTCACTCAGCAGTATTCCAGCTATATGGCGGCGGTCTGTAAATAATCGAGTCTGAACCGGACAATCCAATGGTCAACAGCATTAGCATCGATCTACGCAAAATTGGGATACGATGACATATGTCAACCAAGTCAGTGAGCCTGACCACAAAATCCCGTTAGTCGCCTTTTAAGACAAGTATGGTTTACTGAAGACCAGTTCTAACCCGGAAGGACAATACGCAATCAACCAACTCAACCTGCGTGACGACTTCATCAATTTCAGCCGACACTTCTAGAAAGATTACTAGTGGCCAAATTCTGATCTATAATCTTATCGGGATCTGATTTCTACATCACAGGCAGTTTCTGATCCCTGGGTTGGTGGACACCCACATCCATGCTCCACAGTACGCGTTTGCCGGCTCCAACATGGATCTACAGCTGTACGACTGGCTAAACACCTACACGTACCCAACTGAAGCTAAGTTCAAGGACCTGACCTACGCCATGGATGTCTACAGCAAGGTTGTGGTAGGTCTCAGCAATTGTACTCATTTTGAATGTTAAAATTTCATAATTAACGGTAAAGACGCATCGTTAACGTAGAGGTTGCAGATCGTACCGTCAGTTCTGTACATTTAGGGTCACTGCAGGTCGTAACGACGATGCCTTTTAGATATTTAAAGGAACATCTAAGTATCATCATGATTTCAATTTGCTTATTCTGCATGTTGTTTTAATACCATTGCCAATGTATACATGAACATTCGTGAGATCAGTCAGTCTGTTCTGCAGACCGTTATAACTGTAGATTCTTGAGGCACAGGTGGTGGTACTCTCAGGAGTAATAAATTGATTTCAATATTGGCGTCTATTGCGCATCTTATTACGTATATACTGCAAATCGTACCGTCGGTTTTGTATGTCCTTGAAAGGGGTACTAACGTCTGCAGTTCTTAATGCCAATACATATGTTGACGTATGTTTATTCGTTTGTTGAAAAACAGGTCAGCGGTAGTGTTGTTACAGACTCACAACGCAAATTCTGAGCGTTGTATATAACACCTTTGCCACTGTCTATATGCCAGCGAGTTAGATTGTAACGTCATGATCAGTTTTATAAGTCGCCCTTCTCCAGTTCACCCAATAGGTTCGGACCGAGACTCAAAGTAATACAAATTGTCAGGACTGACTGACTGACTGACTGAGTTTGGTTTTACGCCGCTTTTAGCAATATTCCAGCAACATCACGGCGGGGGACACCAGAAATGGGCTTCACACATTGTACCCATGGGGGGATTCGAACCCGGGTCTTCGGCGTGACGAGCCAACGCTTTAACCATTAGGCTACCCCACCGCCCCCAAATTGTCAGGAGCAAGTATCGGACTGTAAAGTAGGCAATGCATGAGCACGTGTAACGTCAGAGGTTCATGAAATGTCCAATCAATCTGTCACTGCATTCTCTGAATTACCATTTTATGTTTCTAGTACATTTTTTTTTCTTTCGTTCATTTTCTTGTCACGGAAGATGAATACCAATGATTCATTGACGTTTGATATGTACCGTGCTCTGTATTGTTTGTTCGTTACTTAACGACGGGTTCATGTTGTTGAATACGGTAAACAAAGGATTTGCCTGCAAGAAGGTCACGTTTATGTCTATTTGATCATTCTTTTGTTGCTTAACGTCAGCCTCGTGTCGTTGATCACGTGAACCAAGGGGTGGGTCAGAACGTCTCATGTTACTTATATTAAAATAACGAGTCACCATATCTATCTGTAAATTTCATAATTGTCCGTGTCCATCCTCGAAGTAATATTCTTGAAACGTTTCATTAAAAATTAAAAGACATATTTAATTCGTGTCACATAACAAATACATGACAAAGCATCATTTGCAATTTAAAAAAGTGACGTTTCCAAATCTATTTTCACAGGATAGAACTCTGAAGAACGGAACAACGACTGCATGTTACTTTGCTACATTACACAGAGATGCGACAAACCTGCTTTTTCAAGTTATTGGTAAACTATGTTCCTTTGACCTTACACAAATACCAATATTGTTTATACCACAACAACTCGAGTACAGAATAAAATCTTTCTTCATAATATACCGGAGCAGTATTAAGCATTCAAGAGATTACCTAATGATAACAGTATCCTTATTGTTTCATGAACTTTCCACTGCCTCAATCACAGAAAAAATTCAATAAAGCATATGTACATACGGATATTTGCAATTACGACAGACAAGTACTAATTATATTATTAATCCCATACTCCTGTTAAGAAAGGAATACATGATGAAGAAGGCGATCTGAATGGCAAGTCATGATTCAGTTAGGGTATCAATGTACGTATATATACTAGGCACATAAAGAAACTTTGGATACAAAAATTTAAAATCTAAATTTATAAAACCTGTGTAGACACATAAGGATTTAAACTCAGAGATTAGTGACATGTATCCAACATGCATGCACGTGCCACGTTCCGTGACGTCAGTGGGTTCGTCCTTGAGACGTGCAATACGTTGTTGCACGTGCATTCCGGGAAAGAGAAACAGAGCAAATGAATGCCACACAATACTGTCACTTTGGAAAGCTCAACCCCTGCCCTTGCGATCGTTCAAAAAATTAAACAGCTATTGAAACGCATAGCATGCCAAGGCTCACGTCTGCACAACGTCATGAGGCCATTCGGATGGTCCGTGGGGGAATGTCTCAACGACAAGTGGCTGCACATTTCCACTGCCACCGGAACACCCTTTCTGCACTGGTGAGACGCTACCAGAACACAAATGACGTCATCGATCGGCCACGTTCTGGACGTCCACGTGTAACAACGCCAAGACAGGATAGATGGATAAGGGTGACCCATCTTCACCACAGGTTTCAGACTGCAGTGAAGACTGCCCGAACCATCCCAGGACTTCGCCGTATCAACCCCAACACAGTTCGACAACGTTTACGTCATCACGGGATCAGACCACGACGTCCCGCCATACGGCCTATCTTGACACAACGTCATCGACAAGCTCGCCGAATGTGGTGCCGAAATCATGTCCGCAGACCCCTGTTTTGGTGGAGAAGTGTTGTTTTACAGATGAGTCCAGGTTTAACATTTCCCATAGTGATGGACGTCAACGTGCCTATAGCCGCGTGGGTGAACGTTATGCACAGGCCTGTGTCTTGGAGAGGAATCGCTTTGGTGGTGGCTCCGTGATGATTTTGGGTGGAATAACAGCACGCCAAAGAACTCCTTTGGGGATTGTTCAGGGCAACTGAACTGGTTTGGGGTACAGGGATCAGATTCTTCGACCTGTGGCAATTCCTTTTCTGCAACATCATGGCCCTGGGTTAACATTCCAACAGGACAATGCCCGCCCTCATACGGCAAGGGTTGCTATGGATTTCTTGCAACACCACAACGTTGACTTACTGCCTTGGCCTGCAAATTCACCGGATCTCTCCCTGATAGAGCATGTTTGGGACGAAATGGGTCGACGTCTACGCCGTCTTCCTCATCCGCCAGATAACGTCCTTGACCTTGCAACAGAACTTGAGAGAATCTGGCGTGACATCCCACAAGCCTTCCTTGCACGTTGCGTCGTCGATGCACTGCTGTTCTCAATGCCGATGGTGGACATACCCGTTATTGAGCTTGTGACATGGTCGTTTGACCCCTGTCCCGCTTGTGGACTCGTGAAGTCATTGTGATTGACTTTTCAATTGAAATTCTCCCGACTTGTTATGGTCTCATGATCCCTCCATTAAAGTTTATATGTACCTTTGACATTGTTATCGTACTTATCAACTGGGATAAGATTTTGAAATGCACATTTCTTTATGTGGCTAGTATAGATCTTAATAAGGAGAACACGATGAATGACCTGCATTTCCCCTTATTTGGGCAGGTACTAAACCATTTCCGTTTTTGCGAAGGTGACTTGTGGATGACATTTCAAATTGATCCCCAGTGACCAAATTGATGTTCGATGTAATTCTATAATTCCTGTGAGCAGGAGAAAATGCACTTTGTAGAATATTTGTAGGAGCTTGTGATGCGAGAATCTGGTGGGCTCATAATTGAAACTCATAACGATTGAATAGTCACCCACAAGCACATGCTCCTGATATAATCGGTTCGTAAGGTTAAATCCATAAATCAGTGAGCGAGTGAGTGAGTGGAAATTTAACGTCAAGCCGGCAATATGTTAGCCATATAGTGGCCAGAACAAAGTAAGTATATATGATAAATATCTGTCACGAAGGACAATAAAACTTTAGCAACGTATCACAAAATGCAAGTCTAAAAACTAATAATTTCCAATTCTAAAAATGCAACTCGATATGACATATATTTACATTAAAACACGTGCTATGGACCACCAACAACCAAAGCTAGACCACGTTACTGGGGTTCATGGGGACTTACCCATATATCAGGATATATTTCTTAGAGAATGGAAAGGATTTTGCTCTTGTATACAGAGAAAGCCGGACAGAGAGCCTATGTTGGGAAGGTGAACCTCGACTGCTGCTCGCCCTCCTATTACAGGGAAACGACGGAAGAGTCACTGGAAGAAACAAAGAAGTAAATCCGTTCAATAACATACCTCTTCTCCTCGTATAATAAATATTTTCAGTCATCCAATCGTATTATATTCCAAGATCGTTTTCCTTTTACATTCAGAATATTTTGAGATTGGTTATTCTCTGCCCTATATGTTTCACATTTACTATCCACCAATATCATTTTTTTTCAGATTTGTCGAATCAGCTATTTCAAAAAAGGTACAAATAAAGAACAATTTACTCATTACATCGGACCTTCATTAAGAGATCATTCTTTAGAGTTATGTTTCTTTAATTCTGTTGGCGTAAATTGAAATTAGAACGAATTTAGCATACGGAAACAGGAGGTGAATTGGAATTGGGTTTAACGTCGTGCTGGAGAATATTTCGCTCATATGACGACGTGCATGCGTGTGTATGTGTAGGTGCGGCTGCTTGTACTAGCCCAGACTGAAGCTATTTTTATAGTGCTAGCCCAATGAGATACCATGCCGCAGTGAAGCATGAATACCCCACTCAGACACATTATACTGACTCCGAGCCGACCAGTCCTTGTTGTACCCATTAATGCCGAGCGCCAGGCAGGGACCAACAAGTACCATATTTTAACGTCTTTTGGTATGACGCGGTCGGGGATCGAACCCGCGACTTTCCGCTCTCCGGGCGGACGCTCTAACGACTACACCACGGAGGCGGTCTCTGAAACAGGATACACAATGATTTGGTATAATGGGATTCTTTGTCGTTTTTCCCTAGAACTCACTGGTAACGCCAATAATAACACCAAGGTTCATTAAGACATGTTCGGAAGAACTTCTTACGTCCCTTGGTCGACTGAACCAAGAGTATCAGCTTCCCGTTCAGGTGAGTCAGCTGATCCAAAGTTATCATCATCATCATCATCATCATCATCATCATCATCATTTTTACTTTTAGTCTTGATATATATTGGAATTGAATTTATTTTCAACATTGTTTCTGTTAATAAGGTTTACATGTTAAGGCAAGTGAACACACTCGCAGGTTATGTGCAGAATGAGCAGACCAGAAAGGTCAATAACAAATACTTCATCAACAAGAAAGTCGGGGAAAAATAGCTGTTAATAGTTGTGTGGAGTCTTATGAAAAGACACCCTTTCCATCAATTGTCAAATCTGTTTTCAGACCCATGTCCTAGAAACCAGAGGTGACGTAGGCCCCGAGCCTTCCAACCATCTCCACGTATGGGACAAAGCTGGCCTACTGAAACACAATGTAAGAGAAGGATGCCATTAACTAAACCTTCATGTCAGTAACGAGAACTTGTACGAGACATTTACTGTCAATACATCTGGTCGGTGTAGAATGGAAACACGGTAATCTGAGTCTATTTTTCGTGAGGAAAATATATTAGGTCGTGTATGAACTGAAGCCTTGAAGCAATGTTTGGAGCTGAGAGCACAAGGATATGTCATATATACTATTACAAAAGTTGGGGATATTCCATGTTGGGATTATATTATCTGGAAACCAAGTTGTATAATTTCATAGCGATTTAGAAAATGAGAAAACGTGCTATGACTTTCGCGCAAACACGCCGATTTCGTTGAACTGTTTTTCATAATGTGCACGTAAGCATGGTCGAGGTAAACATTTACAGTGTCACGGTACATCTCAGTGATAAAAACAAAATCAAATTGAAAGCGACTCTGATATTGTTTTAAACTCAACTGAACGTTTTGCGAAATGCGGAATGTGTCACCCCGGAACAAGTACGTGCAATGGGTATGTCGAAAGTTGGAAGAAGACAGAGCATTATAGCAGACTTATTCAGGTGTCGCTGTCAGTAATTAGCAGATTGCATTCACGATATCTACAGACAAATACTGCGTCGATCTGGTCGACAACTGTCCGGTTCATTAGCACAACTTTGTCACCAAACCGTGTTAGGAAACCTGTGTTACGAAACTCAAATTGGAGGTGTTCGCTACACAGGTAGCCACGTCCACTTGTAACCACGGCCGTCATAATACTGCAAAACGTCGTTGGTATCAATCGCAGATGAATCAATGTTTACTCCGGAATGTCTTGACAGGCACAACGGAGCGTGGCGAATGGGAGTTTTCATGCCGGTGAGAAATGGGAAGAACAATCTTTAGAGGGGTGGCTCAGTAATTGGGTTGGGTGGGATCTCCTTGACTGGCAGAACACCTTTACATGTTACGGATATGTCACTGGCCTGTACTACCTTGACAACACCCTGGAGGCAAAGGTGCTGCCATGGACGTCGTTTTGTGTTCCACGATGGTAGCGCAAGAACTCTCAGGTCTCGTATTGTCACTGAATACTTCCAAAGGAAGACATTTCATGACCAGCGCTCAGTCCAGACCTGTCACCCATCGAATATGCCTGGGGCCAACAACCACCGACTACTCGAAAGAACATGGCGCTGCTCTGCAGGGGGAAGGAGATGGAATGAACTAAGTTGACACTGGTCGTTTGATTCGGAGTATGCCGCGATTGTCGTGAGAAGAGAGGTGGATTCTCGCGATATTTATAAGCTTGGCTTTTTATGGTAAATTTCTGCATGGACAGTGCACTTTGGGTTATCATCTAATACAATTTGTGCGTATTTAACGTTCACCGACTAATGCAAAACATCCGTCAGATGCCCCTGTCATATTGAATATCCCTTACTTTTCTAAAAGAAATAGTATTGATGTGTGTAATGTGAACGCATTACTTGTATATATATGCTGTTACATATGAACTACTACGTAACTGTAGATTAAACTTGATTTTTAACTCCCTTAGCATTTCATTATTTTTTAAAATACCAGTAGGTTCTGTTCCGAAGAACTCCCATCGTAACATATTGTATGTTTATCAGACAGTTTTAGCCCACTGTGTCTACATGTCAGACGAGGAGTTCGACCTACTCAGACAGCGCGGTTCCGGCATAGCCCACTGTCCCAACTCCAACATCACGTACGTAATACCACGTAATACCAAGGGTGTTAGTACTGTTCTTGGCTATACCTGTTGTGTACTTCAAGGGCTGTTATATGTGCATTACTATACAAGGGTAAACGTTGTCCAGCATGTTTAATGCACTGTACATGACCATATAGCAACTAACACCACGTATGTAGTACAATAGTAGTGTCAGTATCACCTAGCATCACGGATCAAGTTATTTAAGAAATAAATGTCGCCTTACAATGTTTATGTTGTAGAATGGTAAATGTCGCAAGTGTATGAAATCCTTTATAGTTTTAAGTGTCGCCGTTCAGCTTACATGTGGTAAAATAGTTCAGGCTTTGGAAACAGTGGTGTTATAGAGTGAGTGAGTGAGTTTAGTTTTACGCCGCTTTTAGCAATATTCCAGCAATGTCACGGCGGGGGACACCAGAAATAGGCGTCACACATAGTACCCATGTCGGAAATCGGTGGTGTTATAGAATACAATTCTACCTATTGTAACAGTGCTGTTATAACAGAAAAATGTACTTATTGTAAAAGTGATTAATAGGAGACAAATCTACTTATTGTAACGGTGATGTTATAGGAGACAGTTCTACCTGTTATAAAAGTGATGTTATAGGACACTAATCTACCTATTGTAACGGTGTTGTTACAGGAGACAGTTCTAACTATTATAAAAGTGATGTTATAGGACACTAATCTACCTATTGTAACGGTGTTGTTATAGGAGACAGTTCTACCTATTATAAAAGTGATGTTATAGGACACTAATCTACCTATTGTAACGGTGTTGTTATAGGAGACAGTTCTACCTATTATAAAAGTGATGTTATAGGAGACTAATCTACCTATTGTAACGGTGTTGTTATAGGAGACAGTTCTACCTATTATAAAAGTGATGTTATAGGACACTAATCTACCTATTGATGTTATAGGACACTAATCTACCTATTGTAACGGTGATGTTATAGGAGACAGTTCTACCTATTATAAAAGTAATGTTATAGGACACAAATCTACCTATTGTAACGGTGATGTTATAGGAGACAGTTCTACCTATTATAAAAGTAATGTTATAGGACACAAATCTACCCATTGTAACGGTGATGTTATAGGAGACAGTTCTAACTATTATAAAAGTGATGTTATAGGACACTAATCTACCTATTGTAACGGTGTTGTTACAGGAGACAGTTCTAACTATTATAAAAGTGATGTTATAGGACACTAATCTACCTATTGTAACGGTGTTGTTACAGGAGATAGTTCTAACTATTATAAAAGTGATGTTATAGGACACTAATCTACCTATTGTAACGGTGTTGTTATAGGAGACAGTTCTACCTATTATAAAAGTGATGTTATAGGACACTAATCTACCTATTGTAACGGTGATGTTATAGGAGACAGTTCTAACTATTATAAAAGTAATGTTATAGGACACAGATCTACCCATTGTAACGGTGATGTTATAGGAGACAGTTCTAACTATTATAAAAGTGATGTTATAGGACACTAATCTACCTATTGTAACGGTGTTGTTGTAGGAGACAGTTCTACCTATTATAAAAGTGATGTTATAAGACACTAATCTACCGATTGTAACGGTGATGTTATAGGAGACAGTTCTACCTATTATAAAAGTAATGTTATAGGACACAAATCTACCCATTGTAACGGTGATGTTATAGGAGACAGTTCTACCTATTATAAAAGTGATGTTATAGGACACAAATGTACCTATTGTAACAGAGATTTTATAGAGACAATTCTACTTATTGTAATAGTGATGTTATAGGAGATAATTCCACTTGTCTACACATGTGTCTACATTGCATTTCAGGTTAAGAAGCGGTTTTCTTGATGTACGGCACGTGCTTGAAAAGGACTGTAAGATTGGACTTGGAACAGGTAGATATACAAGAAGATATACAAATTATATGTTACAACAATTTAAGCTGTGTGATAACAGGACAGTGATAACGAAGTTTAGAGCGAATTATTGTTACAGAAGAAAACATAAACAACTGCTAAAACTGCATTTTCATCACATTTTCATAATTGTTTTTATCATAACATGTTTCGAACATCACACGAGAAACTCATTTACAGTAAATTATATCCCACTAAATAAACGCATTGCATGAGAAAACCTTCTAAAACGAAATTTGAAGCTAAAGATAAATCTATTAATTTCATTTTTTGATTTCTTGAAAGATGTTTCAGGGGGCTACAGCAGCTCAATGTTAGATGCGCTTCGCTCTGCCTCTCAAGTCTCGAAAACTATCGCTATACAGCGAGAAGAAAAGGGAGAGAACTATAAAATACTTACATACAAGGAACTGTTCCGCCTGGCAACGTTAGGTGGAAGTGAAGGTTTGAGTTTTGTATTGTATTGAGTTTGTATTATTTTTGTTTGCTTTCAGATGAATCCTTGCTGCGTTGTTCTGAACATGCCATTAACTGTTTGCATTTTGAGATAGTGAAACTTCTACACTTGCAATGTCCAGCAAAAACGTTCTGGAGTTTCTGTGAAATTCAACTCCATAATATAACAATGTAATCATATATTGTGTTATTTGACATACTGCATCACGTGTTAGTCTTGAATTGTCTCGGGGGCGGTGGGGTAGCCTAGTGGTTAAAGCGTTTGCTCGTCACGCCGAAGACCCGGGTTCGATTCCCAACATGGGTACAATATGTGAAGCCGATTTCTGGTGTTCCCCGCCGTGATGTAGCTGGAATATTGCTAAAAGTGGCGTAAAACCAAACGCATTCACTTGAATTGTTCACTATATGTTCCTCTCTGTATTGGACATCTGTTAAAGCGTCATGAAAGATGTTAAGCATCATTATGTCGGCTACTTCTTCTAGTAATGGGACTGGATGAGACAATAGGGAACTTTCAAGTTGGAAAGGACTTTGACGCCATTGTGGTCGACCCATTAGTGGAGAACTCTCCGTTTGATGTCTTCTCAACTGACACCTTCCTCGACATCATACAGAAGTTCCTCTTCTTAGGTAAGTTAAACTAATGTACGAAATTATTTGTGTGAAGTCTGAACAAAAATGTATTAGTTAGTTGATATCGCCACAAATTTAACTCTTGTATCACAGGGTACTGCCGGACAAAATATGGCTCTAATTGTCATACAATTATGTTCGCAGAAAATACGTCTTCATCACGTCTCAAAACTATAACTTGTGCACCTCTTACTTGACCAAGAGCATAGTTGTGGCTAACATGAGCAAAAACGTGTATCGAACTACAGATTTAATCTGTCAGTCTTGTTCATAACATAGGCTATAGTATTGTACGTACATTATGTTTCTGCTTTACTGCCACTTGCTAAAGTTCAAAATGAAAATCGAACCTCTTGTATTAGCATGATTGCACATTTAGTGTAGTTCCCATAATTACCGAAAATGCATCTGCTGAAGTGAACGAAGTCTTCATATTGTTTCTTTAAGCATCTAAAATCTTTTACAACATTGTCCAAAATGTATGCCCATTCTACGAGCCAAATGGGTATCTTTTCTACTTCGTCTTTTGTAACACATTTAAACACATATATGAGGCTTAACTGCTGGTTGGTAACAAAATTTGCAATACTTCCATTTCTTCCATCACAGTTTGGCAGCCGGAATATTTGCAATGTGATGTGCTAGATATAACAGTTTAGCTCACATTAGGGTGTTTCAAGCTATGTAACAAAGGAGTATGATTGTTAGTGTGACAAGGTCCGAAGTGTTACTACTTAATGTTTGAATACATGTACCAAATGATGGGCAAACAAATATCTGATAGGTCTTTTACAGATGGATGTGTTTTTCTTTAACAGGTGATGACCGCAATTTGATTGACGTCTTTGTGGCCGGAACTCGAGCATCTGGACGATAATACAAGAGAAAGATTAAAATAGATATTTTGTGTTTTACACCAACAGCCATATGTTCACGTTATTGTCAACATTGTACAAGAAGAATTGCATGCGACTGATCGTATGCCAATTTAGTCCTCATTTCCGTACTCAGAAGAGCACAGGCCTATATGAGAGAGAGTTTATTCCGATAAAGGGGCCACCGGCCCAATATACATGTAAATTAGTGCTACAATACGTTGACGAAGCGCCACGTCATTCACATATACAGGTGTTATGTTAAATGCAATATTATAATATACATTAATAGCATCAACATGATGGAAAATATTTGTTTCGTTTCTTCTGAGCTAAACAAATATATTTAGCAAGGTTGTTTATAATAACATTGTATTTCTATGTGAATAATAAGATACGCTTATTGCAAGATGGAAAGACATAATAAAATTCTTGCAAGGGATCTGATCGCAGGTCGTGGTAAAATTGACATTCAAGACAGAAGTGTAATTCAGATTCAATACGTCTAACACAGAATGGGCAGAGACGATCTTTGCGGTCAAGTTTGAGACGTCTCCCATACTCAATCATTAGGTCATGGTTGGAGCAGCGGAACTTACACAATGCAACACAGTTAACTTTTACTTTGACTACACTAAAATAATATTCTTCAGAAAGATGTACCTTAATGTGAAATGTGACTGTACATCTCAAGTTTGGAATATATACGAAGGTCTGAAACCCAATTTTGAACGTCAATGTCAATGTCTCTGTTTAAATTCAATTAGAAACTGGTGCATGTTGACAACACGCTGGTCCATCCACACCTGTCCAAAACCATAAGTGAACAATAAGGTTTTAACTTTTAGTGCCCAGCAGTCAAGTTTATTTTCAGCTGAACTAAACTGATACTTATATACATTGTACAAAATTACATTCGCCCTTTGACTTGTACATCTGATCCAATATTTAATTATTTTAATATATTTATTGACATTCAAAGAATATCTCCCAAGTTCGCAACGAGCTACAATGTTCGGTGTAGTAACAGAGAGCCTAAGTATTTGCTTACAAAATTTATCATGAACACAAAGAGTATTCGGCGAAGGGTGGAAGCCCCAAACTTCCGCTCCTTAGAGCAAAACATGTAGAATTCTTACATCAAAGGTATGCATCAACACCTTCAATGGTAGACTGTAGAAATTAATAATCAATGAACTAGTCAGTGACACAACCTTCCAAGCCTGTTCCGCTAGTATTTTCTGTGTGATATACCAACTACCTGAACTCGAAAAGTGAACGCCCAAATATTTATAAGATGAAACAATATCTACGTTATCTCCATTTAGAAAGAATTTATAAAGGTTTCCTTAATCTGCCCGCTTTCCTAAATACAATGATTTTACTTTTATCAATATTGATATTAATATTAAACATAATACAATCAAAGCCACAAAGCCCTATTTGCAGGAATTCAAAAATATCTTCCAAAAATGTACCGTTCCAAGCACATCGTGAGCATCCGTCAATGGATCTCCATCCTAAGGAGATGATACCAGGTGTTCGCTGAAAAAATTGTGATAAGTAGCACGAAATATGTTTGTTTCGTACATAATGCCTCCTGTATATCACTCCTCACTAAAAATACATAGACGATTGGTGCACGAGTAGTATCATCGTAATTTGTGGGAAATCTGTAAATTTAAAGACACCGAAGTAGATTTAATTCTATTTTATAGAGAGGTTCACTCCTTGCATAGAATAGAATTGTTTTCCTAGGTGCTCGTCTTCAAGTGTTGCTTAAGGTACACAGTTAGTCATAGGTACGAAAAGTCCATGTATTTGATCGTGCATGTATTACTATGTGCCTATATGTACATTGGTATTTATATTATATATAATTACATACTTGTGTAGGGAATCGGTTGAAATTTCATATTTGATGATTGATGTTTAGACCCGATCAATCATCGAAATTTTCTTGTTTAAGTTGTTAATGCTGATAAAAATATGAAAAACCCAAGTAGTTCTTGTTTCTTTGTTCTTATGTACCAAATGCTCAAACAGCATTTGCAAATGTCATATCCAACTGAAAATCATACAAATTGCAACTTTAAAAATCCTTATATCACGACCATAGAGTTCTGGGAGACTTTAAGAAACCACCAATCACTGAATACAGAAACTTGTGCTGGAAGACGCAAGCACCCACATTGGTAGGATAATCAGCATTCTGCAGCTCTGGTATAGCAAGTGAGTGAGTGAGTTAAGATTTAAAGTCACATCGGCAATATTTCAGCCATATCGTGACTAAAACTAGTTCTAAATTTATAATACATACATATAATATAGAAAACCCTGTCAACGAAGGACAGTAAAACCACTAGATTATCACAGATTGAGTTAAAACTAGCTAGCATACATCTTTAAATGTAGAAAATTATTTCTGGACAATACAATGTAAAATTGGGCTAAAGATTGCCAACAACTGAAGGTAGATCACCATACTAGGGACCATGGGGACCTAGTTGGATTTACACCATCCCTTCAGCCGCTGGCGATTGTAGGACAAGTTTAGCCGAAATTTAAAGGAGCAAATGTACTACGTTTAAAAATCGGGTAAGCAAAATTTTAACTTTGAAAGTTTTGGGACTTACGTACCCTCTCAGGAGGACAATAATTTTACCCTACTTCAACCCCCTTTGAGGGTAGAGCCACTTAGCAACAGTACAATATACTGTAACCGAAACGTGGAACCAGTAAACAAGTAGCACAACTTAAACTTCAGTAACTTCATTACTTCAGCACTGCATGCAATGCACCAAACACTACATTATACATGGATGAACTTCCCACATCTAAGGTAATACATATAAATAGTTAAAGGCAAGCCATGCAAGCTTATTTGTTTCTTGTTTCACAAGTAAAACTGACTAAACACTCAAATTCCTAAATCTAAGGAAATCAATGTCAATTGTTGACTGAAACCACGGATCCTAATATGGTCCTAACGCTGAAAATGTGTAAATAAGTCTGTCAGTAAGATATACTGAAAGTTTAAAACTTAAAAAAACCAAATATCTTCTGAAGTTAACTTCACAAAACAGATCCTTAATCTTGAGTATTTACTACCTCCACTTTAATAAAAATAGACTGATAAACGGGAGTATTAGGAGGATGACCAATAATTAATACAGAGATTTCTATATTCTACTGAAATACTATTCATCCACGATCAAGTGAAGTATTTTCTGTTTTTCTTCAGAAATATCATCATAGTATATACATTGACTTTTTCGGGAGCCAGTTGAAACCTCCCCTTGCTGTCAAGATTTCCAGCAAGGCTGAACACCTTTTCTGAGGATACACTGTAAGCTGGAATACAGGGACGGCTTCTGGCTACTTAAGCAATTTTAAGATACAAAAGCTCTTTTTCGCTCCATCATTGAACTGGTTGATCAGAACAAGCAGGTTCAGCCATATATAAGTTCAGTTTTGCCTTTGCCATTTCTGGAGATCTTTCTTGAGTCGCATCATCACAGATGATATGATCTGGCCAACAACTACAGCAAACGTTACTGTTTTGGAGTTTAAATAGATTTCTTTGGGGAGCTTTATAAATGTCTGGATTATCATGACTGTCTGTATCTGCAGTCTCATTTGTCTCTGCGGTTGTCTCATTCACAGTGTTTGGGGTTGTTGATGCACCAACACCAGATACCTCTGATATATAATGTTCGTCTTCTATTTTGTCGTCATTTTCTGCACGTCCCTGTTAAGTGGATAAATTTATTTCTTCCGAAAGAGGAGGTCTTCCTTTCTCTCTGTAATGCTTTCACAAATGCAATCTGCTTTGCCTCGGAGTGAACTTTTCACGTACAAGCAAGGAGAAACATTTCCTTATCCTCCGCATTCACTCTGGTAGTCAGTTGTTCACGCATTTCCTTTTTCACTTTTTCTCTGACAGGTTGTTCTTCTGGATAGCCTCTACGGTCTGTTCGAATTATACAAGGGTTGGAATAATTTTGTAATGGTAGATGTTGTTTTTGAGGATAGAATCTCAGTCGCAGTTTTCATTGGCTTCAATCCTTGAATCAAAATCAGATCTGTAAATTTTCATGCCATCTGTAAATTGGCACAGGTATATACAAGTCAGTTTGTTTATTTTTTTTACAGCAGAGGCTAATACAATATTAACAGCTCTAAAATATATGAAGAACGAAGCGTGGTTTGTTTCAAGTCCTAACATTGCTCTATCATGACGTTATTTCTGGAAATTCGAACGTACGATGACGTCATGAATTCGGCGATAATGTTTCTGAGAGTGAGTGCATTGAGGGACAAAGTGTATGCTCATTTTCCATTACTTTGAAGTTGGTAAGAATATTCCAAACTGAGCCGCCTGATAATGTTAATGTCAACATCGTAGTTGCTTGTATGTTGAACGATCAGCAATAAGGATGTGTTGTGAAATTATGAAGCACACGATTTAAGATTTATCATTCACCGTGAAACACAATGAGGAAAGGTAGTCCAAACTGAGCGAGAAGGCTGGCGGAGTTTGTTGCCCTTACTCCGACCGAATTGTCTCCTTCGGTAGCTACGCAGCATACACAGGGTAACAAGCTGCCCCCCGCTGTCCAAGTGGCAATAACAAGAAAGGAAGATATGTTTATGACTGTAGTGACATCGATATGTCTCTCTATATGCGAGTCTAGTCAGTTGGGAAAAGATACCACAAACTGAACAGGACGCGTTTCATTATTGTCTTTGTATTTGAAGCGATGCATTTCATTTTGGCCTGCTAGATGCCCAGTTAGGTTTACGCTAATAGTGATTGTTATTCTATTGATAATATACGTGTCCACTCTCTGAATTACTTAGTATTATATCATGTCTAGTCATTTCATTTCCCTGGATAAAAATGTATACATTTGAAGATTTACTATGTAGATTAGATTCCCCATATCACTTGGAAGGGACCGTAAAGGGTGGCCCATTTGGCTAAGTCGCTGGAGTTATCTGTGCAGAGTTGTCTTTTGGGCAGTCTTTCCTCAAACATCATGCTGATACGCTGAACAGAGTGCACGGGCGCGGTAATAAGCACCACAATCGTGCTCATCAAACTGGTGAATATCTAAGACCTGCATCACACGGACTCTCCTCAAACACCACGCTGACACGCCGTGATACAACTGCAATACTGTTCATAGCGACCTGTAGCCCAGCTTACTGCAGCACTTATAAAGTCGTTTGTAGTTTTCACCACAGTACAAGTAAATACAATTTTAATAGCGTTACCTTTTTTGTGGCTTAAGAGTGTTTGTTTGTTTGGTGTTTAACGCCGCAATATTCCAACTATACTGAACCGCAAAAGAAACGCAAGTCAAAATCCAGATTTAGAAAAACTTTACTTTTGACAGATAATGCATGAACACAGGTACATAATAACAATCAACACTTATTGCATGATGATCGGGCCATGTCAGTCAATGCATGGAAACATTGTTGGTTTACTTTGCATTGAAGACAAAATCGAAATTGATCCAACAAGTCAGTAGCGCGTATGTCCATCTCGTGCATTCACTACAGCTGTGCACCGCCTGAACATGGAGTAAATCAGACGGTTGACAAAGGCCCTAGGGATTGCCGCAAATGTCCGGATGATGCCTGCCTGGAGTTCTGCTGCAGTTGTCGGACGTGGTCGGACTTCATTCAGTCGTCTCTGCAGCTCGTCCCAAAAATGTTCGATCGGGTTTAAATCGGGACTGACAGCAGGCCATGGCAGCAGTCGGATGTTATGCTGCTGGAAAAATGCCTGAGTGACTCTAACAGTGTGGGGCCTGGCATAATCTTGCTGGTAAATGTGTTGCTTGTGTCGGACGCAAAATGGCACAACCTGGGGTCGGAGGATCTGGTCGATATAACATTGGGCAGTGACTCCATTTCCCCGACCTGGCTC
Organism: Haliotis rubra; assembly: GCF_003918875.1. NCBI lineage: Eukaryota > Metazoa > Mollusca > Gastropoda > Lepetellida > Haliotidae > Haliotis > Haliotis rubra. Next base: position 978,056 of record NW_025767051.1, on the reverse strand, counting down.
AATATTCTGGAAGAATACAGGCCCTAATCTCTGATTCAGGCCAATCGCTGCCCATACCATAACGCTCGGACCTCCCCATGCATCTCTTCCATTACACATTCGACAGCAAAGCGTTCACCTCGTCTTCGCCATATTTAAACGCCATGATAAATGCAAAACCGACTTTCATCAGAGAACAATACCAGTCTCCACTGTTGTTGAAGCCAGTTTCGATGCAACGTAGCCCACTGCAGACGATTCTGACGATGTCTCATGTGTGAGGATAGGACGTCGAGCTGGACGACGACAACGGAGGTGGACTGCTCTGAGTCTGCGCCGAACTGTATCTCCGCTTGTTGCTCGGTTGTGACGTGCAATAGTCTGTCGGTCAGTCTCGTTGGCAGATAAGAATCGATCCCCGATGTGCGAACGTTGAATGTGTCGATCTTGCCGTGGTGTTGTGATTCTGGGACGTCCAGGATGTTGGCGGTCAGCCGTGGTCTCTGTAGCTGCAAAACGTTCCTGAAGACGGTAAATGGTCGTTATGTGCACATGGAATGCATTGGCAACATCTGCAACACTCTGTCCAGCTTCAAGACGGCCGATGGCTTGTTCCCTCTGTTGCGTCGTTAACCTTGGCATTCTTGGTGGGCGTTTGTCGGGAGAGATTACAAACTGATTTGAGGGCATTTTTATACCCCTATGTGTCCGTGACATAATGCGCATCATGATTTTCATGAAAAACTTCTGCAACAACATCCCACGGCCAATTCGATTGCTGCGTTTTGGAGATGTGCAATATCCAAGAGAAATCACAAACAGAACCTGAACACTAACAAACTGTTTTTTTACAACAAAGGTAACCAATATGTAGTTACACTATAACATTTAACAATGTTCTGTCGAATATTTATTCATTTTGAAAAACTTGCGTTTTTATGCGGTTCAGTATATATGACAAAAGTCTGTAAATAATGGAGTCTGGACCAGACAACCCAGTGATCAACAACATGACGATCGATCTACGATGACATGTGCCAACGAAGTCAGCGACCCTGACCACCTGATCCGGTTCGTCGCCACCTACGACAAGCATGGGTTAGGCCAATTCTAACCCGGATCTTCACGGGTTCTCAAGCGTTTATACATTTATTGTTTTACACACAGTGCTGTATTCAACGTTTACATTGGCGGTGGGGTAGCCTAGTGTGGTTAAAGCGTTCGCCCATCACGCCGTAGACCCGGGTTCGATTCCCCACATGGGTACAATAATGAGAACCAAATTTCATGTGTCTCCCACTGTGATGTTGCTGGAACATTGTTAAAAGAGGCGTAAAGCATCACTTACTCACTCTATCATTTACGTGTCAGCCACGTTGGTCTCTGTGTTGTGGCTGACTTATTTGTTACAAGCGAACTGGAGACAGACTTATTCCTTCGAGACGGTGGAACAACAGAAAAGCATGATAGTTCAAATGATAATGAAGATTAAATTGATCGTCTGCAGTAGAATTGTGTTGATATGGGAAATACACGTTGAACCTGTGCATTGTGTTTCAGTAAGCTAGGACCCTGTTGTTCTAATTTGGGGTTTGTCATGAAACACATATAGGCGCACACACACGCACACGCGCACCTTTACAGAAATATTTGCATTCATATCAAACAATCACTACAAATCAGGACGATGTTCATTTGTTAAGAGCCGTTTTCGTTTTGCAAGTTGTGACATGGTACCGTTTCAGCATGAAGCCTTCTCTCCGTCTTACAAGCTGTCGCAGTGCACGTGGAGCATGGAACATGACAAGATGGCCTCAGACCACAGTTACCCCCCCCTTAACTTTTACCATGACCCGGAAGTAAAATATGAGAATATAGTGCCTTGTTTAAATGGGCTGTTCTGTTTGTGTTAATTTTTTCAGGGTGACTTGTGATAGCTTAAATGAAAGGTAAGACATTGTACTTTATTGCAAAATTCTTTTGGTCCACAATCTACTCATGGTATTGACACCAGCCTTCCTTGATTTGACCCCAAGTTCAAGGCTGTCTAGTGTGTTTCGGCTCGTAACTTCCGGTGACCATTGTTTACAGTGGATACAGCAAAATTGACATGGTCGATCCAGGCCCATATTTTGCCGATTAAGGGACAAGTGGCAGGTTGGTCAGCATGCAACAGGGGAACAGCCTACGACCAATATTAATTATGGTGCACTGGCATGTCACTGTAGATAGCAAAGAAGGAAAATAATTGTGGTCTGAGGCCAGATGCGACATGTTGGGGCGTCGCTTGTATCACTTCAGAAGGAGAGTTATAGCCCTTTTTAAGAACGTCATCCATCATCATCCAGTCAGCTTCCCCACCACAAAACAATTTCTTCAGGACGCGAAAATGACTTTTATAAAATCAATAGAACATTGAATCTGCTAACATGTGGCATAGGTATATCAAAATGAAACCTCCGTCACACTGCCCATTAAAATCCTTTTCGCAAACACCTGCTATCACATATATTTAATGTTGACTGGCGCTTGCTCATGATAGTGTCGGATATGAGAGATGTCCCAATGATACGAAAATGATTTTGTCGCTCTTATGACTTCTGTATGTTAGATCTGTGGCTATCTCCGTACGAATAAACACTGAAAGTCACAGGTGGAGACCTTTCCATATTGGGGCATGGTGGGCGAGCTGTCTGTAATAATAGTCCTTTTCTTGTACAGTGTACATTGTAATTATTTCCGTAGACCCCGTTGACGTTAAAACACAGAACATGCATATGTATAATCTTCCTCGAATATCAGCGTCCAGAAGCCCGAGTCCCAGCCACAAAGACATCAATCATATTGCGGTCATCACCTATTAAAATATAAATACATCTGTAAAAGACGTCACGTATAAGAGACATCTCGTCTGTTTCTTCGCTATCTCAAGAACTAGATCGAGCCGAGACATAGACATGGGAGACAAGGGCTGTTGCAGATTAGGTCATCAAACAGTTGTCAAGGTATGGATGTGCTGATATGTGTTGCAAAAGAGAAAATACGTCTTTTGTTTTTCAGTTGTATGTCCACATGAACGCGAACTACACGTTGACTGTGGTCCCTTCAACACATGCATGCACGTTCCTTATAACTACGTCGTTGTTATGACATTTGAACACTGGCATGTATGCCACCTGAGTAGACTTTCGCAGAAGACGGAGATACAAACATAATGTACATACTGTAATGTGTCACCGTACTGCCAACTGGGTGGCAATAACAAATATTTCATTCATTTCTGATTAGGCTGCACACAAATAATTTCTTCCTATAGTTTTACCTACCTAAGAAGAGGAACTTTTGTATGATGTCGGAGAAGGTATCGGTAGAGAAGACATCAAAAGGAGAGTTCTCCACAAGAGGGTCGACCACGATGGCGTCAAAGTCCTTTCCGACTTGAAAGTTCCCTATTGTCTCATCCAGTCCCATTACTAGAACAAATAGCCGATATCTGCTTAATATCTCACATAACGCTGTAACAGATTGATTTTGATATAAATACAGGAGGGGCCCTTCAAGGCTAAATGAACGATGCAACATGCCCATTAATACAATATCTACACTCAAGGCAGCCTGATGGAGCTCCACTGAGTCCGACCAAATGATGCCTATTGCGCTAAAATTATTGTCCATATAGTAGGAAGTTGCTAAGAGTCAATTCCCCGAAGCGCCAGAACATCTTTGGTCTCACGTTCAGGTTATTTCAGCTTTAACGTTTCACATTTGTTTTCAAATATATTAACTGATGCTCAGATCCACGATGCAAATATTCATTTATAAATATACATAACAATAATTTGGAATACGTATTTAATGGTCTAATAAACTACAAAAATGAAAAATACAAACAATTTTCGAACCTTCACTTCCGCCTAATGTTGCAAGGCGAAATAGTTCCTTGTATGACAGCATTTTGTAGTTCTCTCCCCTTTCCTCACGTTGTATTGCGATAGTTTTCGAGACTTGAGAAGCAGAGCGAAGTGCATCTAACATTGAGCTGCTGTATCCGCCAGAAACATCTGAAAAGAAATAGTATCAAATAAATTTATTTTATGAAAAATAAACCGTGATTCTATTTTTTCGACATTTATACATGACATTACATAAGTGACCATTTGAAGAGGATAGGGGTACTTCAGTGACGGAACACGTGCTGTGTCGCAGAACAAGATGTACACAGCTGATAGTGGTCAGTGACGGAACACGTGCTGTGTCGCAGAACAAGGTGTACACAGCTGATAGTGGTCAGTGACGGAACACGTGCTGTGTCGCAGAACATGGTGTACGTAGCTGATAGTGGTCAGTGACGGAACACGTGCTGTGTCGCAGAACAAGATGTACACAAACTAAACTATACTACTTCGAAGTCATAAGATTTTAACAATCTTAGTGTCGGATCTTCTCTGATTCGAAGGTCTAAATACATCTCATGAGATAACTATTATGAGTACTAGTGTTCAGGTTTAAAGGTGTAGCTCATGAGTATTCAATGCCCCAAAAGTATTTCTTTTTTGCGATGGCGCATGCCGGCTTTTTTAAAGTTAATGCTTGTGCAGGTTTTACTCACTAACACAACAATTAAAGCTAAAACCAAGAAGGCATTATCGACATTTTAATTAGTACACATATGTATGTATCCGCAGCAATCCTTCTCTGTCACGACAATCCCTACCAGTTAAAAGATCCATGTTAGATTTGGTCTTCAGCAACAGACGCTTATTTTCAAGGTATCGGAAGGTCAGGCTTACTGACTTGGTTGACAAATGTCATCGCATCCCAAATCATAGATCGATGCTTATGATTTCAAACACTGGCTTGATGGAAATGATGAGGTCACACTTTGACCTCAAACCGAACCAAAACAGAAAAAAGTGGGTAAATATTAATGAAGTGAATATTCAGGGTTCTCAGCTTTATATCCCATCAAAATCTTTCTCTCAACACTCCCGTACCATTTTCTATTATATCTTTCTATTTTATTGATTTATGAGACGCCTGTTTGTAATCGGTTGGCATTATATACCTGTTGCAAGTCCAATCTTACAGCCCTTTGCCAGCACGTTCCTTACATCAAGAAAACCGCTTCTTAACCTGGAAAACAATGTGATAATCCTAGTTAGCATAATATAGTAGAAGAAGCCAAAGAAATGCAGGACAGTCTGGTGTTAATGACTTCGTAAAAGAGAGCATTGTAACTGCAAGGGCATGTGTCTCTTGCAGCCTCACCGTTACAGTGTTATTTTGCATATAAATGTATTTTAACGGATGGTAATTTACGTGTTCTTCTTCCAGCAAGGGTTATCTCCCTTAGTTCTCAGCAAGAGTTTACTCCCTTAGTTCACATATGCACGCAAGCATGGCGCAGTCGGTTTCAAAACCCAACCACTACCCAGTAGTAATTATTGGTTTGTGGAATTGTATACACCCTATGGTATAAAAGGGGGAATTTATTATGTGTCTGTAATGTTATGCGGTCCCGCATGTTGACCATTGACACATATGTGTTGCTCAACTCAGTGTAATGAAGTTCGCCAAGTTTATAGAGATGGTTTTGTATTCATTGGTTTGTTCCTAAATGTTTACATGCAACACGAACTGAGGTTAAGATCAGTAAAAATGTCTACGACTGTGGTGCTAGGTCACCTGTAGCCTGGTATAGTACCACATACAAGACGTTAAGTAACATTTACCATTTCATAGTGGCACATACGTGATGTTAGGTGACATGTACTCTTGTATATAGCATTACGTACGTGATGTTGGAGTTGGGACAGTGGGCTATGCCGGAACCGCGCTGTCTGAGTAGGTCGAGCTGCACCTCTGACATGTAGACACAATGGGCTAAAACTGTCTGATAAATAATCACTGAATTTATAAGCAGTACTTTCGAAATACAACATACCGGTATCCTTAAAACTATGCCAGGGATTACAATCAATGATTATTCACGTAAACAGTTCGCGGAATTAAAGTAGCATCACATACACACATTAATATACATCATCACTGATTATAATCCCTGATATAAATATGTGTGTGTGTAAGATTAATGTCGGACAACGTTATGCACGTTTGGCGTAGGCCCTTGTGACGTCGTGAATGACGTCTGATATATATATATCAGACAGTTAATAACAATCTCCCTGAAGAGTAAACGACGAAACATGTTGGAGAAAAAGGCATTCTGTTTTTAATTATCTATCTGATATTTATGACTGAACACCTGTACTAGTTTGGATGCACACACACACACACACACACACACACACACACACACACACACACACACACACACACACACACACACACACACACACACACACACACACACACACACACACACACACACACATTGTGTGTGCGTGTACGTGCGTGTATTTGCGTGAGCTTAAGCTTAAGGGGTAGGCCGTTATGCCCTGGTAGTGCAATACACGGCCTAATTTAATTACTCGACTAAAAATAGACACATTTTTAATCACCTGCATACATTGACTGTTGATGGAGGAACGTGTTGTGTAGAAACCCATCAAGAAACGTAATGTTCTCGTTACTGACATTGACGTTAGCTAACTGCGGCTTTATCTTACATTGTGTTTCAATAGGCCAGCTTTGTCCCATACGTGGAGATGGTCGAAAGTGGCCAAGTCGCCCCTGGTTTCTAGAACATGGGTCTGCAAACAAATTTGACAATTCATGTAAAGTTTGCCAGTTCATAAGGCTCCACCAAACCTGTCCCAGCTATTGCTTTCTTGTTGATGAAGTAATTTTTGTCGACTTTTCTGGTTTGAATAAGGCACTTTAAAAACTGATAAAAAGGTTTTGATAAGTGAGTGAGTATGGCTGCTAGCGCCTTTCGGCCAAGGAACATTAGACGTTTTCCCGACATTTCACAATGGTTCTAACTGTAGTTATTGGTGTTACTACATGTAGTAGGTTGTGGGAATCAGTGTAAACACCTTCGGTATACTAAAATAGATGTATTATTCAATGTAGGCAAAGAGAATCATCATCGTCGTCGTCGTCGTCGTCATCACCACCACCACCATTATAACTCATTAGAGCAGTTAACTAACCTGAACTGGGAGTTGATACTGTTGACTCAGTTGGCCAAGGGACGTACGAAGTTCTTCCGAACTTGTCCCAATGGATCTTGGTGTTATTATTGGTGTTACCAATGGGTTCTAGGGAAAAACGACAAAGAGTTTTTGTTCATACATAATCACTGTGTCTATTGTTTCAGTATGCTAAGATTGACGCATCATTCAATTGATAATATGCAAACAAAATTGACAAGGTTAATTTTGTTCATGCCAAATAAACGTACGTCTTTATGTAAAGAAACATGGATTTAGTGAAGTATAAATGTATTAAATTTTCACCATTACCTTTTTGGATATAGTTGATTCGACAAATCTGAAAAACATATATGGTAGTGGTGGATGGTGAATACAAAACGTGAATAATCAGCCTTGGTTATTCGCCGAAACAGAATAATCTGAATGCCAAAGGAAAACTAGCAAGGAAAACATTATGAAGAAATGACCCGAAAATATTATGAAGGATAACCCGTTGTGACACCGGGTGTTCGCGAGAAAATTGGTATTTACAATTAAAACATGGGGTAGTTCGATATAATTTATAATTTAAAACACAGGCTAGAACAGTATGAATTACAATTATAACACGAGCTAGATCAATATAATTAACAATTTGAAACACAGGCAAGAACAATATTATTTAAAAATAAAACACGGGCAAGTGCAATATTATTCACAAATAAATCACGGACTAGAACAATATGATTTGCAATTAAGAATACAGGCTAGAACATTATTATTTACAATTAAAAACACGGGCAACAACACTAGTTTTTACAGTCAAAACACGGGCTAGCTCAAAGTACTTTACACTCTATCGCATGTAATAGAACGGGTTTACTTCTCTGTTTCTTCCAACGACTCTTCCGTGGTTTCCTGGTAAAAGGAGGGGGTGCGGCAGTCCATGTTTACCTTCCCAACATAGGCTCTCTGTCCGGCTTTCTCTGTAAATAAAAGTTAACCAAAATATTTCCGTACCCGAACAACTATATGCTAGCTGTGGATTCCATTTAACGGATAATAGTAATACAAGGTTTATTTGTGAAAGAGTGAGTGAGTGAGTTAATATTTAATAATATTATTATTAATTTATCGTGACGAGAACATTTGATATTGAAATGAAATATATGTATATTATAAAAAACCTGCCGACGAAGGACAGTAAAACAACTAGAATATCACAGATATTATGTAAAACTAGTAATTAAATCTAAAACGTTTAAACTATAGGGGAAAAACAATACAGTATAAAAATGGGCTATAAATCGCCAATAACTGAAGGTAGATCACCATACCAGGGACTATTTGTGAAAAAGAAATAGTGATGATTTCGGGTGTTCACGAAAAGGTTAGCATATCCTGCCCGACAAGTAGCACTCATCACAAACACCGACGGCAAAGTGTTCACCTGGACATAGGAATGATGGAATTGCAACGAAGGTCGGTCTTGTTACAGACGCGTAAAATGTTTTAGCCATGTTTTCACCTTAACAAATATGTTAGCCAAATTAAAGTGAATGACTCTCCGTTCAACATGGCAGCTTTAATTTGTACAGGTATGCATGCCTTGCAAATGAAATGACTTTCGTCACCCTATATGCCTGGCGAAACGTCCTGGAAGTGAGGTGAAATTGGGTTTAACGTCGTGCTTGAGAATATTTCGCTCATATGACGACGTGCATGCGTGTGTATGTTAGGCTGCTTGTACTAGCCCAGACTTAAGCTGGTTTTGTAGTGCTAGCCCACTGAGATACCATACCGCAGTGAAGCAGGAATACCCCACTCAGACACATTATTCTGACTCCGAGACGACCAGTCCTTGTTGTACCCATTAGTGCCGAGCGCCAAGCAGGGACCAACAATACCATATTTTTAACGTCGTTTTGTATGACGCGACCGGGGATCTAAGCCGCGACCTTCCGCTCTCCGGGCGGACGCTCTAACGACTACACCAAGGAGGCGGTCCCCTGGAAGTATGGCATTGACATCAATAGCACTTGGCTCTCGTAGTTGGTTCGTCGTCATTTTCCTTCTCAGTCATCAATGTGGTGGAAGGTGCATAAGAATACCGTCAATAATAATTTAATGCATTCGAATGCTTAATACTGCAAAAAAGTTAAGATGAAGGGTTTTAGTCTGCGTCCATGTTTTATGGCATAACCCATCTTTCACTTTGGGGAAATCAGGGAACTGTATTAACCAATAACTTGAAGAAGCAGGTTTGTCGCATCTCTGTGTAATGTAGCATAGTAACATGCAGTCGTTGTTCCGTTCTTCAGAGTTCGATCCTGTGAAAATGAATTAAGAAAAGTCACTTCTTGAAATTTTCAAGAATATTACATCAAATGATTGTTCAAAAAGTTTAAACTTGTCTTCGGCCGTATCATAACATTGCAGTTACCTTCTAAGATCTATGGAAGGACTAGTCTTCAGTGATTAGTCACGTTTGTTTTAAGTGGCGACAAACAGGATAGTGTTTTCACAACCACGGCCATGGTTGATGCATGTCATCGTATTCCAGTTGGGTAGATCGATGCTCATGATATCAGTCTCTCGGGCAAACTCTTTACACCGTTACAGTTTATACCATACATATTGATTACTACGCCTGTGGAATGTACAGTTATAATGGTTATAACAACATGCAGAATAATAGAGCTGAAATATTAATATCGCTAGTGATGTTCCTTAAAACATGTAAAACGGCATCGACGTTACGAACTGCAGTGACATTTAATGTACAGAACTGACGGTGCGATCTGCGACGTGTAGCGTTGCGTTATTGCCGTTAATACTGACGTTTCAACAATCAAAATCAGATGAGTACAATTGCTGAGACTTACCACAACCTTGCTGTAGACATCCATGGCGTAGGTCAGGTCCTTGAACTTAGCTTCAGTTGGGTACGTGTAGGTGTTTAGCCAGTCATACAGCTGTAGATCCATGTTGGAGCCGGCAAACGTGTACTGTGGAGCATGGATGTGGGTGTCCACCAACCCAGGGATTAGAAACTGCCTGTGATGTAGAAATCAGAGGTAGTGCGGATTAAGGAATAGAATCTGGTCCCCATCAGTCTGTACAGATAGAGTCGTCGGTCTTGGTGACTTGGTTTATTGCAAGTGATTTACACCTTATGGACAAGCGTCAGTGATGCTGCTAAAAATATTAAATATTTCTGACTGTGGCGAAAACCACAAACAAAAAATAAATCTGAACCTATCACCAGGGGAAATCAACTGATGTCAGTTTCACATTTCATATTACCTGTTTGACTTCAAAACACCCACATATACTGACCAAAATCACTCATACTCATGGCATATGACATACACACCACACACAGAATGTTACAATCATCCCTGAAAGGTTTTCCTCAATATTATAGTTAGTATTCTTCCTACACATATTTCTTTTAACACAGAAGCTCTAACTTATTTTATAAAAATGCATCAGTATGAATTATGGTTAAAGTATATGGAAATAAATATTATATATCCTCCCCATGTCGATATATTTTACAGGAACATTAAGGGTACAGTATGTGAGTTCACTGACCATTTTTCCAGATGTCGAACGTTGTCACGTGGCACACTGTATTCGCTCATCAGATCGGGAAGAGATGTTTCATGTTCGATGAATATGATCTGAAACAAACGGAGGTACATATTCATACACAAAATTAGCACCACGACACCGGAGACCACCTGGGCAAGTATTCAACAGCCTAACGAGTGAACAGAGACAGCGAAAAACGATGTCGCCGTCAATGCTACTCGCGTAGTTTCTTCGTTAATACCGACGACAAAAGCAGTAACACATGTGATAATCTTAGTTTCTTCAATGTTTCTAAATCTGTAAGAAACAATGTAGTATTGAAAAACCTTGATGCAAAGCAAAACAGTAAAATACAGACAACATTTCAACCCAAAGCCCTCAACACCCTACAGGTTACACAATACCAAATGTTTTCCCATAGACTTAAAAAGGAAAAGATAGCCAGGCCGTTACTGGCCATTAAATGTATATTTATGCATAGCGTGGCTTTAAAGCCACAATGAAAAAACCCACAAATTTTGGCTTGGTTATCAAATTTCCTTTCCGTGTACAGGATGTTGAACACATTAACCCCAGTTCCGCGCCAAATGAAAGCACCTACTTGAAAATGTCAATGCACTCATTTAACATTTCCTTACAAAAACAGCATGTGAATGCATACGCAATGCATAAACCCATTGTTGATAATATGGTCCAAATTTCACGTCCTGATTGGAATAACTTTAATCGGTCCGAGCTTTATGTAAATATATCTCGTAAACGTCAGAGAATAACTCAACAGGTAACGTTGGCAGGAAAAGACGATATTGTGGTATAAATTATGTGAATGGATCACTTAAATCTGTGGCAGGTGGTCGTGTCCAGGAGAAGTATACACTGCCCTATCCAAAATACTATTAGCCATACACCAATCAAATCAAAGTGAAAAAACGAATGGCAGATATTATTGCCATTAATGACACAACAGCATGTTAGCTCAGAAACAGGTCATCAACAGAGAGAAACAGTTTAATTTGCAATCAAAGGTACAATTACGGAGTATTATAGTCTTGTTATTAACTAGGAAATACCTAAAAGCGCAATAACAGACCGGTGATTGTTACCAAGCACCTGCAAGAGTACTAGGCATATCAGGATCCTACCAAAACTGCTTTTCTTCCTAGCTTTCGCTTTACTAAGCCTCTGTAATCTGTAGAGTGTTTTATTCATTTAGGTGTCTTCTACTTTCTCCAGTGGACACATCTCCCCATGTATTGCCAGTTGACTCGACCCGTGAAGGTCCGGGTTAGAACTGATCTTCAGTAACCCATGCTTATCGTACGAGGCGACTAACGGGATCGGGTGGTCAGGCTCGCTTACTGGGTTGACACATGTCATCGTATCCTAGTTGCGAAGATCGATATTCATAGTGTTGATCCCTGGATTGTCTGGTCCAGACTCGATTATTTACAGACCGCCGCCATATAGCTACAATACTGCTGAGTGCTGCGTAGACCTCATTCACTCAGCTCGGACAAGTGGAGAAACCAACATGTCATAGTGATCGGCCCTTTGCCTAATACCTTGCAGCCTATTCTTTGATAAGTGTGTCCAGTTTAGTTGCGATAACAACATAACGGCAAACATATTCTATTAAGGGGAAAAGATGAATGATGTGGTATTTGTCTATTTTGACGTGGAAATATTACTGACCCTCTCCTCACTGACTACCAGACTTTGAAAATGACGTCGAGATATGGCATTCCATTTCTGAAGGCGGGCTTGTTCCAATACGTCAAATTTGTACTGGAGGATCTTGGCATATTCTGTTACCCATGCCCCAAACGTCCTGTAGGGGATTGAGATCTGGATTCCTGGCGGGCGAAGTTATAGCTACCAACTCTTGACGTAAGAAATCAGCTATTGCCTAACATTGCCATCCATTAAAACTGGCCTTGTCTTCAATGGATGGTCATCGAAAAGTGGTACAACCACCCTGTCTAGGATGTCGTTTAGGTACCTGTTGTCCATTCCGATTCTGCCTGATCATCATAAGGTCAGCTTTACAGTCATGTGAGAGCGACCACTACACCACCAATGAACCCCCAACAAACACTAGATGCTCCAAGACATTCCGTTTTGCATGGGTAGTGTTTCTGCGTTTGATCGGTATATGGCTCTATACTCGGTCAATTTTAAGCGATTTCAGATAGTTCTTTTGTGGCAGTCACTCACTTCAACATAACAACTGCCATGAACGAATGAAGTCGTGCGTTTCTGAGAAGGGCTCTTTCCTCCCTCAGAGCACGCTCCGGCACAGTGATGACTAACAACATCACTGCCACAGGCTAATTTACATATCACGTGACCGGACGTTTCTCTTGTTTGTAATCAAACGCGCATATTCATAATAAGAAGAGACTGGACTCACGAAAGCTTTTCGGCGCTCTCTTCATAATGTTTTACATTGTTACATATATATTCTTCCACAACTGCGACAGTAAGGTCTATGACAGTACATATTTAGATATCAAACTGGCTGCATCGTTTGCTCTCCACTAGCTTCGGTGACAGCGCGTGGAGCCGAACAACCTATGTAAACAAGGAATCGCTACGCAAATCGAAATAGTGTTACATGTTTTTGGATATTTTCTCAGTGAAACTAAACCATTCTATTAAAGATGTTTAGTTAGATGTGTAGACTCGTCAAAAATGAAAGAGTGAAAGAAATCTGTACATTATATTGAATGGACGGTGCAAGATGTGACGAATCGTCACATTTTTCTGGCCTGTGGCAGAGATACTATGCTGGCTTGCCCCATGGAACTCTGGGTAGGAGAGTGCCGTCAGAGTTGTCACTCGTGGTCGACCTGTCGCTGTCGGTTCTTAATGTCATTTGTTTGGTGATGTTTCCTGGCCAATCGGCTGACAGTCCATAGATGACAACCATCATCTCTTACAATAGCCCTCAGTGACATGCAAGCATCCCGCATACCAATAACTTGCTATCTTTGCGCAGTTGTCAGTTGAGGCCCCATATATGTTTATCAACAAACAACGAAAGTGATATTACAAGTTGCCGAGCTGTGAGAACAGTCAGCTGAAACTTAATATTTCCTAAATAACGGGTACACGTATAGCCTTCGATGCTAGCGAACATATGTAAAATCAATGCATGGTGCATCGAAGGATCTAAATTTTATACCAACAGTCATAATTGTATGATTATAACGGCTATATGGGTATTAAAATCATAGGTTTTGCGATACTTTTATCTATGTGTATAATTTCATGTTCCAAGATTGTGCAGCAAAAAAGTCTAAAGATTGTTTGTCTCAAGATTGGAAAAAATGAATATTTCCCTTTTTAACAAACCTACCTTGCCCCGCTTCACTCCAATGACCATATCGCTGTGAATCACCATATCTTCCTCCTTTGTTGAGTGTACGAACGTGCCATGGAAAACAGTCGCAGAGTCAGCCATTTTAGATCCTGTGTAAACAGTGAAATCAAACTAACCCAAAATTCGACATGTTACAGAGTGAAGTTCATGAAGAGGGACGAGCAGATAATGGAATCTTCATCCGGTGTGAACGGTTGTGGCGATTTATTGTGACAAGATCCGATGTATATACACTAATATACCCTACTAGTCACGTCTTACGTCCAACCGATTCCAGTTACACGTCCTCTTCTAATATCCTACAAACACCAGAATACAAAGCTTTAAATATTTTACAGACACCACTGATACTCATACATACTGAATTAACACCTCTGCGATAAGACTTCCAGGAAGCAGGTTCCTAGTTTCGAATCATATTGGTCCAAAATGACTGCTTGACGTTGTCCTATCGAGGGTATTGAGCAACAGACTAGGACTGCTCTAACACAACACACACACACACACACACACACACACACACACACACACACACACACACACACACACACAAACGCAACGTAATTTAAACATACCTTGATGATAGATCCTGATAAGACCCTAATAAATGGAATTTGACAAGAGCAACTGACAAACACGCCTGACCTCGCCGTCTAAAGGAATGCGTATGTCACCCTTCACTACAGAACTGTCACATTCGTTTATCATACTTCATTCCTTCTAAATGGAGTGAGTCATTGAATGCTATAACCCTGATCAAACTTGAAAACAAGTGACAAATGACGGTTTTTCATAAATCTTCTTTGAAAAGGGTCGACGATTGTACATAATCCCGAAAATTGTGCAATGTAAACCACAATGCTTGTGTTATGACATGAAGATGGAATATCTCAGATATATCCTGTAAACATCTATGCATATCGTCAATCGTAAAATTGTGTTACCTGATTAAAGGGTTGGTATATAAAAAGACCTGTGTCTGTATTTGAACCCCTTAGTCCCCAAGGCAGATAAAAGTAAGAAACCCACACAGCTATGTCTCAATATCAGCGGTACATGTGCATGTACCATAGGACGTGTCTTAACATCGGGGGTACATGTACCATAGGGCGTGTCTCAGTGATACATGTACCATAGGGTATGTCTCAGCGGTTCATATGCATGTAACATAGAAAGAGTTTCTGCAGGACGTGTCTCACTAACAATGATGCATGTACCATAGCACGTGTCTCAGTATCAGCGATACATGTATCATATGACTTGCCTCAGTATCAGTGATGGATGTACCATAGGATGAATCCCAGTGTCAGTGGTACATGCGCAATAGGACGTGTCTCAGTATCAGGGATACACATGTATCATAGAACGTGTCTCTCACTGTCAGCGATGCATGTACCACAGAGCGTGCCTCAGTATTACAGATCCGTGTACCACAGGACATCTCACTATTTCGGATAAATGTACCATTGGACGTGTCTCAGAATCAGTGACATATGTACCACAGGACGTGTCTCAGTATCGGCGATACCTGTACCATAGGACGTGTCTCGGTATCAGGGATACCTGTACCATAGGACGTGTCTCAATATGATCAGTACATGCACCCTAGAACGTGTCTCAGTATCAGTGATGGATTTACCATAGGGTGAATCCCAGTGTCAGTGGTACATGCGCAATAGGACGTGTCTCAGTATCAAGGATATGTGTACATATAGTAGAGCTTACCTGCAGCTGTACTGTCAGGATGGAAGTGTTTTGTCTGCCTGATAATTGCCAGTGCTGCAAATGACTCCCTGCTCGATGTGTTCGAGTTGATAACTGAAGGACCAAATGACACGACACACTCTGCCTGCTGCAAAAAGATGCTATCAATGTGGGCAGAGAGCTGAATGTGATCTGAATGATACCAGATAATTATGCCTGACGAGGGTCTGGATGGCTGGGACAGGATACGTTTGGGTTACTGTTTAAATATTTACTGGATATATTGTGAAATCCTTTGAGTTAATCACACAATATTACTTTTGGAAAACAAATAACCCCACCGCATTCTGAATTTGATGAGCACGGTACTTACAGCTAGACTTTCATCATCTTTTATGAGCCAAACCTGAGTGTACACTCATGTACAACTATCTGCCTACGCCTTCTGTGACACACTGCATCGCCAAACACAGCATCTCTAGACAATACAATCACAGGAGATTCACTCGGTTCACTCTAACTGTAAGTCGTCGCGATTGGTCAACGAGTGCTGGCCTAAGTTCTTGTCAGGTCTGGGGTTGATTATTCCGCAGTCAAACATTCCAACTCATCCCAAATGTGTTCCATTGGATTAGGAACGAGAATTCCTGTCATGGACATCACAACCGGCGTTACGTAAGAAGTTGCGAGTCAGAACTTCAATATGGGGCGTAGCGTTATCCAGGACTTGATTTTGTTGAAATTGCATTTTGTATTCTTTTTTTTAGCGCTGTTTTCCTTTCATACTCGCTGAGGTACTCTTTGTGTGCATAATATCTCGAAAGTGTACATGTAATCCTTCCAGTAAATATTTCAAACGTACCTAGTGACCACAAGAGTCATATACATGTAGTGTGAAGTCAACAAGCTGACTCATTGAATAACATGATGCACCAGCTGTGTTGTGATGTAACATTCAACGCTTTGGTCATGAGTTCGAATGTCATCCCTTGAAAGCTTGATGTCCTGTTTGTACGAGCCGTGTATCGCATACATGTACAGCGATATCCGATTTGGCCATGTTCTAAGTTAGGTGGAGGACGACTTACAATCCTTCATCAGTATCCCGGACAGGTGCGTGACTGTTGGACAAGAACATTATTGAGTTATCATGTGGATATTCAGACTCGATTTGTTCTGTACGTCTATTGTATCCATTGTTGCACACTATCATCAGGACGACGTTGACAATATCGGCATCGGCTGACTGCAGCGGCTGTTGTACACAGGGGGGTATAAAACATTTTTGGTAACCTAATTGAACACCTGGCTGACTTCATTTCACAGGGGGCAATGACCTTGTACTGAGCTGACCGTGGGAAAAAATAATGTTATTAATGTTAACGGAACTTTCCCAGTAAAAGAAAAGATTTCAATAAGGGATATGCTATTTATCAATTTATGCTGGAACCCAAACGCATAGAAGGGAACTGTTTGAATACCTTAAAACAAGGCAACCTTCATGTGGAGTTACATTTTAAGTCAGCGCTTCCGGAAGGTATCAACTGTCTCATTTACAGCAAGGATCAGTTGATTTTTAAGTGGACGAAGCACTTAACATTAGCAACACCATGAATACACGACAACTACAATACCTCTTGAACAAAGACAGTGTTACTTATGGGATGATAATCAAAGTGCTTGCTGCCAATCAGATACATTTTGAATAACCAAGCTTCTTATCAACCTGGACAACACTGGATAGCTATTTGGATGCAAGATTCGAAACACACAGAATTTTTTGACAGTTTTGGAAGAAAGCCTGAGTATTATCAAACACACAGAATTTTTTGACAGTTTGGGAAGAAAGCCTGAGTATTATCAAAGGACATTCCACACATTTCTACAAAGGAATGGTGCTTCTTTCCAGCACGATACACGGATACTTCAAAGTAAAAACAGTAAAACCTGTGGACTGTATGCTTTGTTTTATGTGATGATGAAAGCCAGAGGACATTCACTGAATGATATTCTTAATCGTTTTACTTTCAACCCAAGGTTAAACGATATGCTAGTGTATACATATGTGTTTTCATTATGTGTCATTTATAGTTAATGTGGTCCTCCTCCTTATGAGATGTCTATGTACCCATCAAACTGAAAAAATGTACAGACTGTGGATATCTATATAAAGGACAGAAATGGTGATTTAGCTTCATTTAGCCGTGGACCAGTGATAGTGACGCTTCATCTGACACCTCTGTGTGAGTCAGTATTCATTCTGAACAAGAAAATGAACAGTAGATATTGGAGACCCTATCTGGACGACCTTAAGAAATGGACCAAATATTACTATTTGCAGGCTAAAGGATATCCCAATCCCTTTACTAGCGTTGGTAATTATGTCATCCATTATGAGAAACAAGGGGTAAAGATGGACCTACACCATTCTAAAGAGACTTTTGCACTCACGTCTCCAACCCAACAAGTCGTTCAAAAGGCCAAAGCACGTATTCAGATGCAGGAGAACGGGGGAACTGAAGCCAAAATAATTACTACCTCTCAGAGTCGCACAAAGAAACGAAGGCGACTTTTTAGATAAAAGCAGCCAGTAGACAGGTTCACTGCCATTTAGACTCGGACCACCATGCAGTCAACAACGTGTCCCGTGTGCAATCTCACCTTTTCCAGAAGGGATGCCATGCTTAGACATCTCAGGAATCAACACAGACGAGCAACACAGCCACCACCACCACAACCACAAGCACCACCACAACCACAAGTACCATCACCTATGATGCAACCAATGCAGCCACATGTGGGTGCTTTGGAAGAATTTAGGCTTCTACATCCCTTTACCATGATCGTCTCAGGGCCCACCTCCTGTGGGAAAACCTACTTAGTGAAGCAGCTTTTAGAACGGATGAACATTAAACCTTATCTTGAACGTATTATATGGCTCTACAAACGATGGCAGCCCTTGTATAACACCACTCAAACCCCTGTTTACCCCTATGTGGAATTCATCAAGGCATTCCTTCTGACCTGGAAAAGGATCAGTTTCTGGACCCCCATGTGGTGAATGTTGTTATCCTCGACGACTTAATGTCTACTGCCAGCAAAGATCCACGCATTAAAGATCTTTTTACTGAAGGAAGTCATCATTGTAATCTCTCAGTGATAGCCTTGAACCAGAATTTGTATTTCAGTAACGATCCCACACAACGAAGAAACTGTCATTATCTGCTTCTGTTCAACAACCCCATCGATATACAACCCATCATGACTTTGGCGAGGCAAATGTATCCAGGTTACACAGACCATTTCATGGAGCCGTTTCAAAGGGCTACCCAGAAACCTTATGGATACTTGTTGGTTGATCTAAAAAAAAAAAACACCTCCCCAGCTGCAACTTTGTCCAAATGCATTCAGTTTAAAAGGGGACATCCAAGCTAGGACCATTCAGTGTGAGTTAGACATTCAGCGTGAGCAGATGTGTGAAGAAAACTTCCCAACCATGCATCTTGTGATGACTGTGGACTCATGTTTCAAGACGTGCATGATTTGCAAAAACACAGAAGAAACTGGTGTCCCGTAAAGTCCTCAGTGGGTGAAGAGGAAGTGGGAGGACTACATCAACTTCTCTCCTGTGAAGGCACCACGTCCACTGCCAGATTGTGATTATTGTGGTCCAGTGTTTAGCAATAACCATAACTTACAAAGACATTTACACGATAAACAATGTCCTGAAATGGAAAAATGATGATGATGATGATGATGATGATGATGATGATGATGATGATGATGAAGAATCATGAAGTGATATCACACACGGCAACAGGAAAAATAAGATGGCTGATCTCGAAGAGCAAGGTATAAGACAAATTTATTCACATATGCGTGAGCTGAATAAAGACTTTTGGATGAGAAACGACAGCTGTACATGAAACGAGGTTTAAACAAAGACATGATACAAGCCAAACTGAAGAAATTCATCTGGAGCACATTTAAAGAGACGTACGCCCGATTTATTACTTATCTGTATCATATGCAGTGGGGTCCAAAGCCACAAGGAATACTGAAACGAGTACAAGACACGAATAATATGTATCATGACGTGTTTTCAAAACTGTACCAATATAAATCTTGGGGGTGAAGGCTTGACTAAAGATGATGATGAAGAAGACATGACATCTGACAGCGAAGTATCTGGACAGGACGATGAGGAGGGGCAATAAGACAATTCACAACAGATGTAAAGTAGATATTTGGGAGAGCTCCTATCCTAATGTCTACTCATTTGAAATGGAGCTAATAAACAATGAAATCTGTATATCTTTCTTGTTTGTTTGTGGCAGAATGTCTACAGATTTGTGCTGTAATGTATGCACACCAAGAATTAATGTGAATGAGTTGTTATTGTCCGGTTTTTGTGTTTGCAATTCTGTTCATGCTCATACATTATGATTGACAATAAGGCAAAACCCTATTGACTCTTAGGTACATGTTAATGTTACCTTAATGCTGACACTAGATATACAATAGTGTTATCCAGTGAAAGACAATTAAACCCTGTACACCCTTTAATATCGGCAAGTAAACTAATATTTCTATAAAGTTTCATTTTGTGAATGTTCAAATATATCATATACACTGGACGGTTGACATAACTCCTAGTAAACAAATAAAATATATCAATAATAGGAATTTAAGAAATAAAAGTTTATCCATTGGAGATTCGAACTCACCCCCATTGCTCTTTATTTACACACAAACGGCATTCCCTCACTGTCCTTAATACACACCCTAAGCCGAAACATGATACTCCCACACTGAACAGCAAGTCTTAATGTTGACTCGAGCATACTGTAGCGTTCATTTATGCATGCTTTTGGTTTTAAAATAAATAAACTATTGTTGAATCATGATGCATTCATTCAATGCAAAATCATACTATTTTGAGAGTAGGGAGTAATTCACGGGCTGATAATTCCATCATATTAACATAGGTTGGCCACACTCCCGAAGCGATGCTCATGCTTGCTAGGAATATAAACGGTGTGTCGCCTCTCCTCAACACAGGGGCGTGGGGTAGCCTAGTGGTTAAAGCATTGGCTCGTCACGCCGAAGACCCGGGTTCGATTCCCCACATGGGAACAATGTGTGAAGCCCATTTCTGGTGTCCCCCGCCGTGATATTGCTGGAATATTGCTAAAGCGGCGTAAAACTAAACACAGTCAGTCAGTCAGTCCTCAACACAGACGCAATGAAATGTAGGTCAACAGCATTAACGGCACACTCTCGGAGCTGTATTATATTAGGCGGGGATTAGGTCCGTATGTGGCGAGGCTGCGTGGCAGTGTATTTACATGGAAGGTGCAATATTACTCTCATGTTTTTTGGTGGTTGATTCATTCAATACAATCACAAAAATATGGGATTTTGGTATAACATCTCAACATCATCCCTGATTCCTATATTTATCGCATTACAAGGCAGGATACAATGACAATATGGATTGGATAGGATGTTCAAATATGGAATGTGACGATGGCATAGCGGTAAGTTTGAAAAACGTTTGAAATTCTATTTAGTTGGGTTGTTTTGGTGTTGGTCAAGACAAACTCAAACAATTTTCATGTAGCAATGAACGCTGATCTATATTGCATTTTAACAAATGTGTCATAAAACCTGTGAACTGACCTTAATGGACCTGATGCATTCAACAAATGTTGCACATGACTGTTGTTAGGCCAGTGATTCAGAGCTGAGGTGGTGTCACGTTACACCATTACACCTCGGCTGAGTGAGGCGAGGCTAGTGTGGAGGGTGGGGATGGGGTGGTGGTTTAACCGGGGATGGTGTGGTAATTGATACTGTGGTAACGGGCGCTCGCTTTGACACTTGAGAAAACAGATTTTCTCTCCACGCGACAGGAAGAGTTATTGAGTAGGGAAAATATAAACATTTTGTAAAAAGACACGTAGATAGTGATAACCTCAACTCATTGTGAAAGGGGGTTTTTATAGTTAAAATTGAAACCGGATAAAACTAGTTTGTGGTCAGTGGTCAAGTGAGTTCGATAGTTGCTCTACGCTGATTGGTCCAAAATAATGGTGTGATGTCATGGTGTGATGCTATGATGTCACGCTGGATGTGTCATCCGTTTCCAGCGGGGTACGCGGTCATTGACCCAAGTCAGCCTGAGTCACACCGGAGTGAGTTCGATAGTTACTCTATGCTGATTGGTCAAAAATAATGGCGTGATGTCATGGTGTGATGCTATGATGCCACGCCGGATCCGTTTTCCCACTGGATGCGCCGTCATTGCCCCCTGTAAAATGAGGTCAGCCAGATGTTAAATTAGATCACCAAAAATGTTTTATACCCCCGTGAACAACAAGCGGTCCGTTGTTGGCCTGATACTGGTACTGATACTGGTCCTTTTAGGAGGAAGTCCTGAATGGTTTGGGGTAATATCACAATGACCAGCCACGTTGCGTTTCAAAATATCCATGTAACAGGTCCATACTGCCATTATATTTTGTACATGTTGCGCAACAAGTTTCATCTTTCAAGATCATTCTGCCAGACTGTTACCCGAGTCCCAAACTTTTCACTTTTCTATCACTGCATCAAAACATGTGATTACACTGCGACATAAACAAAACGAATTGTACATGTTTATCCTATTTTGACTCAAACTGATAATTCTATTTAGGTTTTCATATGTACACTAACATAGTGCTAAAGAAACAACCAGACAACCGGATCTGCATAACCTGTGCAGTCCATGACAAGCGAAAGGTGGAGGATTTGCTCGTCAGCCAGGTCAAATTCATGTTATGTCTATTTGTCTAAATCCGTGCAGTCGCTAACAACAGCTGTGAGTAAGAAAATGTTCACGGGGGCTGTTGTAGATGAACTGAACTCGAGTGAAACGAATGAGGGAGGTGAGGTGAGGTGAAATTGGGTTTAACGTCGTACTTGAGAATATTTCTCTCATATGACGAAGTGCATGCATGTGTATGTGTATGTGCGGCTGCTTGTACTAGCTGAGACTTAAGCTTGTTTTCTAGTGCTAGCCCACTGAGATACCATGCCGCAGTGAAGCAGGAATACCCCACTCAGACACATTATACTGACTCTGAGCCGACCACTCCTTGTACCCATTAATGCCGAGCACCAGGCAGGGACCAACAAGTACCATATTTTAACATCTTTTGGTATGACGCGGTCGGGGATCGAACCCGCGACCTTCCGCTCTCTGGGCGGGCGCTCTAACCACAACACCACCACAACACCACGGAGACGACCCACGAATGAGGGATCCCATGAAAGTACACGTATGTATTGCACTGTGAGTGCAATTCTGGAAATAAATAAAGGAACACTTGTACTATCAGGTGTACACATAAGTGTGCACAAGGAATCTACATTGATGTGTTAAGGCAAGCATCACATAACTCATACACTTGGTTCCAGGTTTAAGTATACATCGTTTTTCACCATATCACAGTGGGCATCTGAAGATGACATCATGTTGAGAACATGCTAACTATAATTTGGCAGAAAATGGACAGTCTGTGTTATGTGCTATGAAAAGGAGAATAAGCACTCTTCCAGTTGGGCATGATCGGCCGCTAGCGTGTGTCACTGAAACACTCCGACCCATGGATCAATCAGAACAATCGTCATTGCAGGAGGCCTAAATACGAGCTACAAAAGTCAAAGGGAAGTGGGGTAAACTATCATCTTTGATATCTTACTACTTGATATTTCTATGAAACGAAATACACGCGAGACACTCGGCGCCTGACTCGCAGTAAAATGGCAAGCATGACCAATTTTAAGGAGATTGTTAAAGGTTACTGAAAGAGACTTGCTGAGCTAATTCAAAGGACCAAAATATGACATTCAGGAACCTGTTGACCCTTTCCTCAGTATGTTACTGTTAATGGAATCAGTTCCTTGGTTGCCAACCTGCCCACTGGAGCTCTACAAGGATGTGTTTTGTCACCCATATTGTTCATCATTTATACCAACAATTGTATCTGTAAAGCTGCGAACTGTTTCATTATCAATTTTGTCGATGACGCAGCAATTGTTTTACTTCTAAAATCGGCTGACCTTGATTACAGAAATGCAGTCTTGAATTGTACTAATTGGTGTAAAGATAACTTTCTGGTTTTAAATGCTAAGAAAACAAAGAAATGATTATATACTTCAGGAGACCATCAAACTCTTTGGACCCTATTGTAATCAACAACGAGGAAATTGAAATTGTGAGAAAATACAGATATTTAGGCACTGTCATTGCGATCTTGAGATGGCGTAAGCGTTGCCATGCATTACTCCTACTTATATCGTAAGACATAAGGTATGTCACCCATCGCGCAATGCGACCGGTTGGTTCTTTCACAGACAACAACCACTTTAACGCTGAATGGTCAACTACTACTGTGAATTGAACATGTGGAAGAAGATAATCAAAATGCTTTACTGCAAAAATAACTGCTAAACATTCCTTTTCTGTGATAGTGTAGTTTTGCTCAGGTTTGTTCATAGACCTGACCGCATATGCAATGACTCTTTCCACTACCTGCTGTTCTTGACATAGAACTGATCCAACGGAAAAGGAACTGGCATCTGTGTATAATACAAAGGGGCATAGTAGTTTGGATATGCAATTACAGGTTTTCTCATGAGATTCTGCTTGAGACTTTCAAATGATCTTTGACACTCTCTAGTCCATGTGAAAGGTGTATCTTTCTTAGTCAACTGGTTCAAAGGATGAGCAAGTTTTGCATAATCACCAATGAATTTTCTGTAATAACCGCTGAGACCTAAGAATGCCTGAAGATATTTCAAGGTAGTTGGCTAAGGGTATTCACAAATAGCAGCTAGCTTGTCAGGGTCTGTAGCGATGCCTTGTGGAGTGACGATATGGCCAAGATACTGTATTTTATTATGACCAAAGAAGCATTTTGATGGAGACATTTTCAGGTTTGCAGTCCACAATCTTTCTAAAACCTCTCTGATATGAGTCGTGTTGATCAAAGTCTTTTGAGTAGATGATGACGTCATCTAAATAAATAGCATGATTTCCATGTCAAGCCTTTCAATATCGTTTCCATCACTCTCTGAAATAAGGCAGGAGAGTTCTTGAGCCCCATAGGAAGCCTTCGAAACTGGAAAAGTCCAAGATGACATTTAAAGGCAGTATACTCTTTCGAGTCAGGGTCGATCATGAGCTGGTAAAACCCACTTTGTAAGTCTAAGGTGGTAAAGAACTTGGGTTGTGCATGATCAAGACTTTCAAGGCACTCATCGGTGGTTGGCAAAGGATGGGCTAATAGCTCTGTGACAGAGTTCAAGTTCCTGTAGTCAACAACAAATCTGTATTGGTTCTTCTGTTTCTTTGTCACAAGAAAACATGGACTTGCCCAAGGACTAACTGAATGTTCAATAATTTCTTGATCCTTTAATCATTGATGCATGTTTCAAGTGCAGCTTTTTGTTGAGGGCCTAATCTGTATGATCGTGATCTAATTGGAGCTTGCTCCTGCTTCACTCTAATTTTATGGGTAATAATGTCACATGATCCAAATTTACCATGAAGAGCAAACACCATGAAGAGTATTCATCAATCAAAGATGTGAGGTCCTGTCTGTGATGTTCGGTTATCTCACTGTTGTCTGGAGGAAGATTGACGAACTGAGAAGCTTTATCTGAACCATTATCACGATGAGAGATAGGTATAGTTTCATTCGCAACTCTGTTTACACTAAACGTTTGTTCATCCACACCTTCTTCTCCAAGGTAGTACAAACTGTCATCCTTGCTGAGACACACAAACTTTCCTATATAACTTCCCTTTGAAATTCCAACTGGTTCATCAGACAAATTCACTAGGCGCTGATATACATGATTGTCATGTACATGACATAACACTTTGGCACATAAAACACCTTCAGCATAAGCACAATTTCCAGTCTCACTAATGCCTAACACAGTGTTGGGAAGAGGGTTACCTTCAAGCTTCGCAAGAATAACTATCTCTGAGCGTGGAGGGATAGTTACATTTTCTGCTGCAACAGTCTGTCTCCTCGGGTCTATGGACAGTGTATTGTTGCTAAAATCAAGCAATGCATTGTGACTTGACAGAAAGTTCAGACCTAAAACAAATTCTGTGTTCAAACCTTGAACAAGGTAAAACTTTACATTTAAAGGTGTCTGGCCAAATGTCACCTGCAAAGTAACAGTCCCTTGAATTTCTACCTTTTCATCACTTGCAGTAATTATATATGTTTTGTCAGATTTCTGAATTGGTGCAAAATGAAATAATTTGTTGGCAATGGTTTCATATTTTGCTACACAAAAATCTGCACCAGTGTCAATGAGGGCATAATGTTTGTTCTGACCTATGGAAATTGGGACAAAGTTCTTTAAGACAGGTAAAGAAGTCGTTGATAGCCTAATGGTATCATTGTTTTCACCGAGTCCACCTAGAGCCCCATCGTTCTCGGTGGACTTTATTAGTTTTCCTGATAAGTAGTGCATTGACTTACCAAATGACCATTGTTTTTGGCAACGTGGACAAACTACTTTCGCCATTGTTGTTTTCATGTACTTGGGACAAGTTCTCGCTGTGTGGCCAGGTTCGAGACACAGTTGACAGGTAACTGTGGATGAGGTCACGGTATTCACCATGTTCACACGGCAGTGTTCTTGAGGTTTGCCCTTCAGGGACATGATAAGGTCCAGCATGGTTGATAAAGTTTGGTCCTGCTTGTTCACCTGTTCTTCTAAACTTCTGAGTTTAAATGAGCTTTGATCCTGTGGGTTGCTGTTTCCTCCATAAGCGATAGATTCGGCTGCTATACGAGCCGATTGGATGGCTGCTTGACAAGTTTTGAGTTGTTGTTGAATTACAAAATTCATAAATGAGACAAGAGGCCTCTGACAAAGATACACATCTTTTCATCGTCAGGTTTAGACAGTGTGCTGCATTTGGTTTCAATGGCATTTATATAGTCCTCCAGTGGTTCACACTCACCCATAATTCTTTCAAATAATTGTTTCACAATCAACCAAGGTTGTTGAGAACGCTTGAGGTGTGTTACAAACCGATGGTAAAGGGTTTTTTCTATTTATCTTGTCATCCTAGGGCAGGGTTTTGAACCACTAAACAGCTCTCCCTTCCAGCATGAGACGAAAAACATTTGGTGTATCACCATCAGATAACCAGGACAGTAGGCGCCATGCTTCGAATTTCTCTAACCACAGTTCGGGGTCTTCTGACACATCACCGGTAAAACAATGAGGTTTCAAATTGCCTACACCAGAAAATGGCTTTGTTGGTTTGACAGTTTCCATGTCATCATCTCTAAGTTCCTGATGCTTAGATTTCTTGGGGGCATGGTTGGGAAAATGGCGGCAAACAAAAAATACACAAGGCAAGGAAGGTTTACTCACGTAAACAGAGTGAATGAATGTCCTTCATACTTGAATTATCGGGATCGTTGGCATCTCCACCATATATGTGACAGCTGTGTTGCTGTATCATTTGTGAACACATAAACCTCAACCCGTTTTGGGGAGTTAAACATTCTTCTTCATTCGGAGTGAGTGTTACATGGCGCCAAACTCACAATTCACCACAAAACTGGAGTTTTTCTTACATCATAAAAAACGGAAAAGTAACATACTTAACCGAGAAAACCCGTGTATTCTAGTAAGAAATACACATGACGGGTTGACATATCCGTCACAGTACTGTTTTACAAAACATTTATACAAAGCATTATAACTTTTAACCTTCTTTGTTGGTTTGGTAACCTGTCTGTTCAAAATAAAGCTAAACTTAACAAAATTGTTAACCAAGCCCGCAAAATCATTGGCACTGAGTCAATAACATAATTATATCGGCCTACTTAACGAGCAGCAAATCATTAAAGAAAATGCGGAAAATTGTAAACGACAGCTCTCACATTCTTTTTTACGATTTTGAATTTCTTCCATCAGGTCGTTGTCTGCGCATGCCGATGGATAGGACAAACAGGTTCCGTCATTCTTTTGTGCCAGCCGGTATTCATTATTTTAACAACATTTAATCTTAAGTATTTATATTCGCCTTAACATCTTACCATCATGTATACCATTTCACACCACTGCGTGTTTTACCTCAACATTTCAGTTCACCATATCCTACTCCCTCGCCGGTTTTAGTGCTCTTATCTGTTTGGGGCGGTGGGGTAGCCTAATGGTTAAAGCGTTGGCTCGTCACGCCGAAGACCCGGGTTCGTTTCCCCACGTGGGCACAATGTGTGAAGCCCATTTCTGGTGTCCACCGCCGTGATATTGCTGGAATATTGCTAAAAGCGGCGTAAAACTAGACTCAGTCATTAAGTCTTATCTATTTATTTGTTTACTCAGTGCTTACTGAAATGTGATATCTTGCGATTCCTTGTTTTGTTCTGTCTCATGTGTTTTACGATGTAACCAAAATTTCCTTCGGGGTAATAAAGTATTATCTTATCTTATCTTATCTTCAAACTGGAAGTTTTTCCCACGAAAGACAAAATGTGAAGGGAACTGAACATGACGTTGAGAATCACTCTTGGGGAATGAAAAACAACGTGATCACTGGATTGTCTGGTTTACAGACCGCCGAATATTGCTGGAATATTGCTGAATGCGGCGTTAAACAGTTAAGCAACAACAAACGACCTCCTGTCAAGGAATTACAGATTCCTCGTCAATAAGCGAAACTTTGTACAAGCACGTTGATGACATATACATTGAGGTGGTACATTGGCTTCCTGTACCAGCGTATCAGGCGAAACACCATCCGACATCATATAGGCCGGATTGTGAAAACTGAAGACAGGAAACTAAGAGAAACCAGAACGTATTCAAACTGTCCTGCCAGCCACGCTAAGGACGTGACCAGTGAAGATCCGTGTTAGACGTGGTCTTCAGTAACCCATGCTTGTCGTAAGAGGCGACTAACGCGATCGGGTGGTCAGGCTCGCTGACTTGGTTGACATATGTCATCGTATCCCAATTGATGCTTCCAACTAGGGTCCATGCAAGTAGCAAAGGCTCTGTAAGTCCCCCTGGTCCCTAGTATGGTGATCTACCTTCAGCTGTTTGCGATCTATAGCCTGTTTTTTTAATATTGTATGGTCCTCTATAGTAATAGTATTTTAGATTTAATTACTAAATTTAAATACATATCTGTGATAGTCTAGTTGGTTTTACTGTCCTTTGTCGACAGCTTTTTAAAATTGATTACCTTGTTTTCATCGCTATATGGCTGTAATATTGCCGATGCGATGTAAACTTTTAACTCACTCACTCACCCAATTGATGCTCATGATGGTAATCACTGGATTGTCTGGTCCAAACCCTTATTTACAGACCACTGTCATGTAGCAGGAATATTGCAGAGTGATGCGTTAAACAAAGAACAAACATAAAGCCAAAGAATAAACGTGCAGATATGAATAGGGAAGCTACATCAATATAGTGACGCTGGTAACGTGTAAAAACAAGCCCCGCCCACAATAGCCAGCCAACTATGAAACAGTCGTCCATATCTATGTGTTCCAAGTGTCGGGAAACAAGCGTAAGGGGAACTAACTCCACCAACCATCTTGCATCAAAGCGGAATTCGTTTATGATAAATGATTCAAAATCTGCATACTTCATAACTTCTTAACATATCGTAGTTATGGCAGTAGTTATCACAGATCATGGACAATATACACGTAAATACAATCTTGACACGACAATTATGAAAGTATATGACCGTTTACCCTGTGTATGAACTGGGGTGATCTCGTACGTAATGTGTCGTGTCACAAGAATCCATGGACCGCCGACGTAATAAACCTAACAGTGCCATACAGCCTAATTATAAGTAATGGATAATGATCAAAACTGGCAGGTTATAACTGGTGTAAGTCAATGAGTCAACTTTTGTAACCGTGTGACGTTATTTGTACGTGGTAATATTTTACGTTCGCTTCCACTACTCCTGCATGTGCGAACATTTGAAATAATTGTGTGTGTGTGTGTGTGTGTGTGTGTGTGTGTGTGTGTGTGTGTGTGTGTGTGTGTGTGTGTGTGTGTGTGTGTGTGTGTGTGTGTGTGTGTGTGTGTGTGTGTGTGTGTGTGTGTGTGTGTGTGTGTGTGTGTGTGTGTGTGTGTTCGCCGAAAACGAGTTCTGTTACCAGTTTTCGCTGCTCTTAAAACTATGTACCCTTCCTGTGGGGGGTCGAACTGGGGCGTCCTGGGATGAACTTTGAAGACATGAGAAGACCTGATACGTCACTGTCCCTTCATTAAGTGTTCAAGTATATTTTATAGAACATTCCTGGACATTCCAGCAAGAGATCATTGAACGTAGAATGGAAGGTCAAAGTGCATCCTGCTCTGTTGTACATAAGGTTATGAGATGTTGCAGTTGAGGGAATGAGATGTTGAATTTAAGGTCTTGAAATGTTGTATAAAAGGTCCTGAGATGTTACGTTTAAGTTCATAAGATGTTGTATATAAGGTCATGAGATCTTGTATATAAGGACATGAGATGTTACGTTTAAGGTCATAAGATGTTGTATATATGGTCCTGAGATGTTGTATATAAGGTCATGAGATCTTGTATATAAGGTCATGAGATGTTACGTTTAAGGTCATGATATGTTGTATATAAGGTCCTGAGATGTTGTTTATAAGGTCATGAGACGCTGTTTTTAAGGTCATGAGATCTTGTATATAAGGTCATGAGATCTTGTATATAAGGTCATGAGATGTTACGTTTAAGGTCATAAGATGTTGTATATATGGTCCTGAGATGTTGTATATAAGGTCATGAGATGTTGTATATAAGGTCATGAGATGTTACGTTTAAGGTCATGATATGTTGTATATAAGGTCCTGAGATGTTGTGTATAAGGTCATGAGATGTTGCGTTTAAGGTCATGAAGTCATGAGATGTTGTATATAAGCCTTGAGATGTTGTATTTAAGGTCACGAGATGTTGTGTATAAGGTCCTGAAATGTTGTATCTACGGTTATGAGATGTTGCGTCTTAGGTCATGAGATGGTGTTTTAAGGTCATGAGACGCTGTGTTTAAGGTCATGAGATTTTGTACATAAGGTCCTGGGATGTTGTATTTAAGATCCTTGTATACATGGCGACAAGGACCTTTGTTTAAGATAGGCCTTTGCTCATCCAGCGGTGAATGGGTACCCGACAACATAAACTACCGTAATTATTGTTAGCATTATGGCTCCAGCGTGGACTGGATACGCCCCAGGGAGCTGACATAAAAAAGAAATAAGCATTATATACTTCGAGAGTGATATCAAGCATGGAAAGCTGCCGTAGAAAATGGACTTTTGTTGTTACCATGCGGACCTGGAATGGCAAAGATTAAAGTGAGTGAGTGAGTTGAGTTTTAGCAATATTCCAGCAATATCACGGCGGGGGACACCAGAAATGGGCTTCTCACATTGTGCCCATGTGGGGAATCGAACGCAGGTCTTCGGCATGACGAGCGAACGCCTTAACCACTAGGCTACCCCACCGCCCCCAAAGAATGAAGACGGTCCATTGATGTTACATAGAACGTTCCGTACGGTCTGTATGATATATTGACATTTTGTGCACAGGATCTCTGGATACTAGATAGAAGCTAGTGATATGATGTATAGAAGGTCCAAGGACGTTGTCTGGTGGATGCATGGGTGGTCGATGGCAGTATTCAGCGATGCTAGACATAAACATCTGGGATGTTGTATGTACTTTTCCGGTGTGTTTTGTGTCAGTGGACTATTGCCATCAGAACACGGTCCTAGAATGTAATAAAGAAGATGTTGGCACATAAAATCCATGAGTGTTGTAATGCGAGCCACCACATAACACAATGGGCGAATGAGTATTGATATGTCTGAGAGAGTAAGTTTGGATTTGGGTTGCGAGATTTAGGTTTTGGGGCACAGGGGAAGGATTATTATGAAACGCTAAGCATTTTCCAGGCACACTGAACTACATTTTCAGCGATAACTCTAGAACCAAACTACTGCGGTAACGAAATGCAATCCTTTCGAGTTCGATATAATCATAGTTTAGTGTATGTAATCGTATTCGGACCCTCTGAAAAAACTTACATGAATAGTAAATAGTAGTTTATGCATTGTGGCGGTACAGCTGGCTACCGAAAAGGCGAGCGGAGGGAGCGGTCCACGGATTATAGACAGTGTTTTTGTTCAGAAACACTAAATGTTCACACAATTGATGATGTTGACCAGATTGGAATTCTACATGTAGGATGTGCTGAACGGGGGAGTTGGGTTCGACGTCCCCCGAACAGTATCCCATGTAAGCTTTCTGTGATAAGATACCTGTTCCAGGTCATTGAATAGTGCAAGTTACGGCCTAGATAGTTAGGTGTCATTCATGGGTTCAAATCTAGTTCACCTGCCACGATCTACTTGGCCCTTTGTTCCAGTTTTCTTTTGTTAGGGGCTGTGTGCACAGACGCAGAACAGATGAACTGGATATTCATGGAGGTTCTTGTCGCATAGAGATGATGTTGGTTTGCTGTATAACGTCACATTCAGAAATTATCCAGGTTTCTGGCTGGGGTCAGTAAATATCGAGTCTGCACCTGACAAGCCATGGTTTAAAGTTGTGAGTACCGATCCATGCCGTCAGAGAGCGACGATGCACAATAAACGATGTCATGACCATCCGATATCCTCTTGGTAGCCTCCTACGACAAAGATGAGTTTGTGAAAGGCCGATTAGATCCAACTTAAATACAAACGTGTTTCACAAGATTATTGTTAGAATAACGCCCGAATTGCTGGGCTCTGACGTTTACCACTTAATAGAAATGTGTACATCAAATATATAAACACATGCTCCACATGCTACGACTATAACTTTGGAGGGCTCGTTAACATTTGATGATCAGAGGAATTTAAGACTTTTCGCCAATCTACCTAAGCCAGTAAGGCCATATATAACAATATTTTCTCTCATTACCGCCTGACCCCAAAATTCGACCCGACACTAAGATTGTATATATTTTTATACTCGAGAAAGTGCAACTTTGACTCTCAAAGTGTGCATGAATTTTTCACACTTCTAAGTTTTGATTTTCTTTCGGAGAAAATATGTAAATTTCCACAGAAATCAAGGGGTTTTGGAAATAAAATGTGAAAATTATAATCCGCCCACCCGACCCATATTTTTTTTCGAAAAAGTGATGAGAAACATTTTTGTGGCGCTATATACAACATAATATGTCAGATGTGTATGCAATATACAACATGATATGTTGGTTGTGGCGCATTATACAGCATGATAGATCAGATGTGATGCAATATAATGCAATGTGATACATGTCGATGTGATGCAATATACAGCATGATATGTCAGATGTGGTGCTTTAAACAATATGACATGTCGTATATGATGCTATTTACAACATGACATGTCGGATGTAATGCTATATACTAGTACTTTATGATATGTCGGATATGACGCTATATATAGTATGATATTTCGGATGTTGCGCAATGTACAACATATGTCGG
Source organism: Haliotis rubra (assembly GCF_003918875.1). Taxonomy (NCBI): domain Eukaryota; kingdom Metazoa; phylum Mollusca; class Gastropoda; order Lepetellida; family Haliotidae; genus Haliotis; species Haliotis rubra. The sequence goes on along the minus strand of NW_025767051.1, from coordinate 944,705 downwards.
ATGTGACCCCATATACTATACGATATGTCTGCTATGGCGCTATATACAACATTGTATGCTGGATGCTGCGCTATATACAGCATGATATGTCGGAGGTGTCAAAATATACAATACGATATGTTGGATGTGACGCAATATACAGCAGGAAAGATCAGATGTGGCCCTATATACAATATGATATGTCGGATATGGTGCTATATACAACATGACAGGTCTTCCTTAAGTGGCATTTAGAAGCTGGTATGATGAAGTGGAACACTTTTTATGGATAGACAACTTCTTTGGTGCAGTAGTAGTTGCGACGTTTCGGTGTAGATCCTAACACCGTTATCAAGCAAATGATACTCAACATTTGCACAAGGAGAAATATATATACATGGCGGGTATTGGTTTATACAATAGAAGAGGTTGATGTACGGTGTTTTGACATGAGACTTGTTGTGATAATTATTTCTTATCACACCATCAACCTCTCCTATTGACATGGTACAATACGATATTTGATATGCTATATACACTTATGTTGGATGTTGCGCAATATACGATATTTGGATGTGATATGACACTATATACTAACTTATGTTGGATGTTGCGTATGTAACCCCATATACAATATGCTATGTCTCATATGACGCTATATACATCACTGTATGCTGCATGTTGCGCTATGTAAAACATGATATGTTGGATGTGACCCCACATACAATATGCTATGTCTGATATGACGCTATATACATCACTGTATGCTGCATTAAGGGTTAAATCTGACATATCCCGACAATCATATGTCGATTGCAGAAACAAGTACAATGATACTTTACGAAACAAGAAAAGACTCTACAATATGTCAATAAAGGACAAATTACTACAGAATATCTATAATGCAAAAATATTCTGGAATACGCTTAAAACATATACAGCCCCCAGAGCGAAAATGAGCAATGTTGATATTCATGTATGGTTTTCCTATTTTAAGAACTTGTATCAAGACAAAAGCACTGTGTCTGATCATGCCGAGCCCCATATAAGTGAATGTGATTTTGATTATGACGTTGATGACATAACATGTACTATATTAGATTCACCCATTACTAGGGACGAAATATCTGAGGCTATTCTTAAACTTAAATCTTCAAAGTCGCCTGGTGAAGATAATTTATTGCCGGAGTTTTTAAGCATTCAATGGATATTTTATTACCTTTATATGGAGCTATTGTTCAATATTATGTTCGAGTCCTCCACTTTTCCAGACAGCTGGAGTACAGCAATTATTGTACCTTTATTTAAGAAGGGTGATCGTAATGATCCAAATAATTACAGGGAATATCCCTTCTTAGTACTTACAGTAAAATATATACATCTGTACTTAACAACAGAATAACATTTTGGGCAAATACATACGAAAAGGTTGTGGAATCACAAGCAGGGTTTAGGGAAGGTTATAGTACAATTGATAATATTTTTATTCTACAATCTGTTATCCAACGTTATCTATGTAAGAAAAAGGGGAAGTTCTATGCTATATTTGTCGATTTCAAAAAGGCTTTTGATTTTGTTAACAGGGATAAACTATGGGCCATTCTCAAATATAGAGGCGTTTCACCTAAGATGCTTAAAGCCTTAACTTCTATCTATAAGTGTGTTAAGGGACAGGTGCGTGATATTTCTCTCTCTCAGTTGTTTAATTGATTCACAGGGTTTGCGACAAGGGTGTGTTTTAAGCCCGCTATTGTTTCTCATTCTTTATCAATGAATTAGCTCTAGAAATTGAATCCACATGTTACCCAGGTGTACAGCTTCACCCCTGATGTTGTACAAATGTTCCTACTACTTTTGCTGATGATATTGTACTTTTGCAGACTCTGTATTTGGTTTACAAAAACGTATAAATATTTTAGAAAGTTTCTGTAAAAGTCATCAATTAACTGTTAACTTGGAAAAAAACAAGATCGTTGTATTTAAAAATGGTTGTAAATTATCAAAATATGAAAAATGGCATTTCAATGGAATTCTTTTGGAAACTGTTTCATCTTACAAATATTTGGGTATTTTATTTGCACGTCTCTATCTTGGTCTCCCCATGTGAATAACGCTGCTTTGCAAGCTCAGAAAATGGCATACGGAATTCTAAAATCTCTTTATACGTTTAATCCACTTCCTTATGATTTATTTTTTAAGATATTTGATACAAAAATTAGTGGACCTGAAATATGGGGAGTTGTTAACTTTAAAGAAGTCGAAGTTGTACATAAGTTTTGTTGTAAACGTTTTTTAAATGTCAAACGGTCGACTTCGAACCATGTAGGGGAGAATGTGGCCGTTATCCAATGTATGTATGTATGTATAAAAAAGTTGTTAAATATTGGTGTAAAATATGCAAAATGCCCGATTCCAGATTTGTAAAGAAATGTTATAACATGTTAGTTTTAGACTCTGTAAATGGTAAAACAAACTGGGCATCAAAAATTAAGAATATTCTTTACTCCTTTGGATTTGGCTTTATGTGGGAACAGCAGCAAAATTTATGTAATGTCGATAAATTCATATCAGAATTTGTTTTTAGATTAAGAGCAAGTTATGAACAAGAATGGCACACATCGCTTTTAAATAGTCCTAAATTTTCACTTTATTCTTGTTTTAAAATCTCATTTAATGTTGAATTTTACATAAAAGACTTATCAATTTCAAAATTCCGATCGGCCCTTGCTAAATTCAGATGTTCTTCACACCGCCTCCAAATTGAAACCGGTCGCTATATTAATCAACCCAGATCAAATAGATTATGTTTTGTATGTAAAGATAACTTTATTGAAAATGAATTCCATTTCATTTTGGTATGTAAATGTTATCAAAATCTGAGATGTTTGTATTTACCACATAACTTTTATTCGAATCCCACTATTCATAAGTTCAATATGCTCATGTCAACTGGCAATCCATATACTGTAAGAAACCTAGCTATTTATATACACAATGCAATGAAACTTAGAGATTCACTTCTTTGACAATAATATCATACTTCCTTTTGTATACTTTGTAAATTAACTTATTGTCTTCTAAACTATATATGCACATATGTACCGCTCTGAAATCCTGAAGTGTAACCTGGGCCTATGGCCTCCACTACAAAGAAAATAAAGATTCAAAGAATGCTGCATGTTGCGCTATATAAAACATGATATGTGGGATGTGGCCCCATATACAATATGCTATGTCTCATATGACGCTATATACATCACTGTATGCTGCATGTTGCGCTATATAAAACATGATATGTTGGATGTGGCCCCATATACAATATGCTATGTCTCATATGACGCTATATACATCACTGTATGCTGCATGTTGCGCTATATAAAACATGATATGTTGGATGTGGCCCCATATACAATATGCTATGTCTCATATGACGCTATATACATCACTGTATGCTGCATGTTGCGCTATATAAAACATGATATGTTGGATGTGGCCCCATATACAATATGCTATGTCTCATATGACGCTATATACATCACTGTATGCTGCATGTTGCGCTATATAAAACATGATATGTTGGATGTGGCCCCATATACAATATGCTATGTCTCATATGACGCTATATACATCACTGTATGCTGCATGTTGCGCTATATAAAACATGATATGTTGGATGTGGCCCCATATACAATATGCTATGTCTGATATGACGCTATATACATCACTCCATGCTGCATGTTGCGCTATATAAAACATGATATGTTGGATGTGGCCCCATATACAATATGCTATGTCTGATATGACGCTATATACATCACTTCATGCTGCATGTTGCGCTATATAAAACATGATATGTTGGATGTGGCCCCATATACAATATGCTATGTCTCATATGACGCTATATATATCACTCCATGCTGCATGTTGCGCTATATAAAACATGATATGTTGGATGTGGCCCCATATACAATATGCTATGTGTCTGATATGACGCTATATACATCACTCTATGCTGCATGTTGCGCTATATAAAACATGATATGTTGGATGTGGCCCCATATACAATATGCTATGTCTCATATGACGCTATATACATCACTCCATGCTGCATGTTGCGCTATATAAAACATGATATGTTGGATGTGGCCCCATATACAATATGCTATGTCTGATATGACGCTATATACATCACTGTATGCTGCATGTTGCGCTATATAAAACATGATATGTTGGATGTGGCCCCATTTACAATATGCTATGTCTGATATGACGCTATATACATCACTCCATGCTGCATGTTGCGCTATATAAAACATGATATGTTGGATGTTACCCCATATACAATATGCTATGTCTCATATGACGCTATATACATCACTGTATGCTGCATGTTGCGCTATATAAAACATGATATGTTGGATGTGGCCCCATATACAATATGCTATGTCTGATATGACGCTATATACATCACTTCATGCTGCATGTTGCGCTATATAAAACATGATATGTTGGATGTGGCCCCATATACAATATGCTATGTCTGATATGACGCTATATATATCACTTCATGCTGCATGTTGCGCTATATAAAACATGATATGTTGGATGTGGCCCCATATACAATATGCTATGTCTGATATGACGCTATATACATCACTGTATGCTGCATGTTGCGCTATATAAAACATGATATGTTGGATGTGGCCCCATATACAATATGCTATGTCTCATATGACGCTATATACATCACTCCATGCTGCATGTTGCGCTATATAAAACATGATATGTTGGATGTGGCCCCATATACAATATGCTAAGGCTGATATGACGCTATATACATCACTCCATGCTGCATGTTGCGCTATATAAAACATGATATGTTGGATGTGGCCCCATATACAATATGCTATGTCTCATATGACGCTATATACATCACTCCATGCTGCATGTTGCGCTATATAAAACATGATATGTTGGATGTGGCCCCATATACAATATGCTATGTCTCATATGACGCTATATACATCACTCCATGCTGCATGTTGCGCTATATAAAACATGATATGTTGGATGTGGCACTACATACAACACCCTATACAGGCTGATATTTCACTGGTCTAACTATCTTACATCCTGGTATGTTGGATATCTGATTATGTTCATGTATTTGTATTTGTCATTATGTAACGACCGTTTATGATGGAATACTTTGGTTTCATGAAAATAAAATATTAAAAAACCCAAACCAAAAAACTTTTTTTTTATGTGGCCAAACACGAAAACATATTTTTGAGGAGGCGAAACTTTATTTGCCAAATCGAAAGGTGGTGTTCTACGTGTTCTAACCAGCCGTGAACGTGAAAACTCAAACATTGTTCTAGAAATCATTTGAAACATTATACACGGACTTACATATGATTTTAGGAATACATTTAGATATGTTTATGGTGCGAGTATATTGTTTGTCTGGGACGTTCCTTATCAATAAAGGTTATGTTGTCGGCCATGACGCAGCCCCAGTAGTTCCACCTAACCTAAGGAATTGTCCCCATGGTTCCTAGTATGGTGATCTACCTTCAGTTGTTGGCGATCTATAGCCCGTTTTTATATTGTGTTGTCCAAATAGTGCTATTAGTTATAACTTTCCACGCTATTTTTAATTCTAATTGTGATATTCTAGTTGTTTTACTGTCCTTCGTCGACAGGTTTTTATAATATACATATATTCCATTTCCATGTCAAATGTGTTCTCGTCACGATATGGCTGCAATATTGCCGATGTGACTTTAAATAATAACTCACTCACTAACCTAAGGAATTGTATACGAAGCAGTGAAAACGAGTATGGTATAATTTTCCATGAGCCAGAGCAGCTCTGACTACAATGGCATAAATAACCAATATGATTTTAAGCTAGCCTGATGTCTCAACTGTATGAGTTATTGTGATTGACATTTCGGATGCCCAGCTAAATTATATAGTACCTTCCCTGGGGGGCTAAGTATGATTAGTATTATTGAGACAAATGCATTTAATTTACTTATTTTATAGAGACTGCCTCCGTGGTGTAGTGGTTAGAGCGTCCGCCCAGAGTGCGGAAGGTCGCGGGTTCGATCCCCGACCGCGTCATACCAAAAGACGTTAAAATATGGCACTTGTTGGTCCCTGCCTGGCGCTCGGCATTAATGGGTACAACAAGGACTGGTCGGCTCGGAGTCAGTATAATGTGTCTGAGTGGGGTATTCATGCTTCACTGCGGCATGGTATCTCAGTGGGCTAGCACTATAAAACCAGCTTCAGTCTGGCCTAGTACAAGCAGCCGCACATACACATACACACGCATGCACGTCGTCATATGAGCGAAATATTCTCAAGCACGACGTTAAACCCAATTCCACCACCACCACTTATTTTATAGAAGTGTGGTGTGGAATAGTGCCTTTAAGGCGATGAAGAATAAAGAATTACTGAAGTCTAGTTCCATATGCCAGCGTTGAATTGTTCGAGGACACATCCTTAGGGTAAAGGCAGATGTGTTACCTATATCAAAACATCTTATGATCCATAATCATAAGAAATCTCAGAAAGCAGATGTGTTTTGGCAACATGAACACAATGTCTTTGACTTGTCAGTCCGATTATTTTTAAATACTAACACCAGGTGTGTACTATATTATGTATATTATGTATATGTCATGTATTACAAAATGGTCATGGCGGCAATGGAACAGTAACCCGACTGTTGTTATCTAACTTGTATTAACCACCCTGACCTTTGAACATCATGAACTCAATGTTGAAAAGTAATCGCACCATAACATAAACGACATTTGTGTACGGGGGTAGGGAGAACCGTGGGACCGCAGTCAATGATGCCGCATTCAGCGTTGCGATGCTGCTGAAAAGAAATTACAGCAAAATTAATTCCTTCAACTTTTGACGTATATTTACAACTGTACATGCCTCGGGAATTGATAAATCTTGCTCTCGGAGAAAGAACGTGACTTGTCTGATAAGGCTTCATGTCTATCAATGTTCTTGCTATCAGTTTATCCTTCATTGCTCCGTCAAGGTTTTTCATGAAGAATTAAATATTTATCAGTAGTTTTCCATCCTAAGAGAACGATAGAGTACATTTACATTTAAATCGACGAATGGCAGTTATGGTGATGACAATGAATTTTTTGTAATTTTCTCAATAGGGGCAATAATTCCAACGATACTTGACCTCTAAATCAAAAGAACGAACGAACGTTCTCAATTACCCGTATGTGTGACCGGATCACCAGCAGGGTTTTGAGATGACCCCTCGATTTAGTCTGCACGTTTGAATGAAAAGGTCAAGGCGACACCCTAGGCTGGCTCGGCTCGTTGTCATTCAGTAGGAAGCTCCACGATGACGGAACAGGCTGAACAACGACTGCAGCAGCTGCAGACAGTGTTACGAAATGGTAGTGGAGGATGCAACATACAGACACATGTGGCCTCAGGTCGGTACTTGATATTATTTATCAGGAAAGGGCGTCGCGTGTTTTTACGTGTTTTTTCTGTTGTGTGTGTTCATGTTGGTTGTGCGTGTGGGTGTTAGTGCATGTGTGTTTTTGTGTGTATATGTGCGTGTGTCTTTCTGTCTGTATGAAATCAATTTTAATACTGAACGTGACAATATTTCCCTCATCACCTAATACAGTAAGAAAACATTCTACAGCATTGCGAAAAGAGCGAAATGTAGTTGACTATCAAATGTGATATAGATATTACGGCCGTAAAATATATAATATTATGTATCTGTTGACCAAATACGATAAAAGTTACTTCTTCGTATCCAGTTGTTGAGTAACGACTACCCCCATACAGACCCTCGATATCCGCTTACGGTAAACAGTTTGTCGATCAGCCTGGGTCATGACACAGCTAAAAGTGTGCTTCTAAATATGTATATTTATTGCTCTGACAATAAACCTATCACCTTCTTTTTAGATGTGAATAAAACAAACCGATGATCCCATGAAACAGGGCTGTATATGTATGTGAATCTACACGGTTTGCTTATACATCGAGAACTTGTTGCGAGAAGGGAAGTTCGGCGAAAACGTGACCTATTTTTCAAGCTTGGTATACATGCCGAGTCACAATTGACGAGATATGCGGGACCCTGTCGGCTCATGAAATATTTTCATATCTCAATAAGCTGAAGCACAGTTGTCGTGTTGTTGTATAGACTTGCAGCGACCACAGCCTAGTTGGTAGACACGGAATGCACGGAATGCATGGAATGCATGAACTGCGTGTCTAAGTGATATTTCGTTTATGAACGACTAACTACCAACGCTAATAGAACTTTTGAGTGCTGTTAAATCTTTAATAAGTTGGCACTTATCTACATTATCGATATAAAGAACTTTGTTTACCCCGAACTCAGCAATATTCCAACTATATTGATGGACTGTAATTAATCGAATCTGGACGAGACAATCCAGTGATCAACAGTAATAACATAGATCTAAAAAAAAGTCAACATGCCTGACAGCCCGATCTCATTGGTCGCCTCTTACAAGCATGGGTTACTGAAGACCAGTTCTAACCCGGATCTCAACGGGTGCATCGTTTTATATTGAGACTGATAGGAGAATAATGTATGGTGATTTGTATAACTTAGGCAATGAAAATGGTTAGGGGATGTAGGTTTGAAAGGACCGTTTGGTTAGGGTGGATGGGGGTCGGGGGGACAAAGGTGGGTTAGAATGGTAACATTGGAGGACTGCAGAGGCAATGCAAGTATATCTGTGGCGGTGCAGCAACAATAGGTGTCATTTTAAGATTTCAACTGCGGGGTTTTCCTGGTTTTACTCTACTTTGTCCATTCAGGCGAATCTGAAATTGACTTGTTATTGGGTTATATCTTAATTCTCATCACGCTTTAGTTTATTGAAATTAAACGAGGTCAAAATTTATTCGACAAATGAGACATATCAAGTAGATCAAAGGGTTTATTTGATTGAGTAAGTAATCTTTTTCTTAAGGATATTTGCATTTATAAATTAACTTAACTCAGTGCGCATAAAATGTTTTAAAGTTCGGAATGGCTCCATCCCGCCTTACTCCCCAGTTGCACTTGAAAAGTTGAATAGAATTGTTGACCGTACATCCCGTCTAAGGCACCGCAATTAGCTGAGCAGAGTTGCGTCCCGTGGAAACGTTAGGAAGTAATTATTTTTGTTCGAATTCCGGTTCACCATGAACATGTTTTTAGGTTTGTGAGCACCACACTCGCTCTCGTGAGCTTCACTAATGTGATAAACGTCTTATACTGCATCCCTTCGGGGATAGACAGACAGACAGACAGATAATTTACCAATTTATACATAAAATACATATGGTACAAAAGCCTAAAATCGCATATTGATAAAAAGTCAGCCTCCCAAAATGGGTTATGCGTCACAATAAAATAATAAATTACATTTGTATATAAAATCAAATGAATAAAATGCACAAAAGATGAATACCAATGTATTAATTGTCAATAAAGCCCTCATCTTCTGTAAAACAAGTTTGCATGTTTTGGCAGTATAATAAACAACGTCTGGGCATGTCATTTTTTCAACATCAGTATGAACATTTTTAATCACAGATTTACACTGATAAAACAAAGTGAGTGAGTGATTTTAGTTTTACGCCGAACTAGGAAATATTCCAGCGATATCGCGGCGGGATGTAAATAATCGAGTCTGGACAAGACAATCCAGTGATCAGCAGCATGGGCATCGATCTACGCGATTGGGAACGGATGAAATGTGTCAACCAAGTCAGGGAGCCTGTCCACCCGATCCCGTTTGTCGCCTCTTACGTCAAGCATGGGTTAATGAAGATCAATTCCAACCCGGATCTTCACGGGTCGATGAAACAAAGCTGAACGATAATCGGGATATAATGGGCAATGTAGTAAACGTGATACTCGTCCTCAACACAATCTTTACAGTTAAAACAATTTCTCGCTTCAGCCGGTGTGTTGGTATAGCGTTTCAGTACGTTTTAGACGGGCGGTGCCGCAGAGAAAATGATCTAGTGCTCTCAGATGACTTTCAGAGCAAGTTGACACGCAACGATATTACGGGACTGCTGTACCAAGTGGCATTAAACCCACTAAGTGTGCATGTACTACAGCAATTATTTTGCTCTGGTCATGCATAAGTGATCACGCCGAGCATTTGTATACCATCTTTGTGTTTTCAAATCGTTCGGGGTTCATATTTAAGAATTCAAGTCTTACACCGTCTTGCTTGAACAGTTCAGATTCATATGACGAGTCATGTATAGACCAGTGAAAAGAACCATACCGGTCCGCAGCAACTAATAATTATCGTTAAGGGTCCGTGCCTTCAGGCTTGCATATGGATACCATATTTACATATGTAAATCGTTCTGGATACATACATGTATTTAATAATTCACGTCTTACATCAGGTGCGTATTGTTTGAATTGATCAGATTTATATGACGAGTCCTGTATAGACCAGTATAAAGAACCATGCTGGTCCTCAGCAACTCATAATTGTCGTCAAGGGTTCGTGACTTCAGGCTTGCTAGCTTGGTCGACGTATGTCTCACAGTGCCCGTACCGTATGGTTGTCCCTTCCATCTAACACTGTGTGTAATGCCAAAGCCGTAAATGAAGCAAGTCTAGATTTATATGAGGTCAGTCAACAATCTCACTTTCAGGTCAATCTATAATCTCACTTGGGCTTTTTGTCAAATTATATAAAGTTTATACAGAGCTAGCGTTATATTTTCCGACTATCCTTCAGTCTACCTAAACGCGTAGGTCGATGCTCATGACGTCAGTCACTGGTTCGTCAGTGTCAGTCTTCATTATCTGCAAATAGCTCTCATAAAGATCCATTACTGCTGAGTAACAGCGTTATCAAAAGCCAAACACGATGTATTAAGAAATACATTTTCATGAAGGTGTGGCTGTATATTACATTTTGTTATGATAAGAGTTCCTGGAGCTTAAATCTGTTGAAACAAGTGGGACTTGACACATTAACCTGTGTGAGTCACGTTGCACATAGTACATCACGTGATGACAAGGTGGGTCTCGGTGCCCTGTTGATAAGGTCCTTCGAGAGAAGATAATGTCACCATGATACCGTCGTTCGGTTGTGTAACACCTTTATGTAAGGCACTTACACCGACCTAATTCAGGATAAAGTTACACAATGACTGACCCTAAAACAGTTCACCGCATTTTTTTAACAACTCACCTTCATGAACTACAGTGCACATTATACGAGGCTGATGAATTTTGGACTGGATTGCTACAGTGATTATGTTGTAAGGGTGGTACATAGACGGGTAAGGTGCAGGCCGAACAAGTAGTGTAGTATTGTAGGATAGCTGGAGATCGGATTGCTACAGTGATTATGTTGAAGGGATAGTTGGAGATGGGATTGCTACAGTGATTATTAGTTGGAGATCGGATTGCTACAGTGATTATGTTAAAGGGATAGTTGGAGATCGGATTGCTACAGTGATTATGTTGAAGGGATAGTTGGAGATCGGATTGCTACAGTGATTATGTTGAAGGGATAGTTGGAGATCGGATTGCTACAGTGATTATGTTGAAGGGATAGTTGGAGATCGGATTGCTACAGTGATTATGTTGAAGGGATAGTTGGAGATCGGATTGCTTGTAGTGATAGTTGGAGATCGGATTGCTACAGTTGGAGATGATTATGTTGAAGGGATAGTTGGAGATCGGATTGCTACAGTGGATTGTTGGAGATCAGATTGCTACATTATGTTTAAAGGGATAGTTGGAGATCGGATTGCTACAGTGATTATGTTGAAGGGATAGTTGGAGATCGGATTGCTACAATGTTGAAGGGTGGAATTATGTTGAAGGGATAGTTGGAGATCGGATTGCTACAGTGATTATGTTGAAGGGATAGTTGGAGATCGGATTGCTACAGTAATTATGTTGAAGGGATAGTTGGAGATCGGATTGCTACAAGTGATAATTATGTTGAAGGGATAGTTGGAGATCGGATTGCTACAGTGATTATGTTGAAGGGATAGTTGGAGATCGGATTGCTACAGTGATTATGTTGAAGGGATAGTTGGAGATCGGATTGCTACAGTGATTATGTTGAAGGGATAGTTGGAGATCGGATTGCTACAGTGATTATGTTGAAGGGATAGTTGGAGATCGGATTGCTACAGTGATTATGTTGTAAGGGTGGTACATAGATGGATAATGTACAGGCCGAACAAGTAGTGTTGTATCGTAGGATAGCTGGAGATCGGGTTGCTACAGTGAATATGTTGAAGGGATGTAGTACTGGTCGATCAAGACACATTCCAGTACTGTATTGTAGAGAGATAGTATTTCTAAACTTCCTGCAGTGACTGTGATGTATGGATGACAAAGAGACGATTAAGGACGTGACCTATCAAGCTGACACCCCTCAGTGTTGTGGACGGGCAAGGTGTTGTGCGCGTAACACACCCACTTCAGCTAGTATTGAAGGGCAGTAGGAGACCGGATTGCTGTAGTGAACATGCCGCAGGAATAGCTAAGCTGTCGGCTGATCTCACTGATCTGAATGTCGTATTGAAGACGGTTAGTTGAACACCGGATAGCTGCAGTTACTGTGGGATAGTACAACACATATAGTCACGACTATTCAAAAGTAGTTAAAGCGTAGGTTCTGTTTGTTATATAGGGTGGAGAACATTAAGTTCGAATGATAAAACCTCACGAACAATGACTAACTAGTCTGCGAAACGACTACAAAGGAACCGCGAACGCAATATCCATGAAAAGACGTTTCTAGGCTGGCGCACTGTCATTAAATTACAAACATTGAAAAAGCAACATGAAATGATCAAAAGGGTATTATGTGACCTGTTGTACAGATAATGGATTGTGGTTTGTTGGTATTTGTTAGGCAACTACCCCACAATGTCCCTTCAACGATTCCATACCTGTTTCCCTCAGTGAATTGACACGTCACATTTTAATTCTGGAAACCCTACATTCCAGAAATGCTCCCTACTGTGGCCTGTTTCTCACAAAATGCAACGTGCAAGTATCATAAATATATGCTAAGGTTGAATTAAACTGTTTTCTTTCGAAAACTCAAAATTTAAACAACCTCCTAATGGACTATGACTATTAGTGTTGTGGACAAATGATATCACTTATACTGCTTAGGGACGCAGTGTTACATGTCGACGTCGAGTGAGTGTTTTCAGTAATATGCCAACAACATCGGGTACCAGAAATGGGCTTCACACATTGTATCATATGGAGAGTCGAACCTGAACCTTCAGTGTGACGAGCGAACGCTTTAACCGTTAGGCTACCCCACCGCCTCTGTCGACGTCGACCTCAACATGATCTGATTATAACATTACAAAGAAGCATACACCACGGTCACATTGTATTAATAATCTATTGAGCTGCATGAATTAACGAGATTTTATTTTATAGTGATTATTGAGACAGAAGCTGATGCCCCTGTGTGATAAGGCTCAAGGTATCAGGTTTGCCTTCCGCCCAGCGGGGAGATTGAATTATCCACTGTTATGGGACATGTACATTTTACTTTGGCTGAAATAATAACGACGGGTGCTTTATTCTTGTAGAATGCTGCAAGGGACCAGGTTATGCCACGCCCCTGGAGGCTATGAAAGGTCCCCGGGAGAGGCTCGTGTACATCCCGTGCATTATTCCCGAGAAGGATCGTCCCGACTACCTATCTACAGTCGACGTGGATCCTGAATCGCCAACATATTGCCAGGTAATGCCTTAATGTTGAAATCCCATGGAGTCCACCTCCAATCATCCACCATCAACATATCTCCCCCTCCCAACTACACACACACACCTATTCTCATCTGGTGGTGTTTTCCAGGTGGTCAAACCAACATCCGGGTTAGAATTGGTCTTCAGCAACCCATGCTTGTGATAAGAGGCAACTAACAGGATCGGGTGATCAGGCACGCCGACTTGGTTGACATACCTCATCGCATCCCAATTGTGTAGACCAATGCTCATGATGATCACAGGATTCTCTAGTCAATTCTCGATTATTTGCACACCGCCGCCACATAGCTAGAGTATTGCCGAGTGCAAACCAACCAACAAAACCAACCAAGTGGTCAATAAGGCTTGATGTAAACGTACCCCAGGGACATACACGTTGGAATTCAGAGCATCATTTCAGTAATTTCTGTAAACTGCTTGCAATGAAACGGTGTCGTGTAATGTATACTAACACTGAAATGTGTTGTTCGTGATGCACAGAGCCTCGACAGTCCGACGTTATCATCTGAAACACAGCCATATATAAAGATCTAAATAAAATACTTTCCAGAGAACCACATTAGTGCCAAATGAGGTGTGTGTTGTTGCATAAATGTGTTATCTTACCAAATTTCACATTGTTGCTATCTCTGAGGACGTCCTACATTTCACAGGTATTTTCTATGAGGAAGTCCGGCATTTCAAATATTGTATTTTCAGAAAACTGCAGATGACACTTGTTTTAATGTTCCTTCAAGTATTTTCCTCATTGAACAGGATTTGCTCAGGCTTTGTCTGACTGTGTAATTCCAACTGTCTACCCCTATTCCTCAGTACAATCTTGTATGAAAGCCTGGTAGGGACACATTGTCGCACTCATTAATTGTGCCACTTTGTGCTTGTTTTAGAAAGGGCGACACAGCGACAATGGCCCTTCTAGGATTCCTTAGTCTTGCGTACAGCAATTAAGTGTAGACTTACCAAATATGTATTCGTAACAGATATCAGATCACAAGCGTGTTTTGTCGGAATTTCCGCTCGTAAAACAGCAGGTTACTGACCCTTTTCACAAACACGCACAGGGGATGCCGGTGTGGCATCATTCCTTCAAAATTCCTGTCTGGTTTGACCTGATCCTAGAAATTCAAAATATGCCATATTTTTGTTTGGCCATATTATAACCCCGCTCCTGAATGGTATAGAATGTCACAGAATTGTGTGTGAATGGTAAGGCTGTTAACAGTCAACTGTTTTCTCATGAAACATGTTGATTTTTTTAGATTTAAGTCTCATAGGCACTGCGAACAATTGTCACAATCCTCGGTAGGAAAACACATTTTTCAAGTTTAGATCATTAAAGTATTTTCCGGTTGATCCAAATTCTTATATTTAATTAAAGTAAATTAATGCAATATACTAACATCCATATACATATATTATAGAAAAGTGTATATTATTTAAATATGTAAATTTATAATACTGACTGACTGAGTTTGGTTTTACGCCGCTTTTAGCAATATTCCAGCAACATCACGGCGGAGGACACCAGAAATGGGCTTCACACATTGTGCCCATGTGAGGATTCGAACCCGGGTCTTCGGCGTGACGAGCCGACGCTTTAACCATTAGGCTACCCCACCGCCCCTAAATTTATAATAAGTAACGCCTGGCTGCAATAGTAATGTGGACCTGGGAAGTGACCTGTTCCTCTCCCGGCGGGTTAGAATAGTTGGTCCCAAGTAGAATATCCTTGCGCTGGGGAGGACTTAATTGGCGCGGCGAAATGGTATAATTGTTTTCCGGCTACAACCACCACTTGTGCGGCTGGTGTAGATTCTAATAGCAGACACAGGTGAAATATTTAGATCCTGGGGTAAAACAACAATTACATTTTGGGGGGATTGAACTGTAACGTAGAATGTAGCTTCATGCTTTGCGGCACATTGAATTATGGTATTAGTAATAGCTACTCAGGATAGGCTACTATAGTTACAATATTTGCAGTATTCAGGATAATCTAGAAAATATGTCAAATACTGTCTCTATGTGTGCTACGTTGCTGCTGAACTTCATTGTGTTAAATTATGGCATGTATGATGCTTGTAGATACCCAGAGTGAGTGAGTGAGTGAGTTAATATTTAACGTCACATCGGCAATATTTCAGCCATATCGTGACGAGAACATTTGATATTGAAATGAAATATATGTATATTTTAAAAAACCTGCCGACGAAGGACAGTAAAAAGACAAGAGAATCACAGATATAAATATAAAACTAGCGAGCAAAGTTAAAATATTCCAATCAAAGTAGACAATACAATATAAAATACGGGCTATAGATCGCCAACAACTGAAGGTAGATCACCATACTAGGGCCGTAGCTACCCAGAAGGTGCTGCAGTAGTTTCAACACATTTGCAGTATTCAGGATGCTAATGAAGATATGTCCCATAATATGTCCTGAAATACCTTGCAGGTGATCCACCGTCTATATATGCCCTCATAGATGCTGATGAACTTCATCAGGTTAAATTATGGTATTAATGATGCACCTACCTACTCAGAAGATGCTGCAGTAGTTTAAATGAAGACATGCTAATGAAGACATGTCCTCCTATACCTTGCAGGTGATCCACCGTCTATATATGCCCTACGTTGCTGATGAACTTCATCACTCTGGTTGGAACGCTTGCTCCAGTTGCTATGACGACAGCAGTAAAACACGGAACCGGATGGTGCTCCCCTGCATCAACAGTGACAGAGTCTACATAGTAGACACAGGCACCGACCCGAGGAGGCCGTCAATTCACAAGGTAGAGATGCTTAAATACCACGCCCATATACCCTGTAACGCACGCGTCATCAACGTAAACGTCTGGTCACTGAAATAAGCCTTGGCAAAACCATCATTAACTTTGTAAGCTTCTTTGCGTTGGCACGGTTTTGCCTTCGTTCAAATATATTGTCGATTGTGAAGCATAGATAACTCTTAATCACTCACTATTGATTGCGCGACGCTAAATCAACTTTCAACCTGCTGAAGGTATATTATTCAACTGTCTCAACGCATATATATTTACCATAATTTAAATAATAAAATAAAATTCTTGAAAATAACAAAATAACTTTTACGCATGAGTGTTGAGGGCGAGTGGCACTGAAAGTGGTTGTTTGAAAGATGCCCTGTGATTGAGTAGGTATTCCCTCCGTCATCACATCTTAAAGAAAGAATTGTTTATGTAAAACATTTCTCGTCACGATATGGCTGAAATATTGCCGAGCTGACGTTAAATTCTAACTCACTCACTCACTCTTAAAGAAAGAATGTCCACCTTATTGTAACAGATTGTGCAGCCCTCTGAGGTTCACTCCAAGACCGGTCTCGGCGCTCCCCACACAACCCATTGTCTGGGGTCTGGGCACATCATGATCAGCTGCATTGGCAATCAGAACGGAGACGGAAATAGTAAGTGATGTTCGGGCTCTGTATATTCAGTGTTACCTGAAACCATATTCAGTACTGTTACAGATCCGGGTTAGAACCCGTCTTCAGCAATTTATGTTTGTCATATGAGGTACCTAGTGGGATCTGGTGGTCAGGCTCGCTGACTTGGTTGACACATGTCATCGTAACCCAAAACCGTGGATGGATGATCATGTTGTTGATCACTGGATTGCCTAGTAAGACTTGATTATTTACAAACCACCACCAAAGAGCTGATATTCTACCGAGTGCGGCGTTAGACGACATACAAACAAACATCACATCACATATTTTGCTTGCATGGCAATATTCTAGCTCCTTGAAGTTCCGGGTTAAAATTGGTCTTCAGCCAGCCATAGTCACACCTGAGTATAGATTCGGTTTATAATTCGTCTTTGGGGACCAATGTTTGTCTTAAGATGCCATCTACGTGACTTGTTTCACGCATGTTTTCGTATCCAAATTATTGCGTTGGTCACTTCTCATATGATGCTGCATTATATGAAGAGATAATATAAGAATAATGGGTATTCATAAAGCACCCCACGCTCTTTTGCTTGCTCAAAGCGCTAAGACATTATTTCATCGGATAACTTGCCTGTGTGGTGCTAGAAGGTAAACAGTCATATGACTTATCCCACCGGGTACCCATTCACTGCTGAGTGAACAGAAATTTTGAACAAACTCAATGAAACCACATGCGTTACGCGTGCTTCGTTGTGGGACAGGACTGAAGTCCATGATATTCTCAGTCAAGCTGTAAAGGATTCTCAGTGACCAACGTTGCATAACTTCAACCTACACTGTGCATCACACACCAGATACCCGTAAAACGGCAGGGATTTTGCTGAGTACAGGTGGGTGTTGTGGAAGAGAGTACCTGAATTAAACGTGAAAATAGTAAATAAATAAATAAATAAATAAAAGAATCACCCAACTACCAACAAACTAGTGTTTGGAATTGGTTCAAATCTCATAATTGATGATTGGTTCATTACTACCGATCAATCATCGAAAATAATTGGTTAGCGTCATTTATGAAAATTGTTAATGCACATACAAATAAGGAAAAAGACATGTAGTTCTTTTAGGGTTTTTTGGGCAAAATTTCGCCTCTTTAAAGGATGACTAGTATGTTGGGAACATAAATTTCTGGGAATCTTTAAGATAAATTCAATCATGACTTGAAACGAGCTTGTAGTGCTTACGAAATGTAACAGACAAAACCAACCATGTGACAAATATTGTTAATGAAAACAAGTGTTCCAGAATTGTTTGTGTTCGATAATGAGAAATTATGATCGATTGCTTAGTCGTTTAGTCACTACGACCAATCTTCCATTATTTCATTAATCGGACCACCACTACAACAAACATAATATTTTTCATTACAACAGCGTCTCACCGACACCGAGTTGCTGGTTTTACGAGTGCTTCTTTCAATCTAACTGGGCTCCTGTGTTATTGTATATTCCTTCACGTATACCAGGTGGGTTCTTTCTGTTGGACGGGACCGACTTCCGGGTCCTCGGCAAGTGGGAGAATTCCCCCGCCCCCGACTACGGCTACGACTTCTGGTACCAGCCAAGACACAACGTAATGCTCAGCTCTGAGTGGGGTGCTCCGAATGCTTGGAGAACCGGATTCAACCCCGAGCACGTGAAACAAGGTAAGGATGCAAAGGGAATCCATATGGCTGACTAACCCTGAGAAACGACGCTTTTATATACCTGTACCTGTACCTGTTTCAAGATATCTTTTTGCCTTAGCATCCGTTATACTCATGCATCTCCACAATTACAGTAACACTATTAAATAACATGTTGACAACATGTACACTCACATTACCGTAAGAACGTTTAGCTTATCATGCAAAGAGTATGGCTTGACGCAGCCTTTGCGTAATCTTCCAGCAATAATTTGGACGGGGAACACGAGAAATTGGCAACTCATTTATACCCAAGGTGGCGTGATGAGCGAACGTTTTAAGTACTCGGTTACACCACCGCCCTCGTGTTATCATGAAATATTTTTGGACTGCCTTGTAGACTATTTTGTTATCATGATTTAACTCTTTGTTGATACCATGCAAGGGGGTGGTTTTAGCCGTAAATAACGCTACAGGTGTTATGCACACGAGATAGCTTTGATCGTGGGTTCGAATCCAGAATCGCTCCGATCATGTTTCAAGGTTTGTCAGCACCGGACCAGAGCCCCTGGGTTCCCAAAGACGTTCAAATATCTCAGATGCTCCCACGTGTAGCATCAATACAACGAGAATTGAAAGCGACGTTAAAATCCGACTCACACACTCACTGCGTTAGATTCACTGTCAAGACGTTCACAATTTGTAATATAGGATGACCTTACCTTGTACATATTATGTTGTATACTATGTTGATATTGCCATGTAAGACACCTTGCTGTTACGATGTAAGATATATATAAGACACACGGCTCTTCCTATGTGAGACAGATTCATATTACCATGTAAGACGTAATAGTACTAACATGTAAGACAGATGGATGTTACCTGTGGCCTTTTACGGAATAAACTTGTCTGTCTGTCATATATGACACATGAGTGTTTCCATGTAGAACACATTCATATTACCATATAAGACACATTGATGTTATGATATATTGTTATGATATTGTGGGTAGTCCTATGTGAGACATATTATTATTACCATGTACTGCACATATAATACCATATAAGACACATTGATGTTATGATATATTGTTATGATATAAGACACATACAAGACACGTGGGTAGTCCTATGTGAGACATATTATTATTACCATGTACTGCACATAGCAATTACCATATAAGACACATTGATGTTATGATATATTGTTATGATATAAGACACATACAAGACACGTGGGTAGTCCTATGTGAGACATATTATTATATATATATGTATATAAGCACATACACAATAGTCCTACCATATTAAGCACATACATTGATATAAAACACATTGATATGATATATTGTTATGATATAAGACACATAGAAGACACGTGGGTAGTCCATATATGTGAGACATATTATTATTACCATGTACTGCACATAGCAATTACCATATAAGACACATTGATGTTATGATATATTGTTATGATATAAGACACATACAAGACACGTGGGTAGTCCTATGTGAGACATATTATTATTACCATGTACTGCACATAGCAATTACCATATAAGACACATTGATGTTATGATATATTGTTATGATATAAGACACATACAAGACACGTGGGTAGTCCTATGTGAGACATATTATTATTACCATGTACTGCACATAGCAATTACCATATAAGACACATTGATGTTATGATATATTGTTATGATATAAGACACATACAAGACACGTGGGTAGTCCTATGTGAGACATATTATTATTACCATGTACTGCACATAGCAATTACCATATAACAGAGCTCCAGATAAGATTTAGCTCATGTGGGTACTGTAACCACTGTATTTTTTTGGAGTGGGTATTATGAATGTTGAGTGGGTATTTCAATTTCCGTTACCCACTGCTTTCAAATATGAGCGTATTTCAGTCATTTTACTCACCTAAGTATTATGTCATTGAGTAAGTTTACTAAGCAGGTATGTTCTGCCTTTTGTCATACCTAATCAAAACCAACTTGAATATAATGGAAATCACTCATCCTATACTGACAGTACAACACTTGCCCTATACTAACAGTACAACTTCATAGCAATCGATGTCATTTTCATTACGCAAGCGATTTTTATAAATATATTCCGTACGCATTTGTTTTAAACTTTTTGCGTATCTAACAGTTTAAATGCGTAATTGGTACGGAACAATTATTTTCAATGCGTAAATGGGAATTTTCTATGCGTAATTTACCCGGATACGCAGCTTATCTGGGCCTCTGTCATATAAGACACATTGACATGTCCATGTAAAACACACTGCGTAAGACTCATTGATACTACCACCAGGGGCGTAGCTACCATTATAAAAAAAGCCCGGGCTTACACATGATTTTGTCTATGAAAGTTGGATGAGCCCTCAATACTATCTAAACATAAAGCTTTGCACCCTATCGGGCCAACACGAAAGAAATCCCTTGCTACGCGCCTGACCATGTGAGTCATACCAGTAGTAACGTGGAAGATTGATAATTCACATGAGTGCCGGATAGATATTACAATAGGAGATGCACTGATATTTCCATCAACGGCACTTGTGTGTAATAACCATTGTTATTATAATGTAAAACACATTGATATGTCCTTGTAAGACATATTCACATTTACATCTCATTGATATCACCGTCCAAGACACGTTGTTATTACCTTGTACATGGTTTAATAATCAAGGTATGCGAGGACTGCAAACAAAGCACCAGCCATTATCCGGCTGACAAATACATAACAGTATCATATGGCACATGACGAGGATGTAATGTTTCGTGCAACTTTACTTACATTGTGTTGTATGGATTGGTGGCAGGTCTGTACGGTCACAGTATTCACGTGTGGGACTGGACAACCCATGAGCGTATCCAGACACTTGACCTCGGAGATGAGGGAATGATCCCCCTGGAGATCAGGTTTCTCCACAACCCTGACACCACCGAGGGCTACGTGGGGTGCGCGCTCAGCTCAACAGTATTCAGATTCTTCAAACTTCCGGTAAGTTCCCCACGACGCTTTTACTGGCAATGCATAAAGCGACAAGACCGTTTCCATAATGATCAATTAACTTTTGGGTAAGAACAATATGGTGCTAAGAAATATTTCTTGCATGTTCGGTACCTCAAAAATCGTTCCAATTTTTATTCTGGAAATCCTTTGGTCCAGAAAGTCCCGATGATGTGGTTGCAATCAAGAGTATCCACAAATTTCAACATTTTTGTTAAAAAATTAAAATTGAAGATTTCAAAATTAATTTGACGTCAAGACAGGATAGCCTTCGTATGGTAGTTTCAGCTCAACACTATTCGTACACATTTGTATCTTTCTCCCGTTACATACAAGATGTTGTGACAATATTATGCACCGTATTGACAGAATGGAAGATGGGACAGCGAGAAGGTGATCACTATACCCAGCAAGACGGTGGAGGGATTCGCGCTGCCACAGCTGCCTGGTATGTTATTGAGTTTATTAAATCAATCAATCAATCAATCAAGTTTATTTCGTAATTCAGGCCACATGGCCCATAGTTCAGTCGAAAGATAAAATATATTTAGGTCACAAATCCAGTGTCGTATTAAGAAGCCTAGAAGATAAAGCGTTCGCTCGTCACGCCGAAGACCTGGCTTCGATTCCCCACATGGGTACAATGTGCGATACCTATTTCTGGTGTCCCCCGCTGTGACATTGCTGGAATACTGCTAAACGCGGCGTAAAACCAAACTCACTCACTCACTCACGGTCATCGGTATTGGCCGCTTCACGGGGAACAGATATGTTATGCCCAACCTGGGGGGTTTTCCGGCATATAAAATCGACTTAAAACTCATGACAATGTCCCTTTGAACTTATACGACAGGGTGATTGTGACATTTCGGTCGACAAGTAGAATCGACAAAGTTCGCTGGAGAAGAAATAATAATTTTACGTTCGCCTTCCTTGGTCTGAGGGGCAGTGGGGTAGCCTAGTGGTTAAGGCGTTCACTCGTCACGCCGAAGACCCGGGTTCGATTCCCCACATGGGTACAATGTGTACCGTTTCTGGTGTCCCCCGCCGTGATATTGCTGGAATATTGCTAAAAGCGGCGTAAAACCAAACTCACTCACTCACTCCTTGGTCTGAATGCCTATAAATAGTATGAATGGTGGAGGATTTTTCTTGTGCATAATGCATGCAATATGTCAACATGAACAGTGCTGCGAGTGTTCAGAATCTCTCGCACAGCGCACATACATGTCATTGTAGCATAACGAAACAAATAACAGGGGATAAAGTTACATGTAGTACTCAGTGTAAAACAGGCAATTACTCAATTACTAGCTGTGTGAAAAGGTAATTGTGAAATTGCACGTGGGAATGTCGTAATAATTATTTCCAGTGTACATGATAAAGCAAAGTGCTCCCTAATGTGCACGTCATTCGTCTTGAATCATCACGACCTAGCGTTGAGTCTCCTACACGATATTACTGTAAACAGGTTGCTGTAACTGTGGTCAAGACGCCATTTAGGCAGCCAGTCAGCAAGTTTACGTAGTCAGTTTGGCTCAAAAGCGGACCGATGAATTGCAATCTAACTCGAAAACTAATGAACATAAAATACTCAATGAAACGCTGATCATAATCAAAACATCATACCAACTCTTGTGAGGTTTTTGCAGAATTTTTGTCCTAAAAAATAATAAAGTTGTTTAACAAACTATCATTAACATATTGACACAGTTCACTGTTTGTTACGAGGGAGGAGTGCAGAGAGTGCAGAGGGACAGCCAGGTGCAATTCATCGGTCCGCTTTTGAGCCAAACGGACTATAGTAATTCAAGCGGCTACTTGTGCATTAATGTGGTATAAGAAGAACAATCTCTTATTGTGAAGGATAGGTTTATCTTTGGTTTTCATACATGTAAGCTGAGTAGATTGCGTAATAGAAGCAACAAAATCCTTTTCACACCCGTAAGAAATGTTTGCTTAAAGCAGAGTCGATTGTACAATTGTGACTATATCATGAGTATATATACTCATGGAAACGAATAAGGGAACACATGAAAGTACGTGTTCCTTTATTCTTTTCCAGGTTTCTTCACAAGGTATGTATCATGAGTATATATACTCATGGAAACGAATAAGGGAACACATGAAAGTACGTGTTCCTTTATTCTTTTCCAGGTTTCTTCACAAGGTATGTATTGCACTGTGGGTGAAATTCTGGGAATAGATAAAGAGACACTTGTACTTTCATGTGTTCCTTTATTCCTTTCCATGGGTATATTTGTTTCGGCAGTAAATAAGTTGCTATGGTTATCGAACGATATTAGATCATCGATCTTCTAAAAGAAAGAGATTTAGTGCAGCATGACAAGATGTATTTACTTCTCAAAATGGCATGCTTTTCAAATATATACATCTCATTTCGTGGTATTCATTTCTAAAACAGTCAGTTTTACTCTTTAAAGAAATATTTGTTTGTAATAAGTATTTTCTGTTGTTACCAAGACCTAAAACTTAACACATTTGTTGCCGCGAGTAGCTGCAAAATTGCTGTTGCTGAGTTTAACAATTTTCACTCCCTCTCATGGTGTTCATCTTCACTATATCTAAAGTCGGCATATAATAACTTTACACACTGACTTCCTCCTGTTTCTAGGTCTGATCACTGACATCATACTCTCCCTCGATGACCGATACATCTACTTCAGCAACTGGCTCCACGGGGACATCCGACAGTACGACATCACCGACACAAGAAACCCTAAACTGGTCGGGCAGGTACATTGATACAGAGATGGAGCGTAGCAGCATACGAATAGTGCTGCATATGATAACATGACGTCTTACATAAGTTTGTATGTACAAATGTATAAGGTAGCAGCATACGAATAGTGCTGCATATGAAAACATGACGTCTTACATAAGTTTGTATGTACAAATGTATAAGGTAGCAGCATACGAATAGTGCTGCATATGAAAACATGGCGTCTTACATAAGTTTGTATGTGCAAATGTATAAGGTAGCAGCATACGAATGGTGCTGCATAATATGATAGCCTGACATGTTACGTAGGTTTGTACGGGTGCAGATATATATAGAAGGTAGCAGCATACGAATTGTGCTGCATATGATGATAACATGACATGTTACGTGTGTTTGTGTGTGTGCAGATATATATAGAAGGTAGCAGCATACGAATTGTGCTGCATATGATGTGTGTGTGTGTGTAATATCCCCACGTGTGTGTGTGTGTGTGTGTGTGTGTGTGTGTGTGTGTAATAACGCCACTTTCCGGTGTGAAGCCTCAAGCGAAATTACCTTGCGTTAAAAGTATGATCATATTTTAATAGAAACATACTAAATTCCAAATTCTCAACCGTTATGCAACTTTTCTCAGAAGTTCCCAGATTCACCATCTAAATTATGTTACATAAACCATACAGTTGCTAGAAGTTACGTAAATCTCAAATGTTTTAACATTTTCTGAAGTTTGGTTGGTCTAGTCGGTTATGGTAAAAGATTCATAGCCATTAATTGCCAATGAAGCTTCTCATTAACTCGTTTCACAATACTGATTGATCATCTTCATCTCTACCTAGGTGTTTCTCGGCGGGATGATATGCAAGGGTGGGGACATTACTGTCACACACGACCCAGAAGGACAGGTAAGTGTCAACATTGTCTCAGTTTAATAATTATAGTTAATTCTACGTATCTTCCAAGGGAGCTAGCATTTAGCAGGCATTTGATTCCCAAGGCGTGTGCGTGTATATTGGGGATGGTTGTGATGAAAATATGAAAAACATATAACATGTCCCCTTCTGACAAAATGTATTCGTGAACAGAAAAGCCCGATCACTGGATCACATCTTTCCGCATTTCATTTCCCCGGATTATTACATTGTCCCAAATGATGGGTCATACCAATTTTTCACAAAAGCTTTTTGTCATGGAATTCAACATTTTCGTATTTTCAAAATCTGCGGAAATGTTTTTGGCAGCGTGAACTAGTATAAAAACAGGCGCGCCCATCCTACACACAAACGCAAGCCACACACACACACACAGCGCCCCCTACACACACACAAATGTAGATCCTAAGTTTATGTGGATTTTTCCAGTGTCACTGACATTTGTTTTAACTATCTAATACAAGAAAACGTTTATCAGCTCGTCACGTTCTTGTAAAGATAAGCAATCCTGAATCTTTCATGCTGATGTCAGAGCCATGGACAGTAATCTTTTCGATCGACGATCGTAAACCACAGTAAAACCAGTGGGATGACACGCATGCATTGCACGTCGCAATATCAGAGCAATCATCTTGATGTCAAATTCGATCACAAAAACAACATATAAGATTGAGCTTGCATCGATGGCTGATTGCGTCGTTGTCTTCAGGGGCAACCACAGTGGAGGGAGGACCGCAGAAACTTAGTCTAGTGGGATGCACACGCACATGACAATGACGTCGCAATATCAGAGCAATCATCTTGATCGACAAACAGTTCTACCCCAATATGATCAAGTAGGTATAGCGACAAACAGTTCTACCCCAATATGATCAAGCTTGTATAGCGACAAACAGTTCTACCCCAATATGATCAAGTATGATCATGATCAAGTATGTATAGCGACAAACAGTAGTAGGTATAGCGACAAACAGTTCTACCAATATGATGGAGGCGACAAACAGTTCTACCCCAATATGATCAAGTATGGGTATAGCGACAAACAGTTCTACCCCAATATGATCAAGTATGTATAGCGACAAACAGTTCTACCCCAATATGATCAAGTATGTATAGCGACAAACAGTTCTACCCCAATATGATCAAGTATGTATAGCGACAAACAGTTCTACCCCAATATGATCAAGTATGTATAGCGACAAACAGTTCTACCCCAATATGATCAATATGTATGATCAATATGATCAAGTATGTATAGCGACAAACAGTTCTACCTAATATGATCAAGTATGTATAGCGACAAAATATGATCAAGTATGTATAGCGACAAACAGTTCTACCCCAATATGATCAAGTATGTATAGCGACAAACAGTTCTACCCCAATATGATCAAGTATGTATAGCGACAAACAGTTCTACCCCAATATGATCAAGTATGTATAGCGACAAACAGTTCTACCCCAATATGATCAAGTATGTATAGCGACAAACAGTTCTACCCCCCCAATATGATCAAACAGTACCCCAATATGATCAAAGTAGTATGTATAGCGACAAACAGTTCTACCCCAATATGATCAAGTAGGTATAGCGACAAACAGTTCTACCCCAATATGATCAAGTATGTATAGCGACAAACAGTTCTACCCCAATATGATCAAGTATGTATAGCGACAAACAGTTCTACCCCAATATGATCAAGTATGTATAGCGACAAACAGTTCTACCCCAATATGATCAAGTAGGTATAGTGAACAACACTATAAAATCCAAGCCATCCTAATCGCATAACTGGCATTCGTTCACGCGCTGTATCAAAAGTTGAATACAAAACAAAAGCAAATAGTACGCACTACACATTTATTTCTAGAAGCGTGTATATTAAAGGAAATGTCAAACATCAAAATGAATACAATGTTTTTTTCGCAAAGATATGACATAAAACACACACACACACAACTTTGAAATATTGTAAGTGTCACCTAATGATAAACAATTTAATATACAGAAGCAAAAATTACCACACCCTACAGTCAACACTATTCAAACAATATCATTCCCGACCGCGTCATACCAAAAGACGTTAAAATATGGTACTTGTTGGTCCCTGCCTGGCCCTCGGCATTAATGGGTACAACAAGGACTGGTCGGTTCGGAGTCAGTATAATGTGTCTGAGTGGGGTATTCATGCTTCACGTCGGTATGGTATCTCAGTGGGCTAGCACTATAAAACCAGCTTCAGTCTGGGCTAGTACAAGCAGCCGCACATACACATACACACGCATGCACGTCGTCATATGAGCGAAATATTCTCAAGCACGACGTTAAACACAATTTCACCTCACAGCAGAATACAGCAGAAGAACTTGACACTTGGATAGCCGTCCCTGTTGTCACACAACCGTTTGGATATTTTTTTGTGACTAACTCCACATATATACGTCTAACTATGAGACGGTTTCACCTTTCGCGTTAATGTAACAAGTTCTTGTCCTCATTATTAGTCGCCAGAAAGCTATTGAAACACTGAGATAAAATCTTGGATATGATGGCCATTATTAGTCGCCAGAAAGCTATTGAAACACTGAGATAAAATCTTGGATATGGCCATTATTAGTCGCCAGAAAGCTATTGAAACACTGAGATAAAAGCGTTGCCCGCCGTAATCGCCTTTACGCTACGACAGTCGCTGGACCTCGCCTGTCAACACTGACATAAAATCTTGATATTGCCATTATTAGTCGCCAAAGGATTACCCCAACACTGAGAAACGTTGCCCGCCGTAATCGTTTACGCTCTAACGCCTGAAACCACAAATATTCTGGCCTGATTACGAAGGAGCCACCAGTGAAACTGCCGTGTTCTAACCCCTTTTAAAATGGTTCTTCCATGTTGAAAGCCGTGTTTCGTAAAGCCGTTCTCTACTGGTATCGTTCATAACATAAGATTCCTAAACTAACTGAAATATTCATTTTTTGTGGTCTGTTTCAGAGCGGGAACAATGTTCCTGATGATTGACGTGGATACAGTCAACGGAGGACTGAAACTGAACCCGGACTTTGCAGTCGACTACGGGCTGGAACCTGCAGGACCAGTATTCGCCCACGAAATTCGGTACCCAGGCGGGGACTGTACGTCCGATATCTGGCTGTAATATCGAATCAGTTGATCGTGATATTACAACATGCGCTCCAACGGTCGAGAACCAGATTCATCATTTTTCGTTATTTACACAGACCTTCTTATGTTCATGTATCTGTGATACGTTGGGTTATGTAAGCTTGATTACGGTGCGATCATGGAACAATGTTATTCTATTACCAGCTAAACACAATGGAAGATCCCTAATCCTAACAAAAGCGTCTTCTATAAGTCAATACACAACTCAATGCATAATATGTACATATATATTAACAATATCACACAAAACGCACACGCACACTGTCACCACTTTTGTTTGGACATGTATATTATTGATTACTTCAACTAGTGGTTTGTGAATGGAATTATTCTTTGAAACAAGGACTATACATTGAGAGCTTTGTCGTACTTAAGGATACACATACCTTGAAACTGCCCAAAGAAAGTTTTGTGAATCTTGGTATCCATAGCGCGGAAAATGCACACATGTAAAACAGTTTTCTCATGCAGTGGCAGAATATAATTGTCAATATATAATAGTTCAATTGTTTTTACATATGTATGACCTGACGAAATTCATATGTCATTTGCTTATGCTTCCATGTCGGAGTTTTATGTCAATAAATTTAAATACCAGATGCCCTTGTTGATTGATATCTAAAGTTCATCTGAACATGAAATGAGCTTTAGCCATAAGGCTTCGTCTGTCTTTTGTCCGTCGCTCCGTCTGTAACAAGCGTAGGAGAACGTACAACGCATCGTAATCCTAACAACATAACATTTCCATAACAAATCCGCCCGTGAAGATCCGTGTTAGAAGTGGTCTTCAGTAATCCATGCTTGTTGTAAGAGGCGACTAACGGGATCGGGTGGTCAGGCTTTCTTACTTGGTGGACACATGTCATCGTATACCAACTGCGTGGAATCATGCTCATGATACTGATCACTGGAGTGTCTGGTCTAGGCTTGAGTATTTACAGACCGCCGCCATATAGCTGGCATATTGCTGAGTGTGACGTTAAACAACAAACCAACCAACCAACAACCATAACAGTCCAACTAAAAACCAACAGGTGACACAAATCACAAACACAACTCGGCTATATTACTGTGCAAGAGTGAGCTACTGTACTTCAATTTCCGAATCAGACATTCAAACAAATATTTACAACACGTCGTAGGTTACTGAAGTCACGTCCCAAAAATGGTGTTTCAAAAAAAGACCAATCCTTCTGTGTATGCATTTCGTTAATCAGAGAGTTCGTAGATATAATCATGCCAAGAATGGTTACGGGTTGAAACTTGTTGTATGTTGCAAGTACGTTGACAACGACAAGCACGACAACATTGTCTTAAACAAGTCAACATAGAACTTTTAATGTCATGTTGTGGCTTATGGCTTCTTGTCCAGTGAGAACCATTCCATCTTTTTATATACTCAGGCTCATAATGGTTGTCAGCCCCCTGTAGATGACCATATTTTCTCTTATTCATGCACTATTTTGTATCGAACTGAAATTTTGTGAATGTCTGGTGAAAATGTGTGTCCAAACGCGTCTCCACAGGTGGATTATAGTGAAGCATGAAAAAAGCATGCAGCATTATTCTAGCATGTAGAAAAACGTGCCTACTGTTCAGTTTCATTGTCATTTGTGTTGAGCTTGAGTGCACACCTTCTTTCAATTTGTAACGAACAATGTTATACAAAATACAATGCCAGCACCATTGTACCTTGCATTAAGTAACCAGATTGTAGGAATGTCAAGAGCTGGCGTGAACAACCGTGCAATAAGTCGTGAGTTGCACGTATACGTTAGAAGTGTACAGAGGATAAAAAGATGCACCGAAATCGTCAATCATTAGTACCAAAAATGTCTACAGGTAGACCCCGAAAAACTGACACAAGGGACGACAGGGTTCGCTTACTCGCTATTGACTATCATTTTCCTGACAACTGAATGTTCTGAGACATTTACCCTCAATATTCAAATCTGCAACAAATTTTGTATTGAATAAAACTAGCTTATTCACAAGTCAGTCTCACGTGTAAAAGTTAGTAGTTTTGAGGGGAGCATATCTTTGGGTGGTCTTTTACTAAAATCGTAGCCATACAAAGTTCTTTAAAAAAATATTTAATGTTAGTAACATAACTGAGTTTTAAAAAAGTCATTAATCAAAATGACAGGATTAACAAATGAAAACTGAACAGCCGTTAAACACAAACACTTAGTAATCAAAGAGGGGGCGACAACCATTATGAGCATGAGTACATGGCATCAATAAATGAGAGGCTACTAAAATCAACAGTTTCAATATCACAATGTACATTAATAAAAAAACACATCATTACAAAGTCTTTGTGAAAAGCTTCTCGTCAAAAAGATCAACAGTGCATCACGTCACTAAAAGAGTGCTGAAACTCGTTAGAAAACAACAAAAGCCTACCATTAAGATCATTGGATACACATATATATTCCTTATCATCATACGAATTACATAGAAACAGGCAGAAGGTCAAATAAGCGGAACGAAGACACAAACGCGTCAAAGTTATGGTTTGTATGTTCTAGACTAGCGAAATAAATAACCATTCTGTTTTGTCTAGGGTTTATACAGTCGTTTTAAATCAAAAGCTGGGTGAGGTCGTGTTGTCAGCTTCAAACAAACACTCTTTTGAACATTAAGAATTCGATATGGAAAATAAATTAGACATACTATCCCAAAAAGAAACGCAAGGGCGTTAATTACCTATTGTGTTCAAACAATCGTGAAATTATGTAACAAAAGTGTTGATAACATGACTTTACACAATTGCACAAGTGAAAATGTTGATTTTGATGAGATTTCTTACAAGAAATTAGAAAGGCATCGCCACAACGCGACGAAATCACCTTCCAGTTGAAATTGTGCAGCAAAGAACATGCACTGTCTGGCTATAGAAATCCAGAATACTTTCGGAAATCGGCATCCTTTTTCAAAGGAGTTTCAAGGTCAAATCACTACCCCAAGTCTTGACGCTGCGACACAGAACATCGCCATTCAAAGAATGCACGCTGGAGATTACCAATCTTCTGTTGCAAGGCGTTTGAATGTTAGTCTGAGCACGATATCACTGCTTGCAGCTCGTTACAACCAAACAGGTATAACAAATGACCGTGCCTGTACAGGCAGACCTCGAGTCACCACTGGTGCATCCGGGTACTACATTTGCGTGCTCGTACTGCTACGTGTGAGAGCACAGAGATTTCTGGGTTATGCGTTTCTTTTTTGGAATAGTATATATGAAGACGTTGTCAAAACATCAGTGTTAAACGTTGCAGCCCTTTCGATGACACTTTGTTTAATATGGCATGATTGGAACCCCTTTTGTAGCTGGAGTAGTTTACCCACACCATGCATACGTTGATAACCCTACTGAATTCACTGAAAAACCTTTAGCCTACTGTGATACAAAACAATGAAATTAATTTAGTGGTTCAATGTTCTAAATGTTCCTATTTTGTGTTCAGTTCAATTACGTGTCAATAGATGCCTATTCAGTAAATAATCATCCATCGTCTTCTCAGCAAGGTTTTCGGAACCATGAGTTGCCTGTGATATATATTAACTGTATATTATCTATTAACCTAAACCATTGTGCTTTTAGCATAAACACGCGTTGGACGTATTACCCACAGTAACACATGTCTACTCCAGTAGGTCTATTAGTTAAATATAGTAATAGAATCTCTATACCTTTGACAATGTTGAGGGTAAATCTTAACATACCAAAAACAAAGGCAGACCTCTTGGACAAAAATATGTTCTCTAGTGAACATGTGTAAAATGAAGTCTCGTTGTAACAAAATGATACATGAGAGCAAAAAAGGTTCTAATCACAATTATTTACATTAAATTCCTTCATACGAGCATGAATACCCAGCTCTACGCATCTCCATGACTGAGCCTTTGATGTTGGCAGTCCACCCTGAGCTTGACGTGGTTTCCTGACTTGCACCGATCTTACAGTTGTTCACTAGCAGTGCCTTGTTGAAGCTGAAGGCTGTACATCCGGGGCTCTGCTGACACCAGATGCTGCACATGGTTACCATGGGCGTCGTCAGCGTAGCAGTTGGAGTCGTGAGGGTGTAGCCAGGCATGACTCTGTAGGTAGATCCTGCAAGGGCGTGTGTCAATGATATACACCGGGGAAGCCGTGTTTGGAGTAGCGTTAATCAATACATACAGGTTTATGTATGCACTCATACACAAGACACACACGTACACCAACACATATACATACACACATATACAAATTTGCGTAATAACTCAAGTCGATTTGCCGCTCATACGAAGATAGATTATCATTGCTGTCTCCCTAAACTTCGTACGAAACAGTGTTAATTTATTACGCAAAAGAAATCCATTCAAACAAGTTGAATTTGAAGCAAGTACACAACCAGACAGCACATTCTTGCAGTCTTCTAAATAACTAGATGTACCTGCTGATCAAATTGACTCATCAGTCAGAGGCTAAACAACTATCAAGGTTGCCAAGAAAATGGCTTTGGTTTTCTGGAATCACAAACTAGTCAAAGTGGTGGATTTCTCTCAGATCATTTCATGACCAATGCTTTGGCTGCTGGCCAAGGATATGCCAACCGTCGGAACACTCACCGTAATGGCACTGAATTTATTTACCATCTGTATTCACCAGATGACGTTGACGCCATTTTTCTTCTACAACAAGCATTGTCACTAAGGTGACAAAATCCCCACCGCAAATTATCAAATCAAACTTATAAAGTAATGAAAGTTTAAGATGAAGTTAAATGTTAACAAAAACATCACTAAAGTACTGAATACAGGTGGTGTAAAAATATGAATAAACGTTTTTCCTAAACAAATAAATATTCAATGTTTGTGTTACTTTACTTAATGATCGTTTCTTTATCGAAGAAATATTATTATAAATATTAAGTCTTGATAAATAAGTTTCCCGTCATGCATGCACATCTTTATCACAGCGTCCACTATGGCCAACGATTTGCAGTCGATTGTTGCAAAGGTTTATAGGTTTTTTCTGCTTAAAAAAGACAGAGGTAAACCTTGCATTAGTTTAGAAAGGGTTTATTACAGAACTTGTACAGTTGTTGGCATGTCTTACCAACAAGTTTACAATATTGTAAACAAATCAAACAAGACAGGGACCGTCTCAAATGCAAAACCGGGACGTAAAACCATCTTTGACAATTTTGACAAGGGAGTGCTTAGACGGGCGGTCTACAAACTTTATGAAACGAAAAATATACATATTCTAAAGAAGCTACACCAGTGACTTCGTGAAATC
The DNA here is from genome assembly GCF_003918875.1 of Haliotis rubra. NCBI lineage: Eukaryota > Metazoa > Mollusca > Gastropoda > Lepetellida > Haliotidae > Haliotis > Haliotis rubra. Next base: position 910,596 of record NW_025767051.1, on the reverse strand, counting down.
TTTGGCCAATGTTCACAACTAGATTAAACTGACCGAATTACATTCATATGTTTTCAATGAAATATACTGTTGACATGCAAAACATTTATTAAAACGTTGCACATTTCTACAATCAATCGATAAGATAACACAAGTGATTGGACTCTTTCCAATGTACAGTAATTCGTATGTTTATTTCAAAACAAACACACATACACAAATGATCCCTTACATAACCGATACGTATACTATACGTACACATATTCAACATTTTGCAGAAAACATCTATTGAGATGACCCCTCGCCCGAGTGTGTGCTCAGGTGTCAATTTCACCTGTCGATACCGTGGGTGCTGATGACGTAACACAGGCAATTAATGTTTGTATCAAATAACGTCCCACTACCCCTTATTTTTCTAAGTTTTTGGTATTTTCATCAGTAAAAACACATTTTAGGGCATGTCTCAAAATTTATTCTGTCGGTCTACATTAGGTAGATGTTTCTTGAAGTGATATTTGTTATTTATAACTGGCTCTGAATTTTAAATATAAGTTAGCATTTCCGACAACTTTAATCACCTCTCTTGATATCTGGCTCTTTAGGTGTTCAAACACACACATATTTTCAAGACTGACTTTGACCTTGACATGAATGTCATAGTGTATGAAATATGCAAAACTAGTACTAAAGAAATTGCTTATTGAAAAACATTCAAGAGAAGTCTTAAAAGTCTATGAAGAAAATCCAGTGAACCGTTCTTAAAATATCTTGCTGACAATTCAGGTTAACATGCTGAAATCTTCAAAGTGTCGTCGTGACCCTAAAAATTATGTGAAGGTCACCAAAATTGACTGGGCCCTGGGCCTTCCCTAGATGAAGCTTGGTGTCAAATATGAAGAAAATCCAGTGAATAATTTTTGCGATATCTTGCTGACTATCTTAACATGCAATTTAACATGCTGAAATCTTCAAAGTGTCGTCGTGACCTTGAAAATTAAGTGAAGGTCACCAAAATCGACTGGGCCCTGCGCCTTCCCTGGATGAAGCTTTGGTATTAAATATGAAGAAACTCCAGTGAACGGTTCTTGATATAGCTTAACATGCAGGTAAAATCTTAAAGTCCCCTTGTGAAATGAAGGTCAAGGTCACCAAACCTGATTTGGACCTTTCTTATATTGTGACGAAACTAGGTACCAATTATGAAAAGAATCTAGTGACCGGTTCTTAAGATATTCCAATTCGTACTTACGTACGGACGGACGGACGGAGCCTAATACTATATCCCCTGCTTCGCGCTAAACGCGCGGCGGGGGATAAAAAATATTTTACAGTTTTCCCAGAAATTATTGAGAAAATCTGTGTTTCCTAACACTGATAAAATAATTTTAAAATAGGTGTTACATTATGTAGTTAGATACTCAATATAGGAGACAACTCTTGTAGGCTTGAGAATGAACCTTACTACATCAAGAGTCATCTGCCCGGAAGTAGCAGGCTGCTTCCTTTGTTGATATGGCAAAGGACAAGGTATGATAAGGGTGGTTTTGGACCCACAAACAGAACTGGCTGAACACATGTTTTTTGTTTACAGACAAGATAGCGTTGCATAAAAAAGCTATTTTCTTAATGATCTGACGCCGTAATTTCAAAGTAGAGGGGCACAAATGGGTTAAATCAGTTCCCATGAAAAATAACAAGAAGTCTGAAATATCAGTGTGCCATAATAACTTATTTACAACTATCAGTTTATTTACATACAAATAACATCAGATTTGCAACAGGTATTCATGATGAAGAAACATATCAGCATCAATCACAAGGTTTTAACTTCAAGGGGCCCAATTAGGGTTGCAATGCATTGTGGACAGTAATTCAATTACTTGCCAATTGTTTACAAAAAACTCATTATTCACAACTTTCTTTGCAAATATAAATTATAGGCCAATTTTACAACATGTGCTTATGATAACCAATCATGTCGCACTAAAATTCACAGGGACCCATTGGGTCTAATTACAGTTTGAGCACAGCTTGATTTTAACAAGTAAGTGTTAAAAGTCAGTATTCACAACCAGTTTTGGCAAATATACAGTACATACCTCATTCACAACATGTTATTACAATAACCGATCGTGTTGCACTAAAAATCACAGGTCTTGACCTCAAATGGGGCCATTTTGGTTGAAATTACATTCTTGGCACAGTTTGATTTTAACACCATGTAAGTGAGGTGAGGTGAGGTGAGGTGAGGTGAGGTGAAATTTGGTTTTACGTCGTGCTTGAGAATATTTCGCTCATATAACGATGTGCATGCGTGTGTGTAGCTGCTTGTACTAGCCCAGATCAGCATGCAATCTTCAAAAAGTAATTATTCACAACTCATTCACTGCAAAGATATAAAACATCCACTTTCACTCTTCATCCACATGGTCATCAATTTCTGAATCAGTTTCTGAATCACTATCAAGGACTGCAGCATTCAACAGTGTATCACCAGAGTTGCTGGAAACAGGCATCTGTCTTGGTGTCTGCCATACCCAGATCTTCTCTCAACTGAAAAACAGATGACTTTATATCAATAGAAAATTCTGTTTTAAAAACTTTGATATTATAAATCTATTTAAGGGTAACATTACACTTATTTTTTATTGTCCCTAGTCTAGCTTTGAAGGCTTTGCAGATTTAATCACCCCTGAGGCATCAGTATTTCTGAAATTCTGTCACATTAAATTAGAAAATTGATAAAAAATAATATTGATTATTTTTTAACACATATCATGCTTACCTTCAACCTCAAGTTTTACTTTCTAATGAAATGACACTTCTGAAATCAGTCTAAGCAAATTTCTCTTATCTGGAAACAAATATTTGAAATTATAATAGAATTATCATTATATTGAAGAAATTGGTGCTTTCTAATTTTTCTAATGCTAAATATGTCAATAGTATAGTTATATAGGGTAGGGAAATGACCTCCAAAAGCATAATCAATTGTTGATGCCACCTTTGATCAATTATAGATGTAAGATAAAACAACTGTTAGAGTACATGAAAACAAAGATGATCAGTCCTCAGTTTCAAAATGACAATTGAAACCAATAGTCATTGATTCTGTAAACATATTTCTAAGAAGAAATAGTGAAGGCTTTAATCGATTATGTTCTTTGGTTATCGGTAATTGACTGGCAGCCCACAAACTATCCATAAACTAATTATTTGTTTGATCAATACACCACTAATTAACAGCTCTTGGCAGTTTGTAAATTATTTACTGACAGAAATTACCATACTAACATGTTGATACAATGATTACCTTTTCTACGTTCTTTACAGTGTGGGAACAAAGGCAATGAGACCGAGTGAAAGAGTCAGTGTCTTCAGGCTTAAACAAGATTTACAAGATATCAATTCAAGTTTGTTTGAACAGTGTAACTTATATTACCCAACTTAAGAAATATTTTAAATAAATATTGGATTTCATGTGTACAAGTAAAGTTAAACATTGTAAATTGGCTAACCAAACGTATTTTAAAAAAAGCAAAGCAAAATAAACATTAATAGGATTTGAACCTGCATGTCTGATAACAGAAAAAAATTGACAGGCTATCGATGTAACCACAAGGCTACAAATTCTACTGTTACCACATGTCACTTTAAGCTTATATATTACACCTTGCAACAATGTGTCACTTGGCTTCTGCTTGCGTTCATCATCTGCTAGACCTTGATACAATGTTCTTATTCTAACTAAACTTTTCATATATAGTGATGTATATTCATTTTGGTTAAGTGTAGCCTAATATATCCTAGAAAACATCAAGGTACATTATTTGTTTTAAAATGTGTATGTTTATACACAGTTACATCCTGTGGAATGACAGTGTTATTTGACAGTGACAGGTGACACATAGGTGTTTGCCAAACAGATGATAGAACAAATATGATAAAATTCTAGCATAATTACAAAGATTCTCACCTTTAGAATACTGCCTGATGATATTTTGAAAAATCTTCTGATGTCTTCTTACTTTTCCAGCAGAGATCAACAGGGTCTCCAAAAAACTACCCTTGTTTACCTCAAAGTAATCAGCCTTGAGAGTCCCTTATGATAGTGAAATGTTTTAATAAACATGTTCGATAAGTTCATTTTAGTGCTCTTAAACATTCAAAATATATATCATGGTATAGTTGTGTAAATGTGACGGATAGTTTTCAACGATATTACTTTACGCCCATGTTTATTTTTGAGATAACAGAAAGCGTGATCCATCACAAATTTTAGGAGTGCATTCTAATTTACTCTCTTCATGTGCGGTGAAAAATTGGGATGGGTCATGCTTTTGCTCACACTTTTTTATCACTCTGAAAATATGAAAATGTAGCTTTTTAGAAGATATTGTAAAATTGGTTAACTTTGAGGTCTTCAAAGAGGTTAAAAAACAGCACTAAAAATGTTAAAAAAGCAATTGGAGGTCATTTGAACAATCTATTTAGCATTTTTGATGCTAAAATTATCATGTTGTTGAACTTTGAATATCATGAAATTTTGTGGGCCAATAAGGGCCTTCATCATACCTTGTCCTTTGACAGCAGAAGAGACAAGAAAGTTGGTTCTAGATGATTTTGAAAGGTGTGACTAATGCAATACAGTTAGCTGGTAGACATGGCATTCCTCTCTACAGTATACAGAACGTTGAAGAATATTCAGTCAGGAGTTGGGACTGAGCACAAGACAGGGGCAGGGAGGACAAGAGAGTTCACTTCTACGGATCGCCGGAGACTTGGTCAGATTGTGTGTAGAGGCAGATAGAAAAAACTTTGTGAATATCCGAAATGAGATGATTGATAGAGGAAGTGCTCAGGTATGTAATGAAACCCTTAGACAAGATCATTACAAAGACTTAACTGGGTGAAAAAGCGTGGAGTTCCCACACCATTGATGAATGATGCACAAAAAGAAAGACGTATAAACTGCTGTAGGGATCACGAAATCGGCGTCAAACTGGTTAGCTACTTCTAACCATTAACATGGTCATTTCTAGTCTCATTGAACCATTCGCCTGACATCTTCGTCGAAGATGATTCTGAAAATGCTACACTCGTTGGATACCATTGTTACGAAACCACTGGACGCTTTGATGTTTGACTTTTTCGTTTCATAGGAAATATTGCATAGGTAAGAGCAAGCAATATCTCCAAAGTTATTTAAATAAATGCATTACACGTACTGCAGGAAATCCAGTCACCATGAACAAATTTAATCACTGCAATGTTTTTTGGAATGTCAGCCAAAGATTTGTCCAAAGTGTGCTTGCGTTAGCGGTCCTGTCGTATACGTGACACTCAATTCACGAAACCCTTTCCATATCCATATGATCTTCAGTTTGGGACCGATCAAATGGTGTAACATCTCACAGTCAGAACGTAATTAAGAAACCTACCTGAAGTCGCGTCTTGTGTTGGGGTGGGAACAGTTGCAGATGATGTTCCAACTGGAGAAGACGAAAGAAATCTAAATACTGGTTGAGCGTGCAGTTATTACAGTAATATGTAGTCATGTGTACTTTGTGTGACCCAAGTTAGTTCTTTAATACAACAGTTACTGTTACAGCTGTCGATCTGCTCGGTTGAGAACGATCAAACGGCGTTATGTCTCACAGCTAGAGCGTTATTCAAAACCTACCTGAAGCCGGTTTTGGTGTTGTGGTTGTAACAGTTGCAGGTGACGATGACTTCACTGTGATGGTGTCTTTTGAACAGAAAGTTAGAAAACTCAAGATGCCGAAAGGTGGAAACTGTGTTCAACATGCAGTGATGGCATTTACCGTCATTTGTATTGTTTTGTAATCAATCATTCTTAATTAAAAGTCTTAATTTGTAACTGTTACATTTCTTTCTTTGTTGCTTGTTTGGTTTCACACAGAAGTGTTTTACGCAAGGATTTCTGGTAAACGTATTGTTTGAACATGAAAATCAATACGTAACCCGAAACACTGTCTTTCAGTAGGTACAGTAAATCGATGTAATGATATCACATTATCAGATTGTTTGTTTGATTATATATGAAGCTCACCTGAAGACAATGTAGTCTTTAATGTTGTTGTAGTCGTGGCTGTCTTAGGTGACGTTCCACCAGACGATGAAGTAACAGAGGTCGTGACTTTGGCACCGAAGGTGAAATATAAAATATATTTTTGATGATATTACTTCACTTAATATTATGTAACATATTCATATATCATATTGTTTAACTTTGTCTGGTGAACATCGTGTTCCGAACCAATAAGGATGACGATGTTCTATACTTTAACACCGTCAAAATTTTTGTTTATTGTATACATTCAATGTCCCGAGATTGCGCATATTGAACATCGCGTTTCTATCAGGTGTTTCCAAATGTATTTGAGGTTTTCTGGCGGGCTGAACTGCGTTCGACAGATGCATACTATCTGCACAGTGACAACATAACTTTACAAGATGGTAACGCATGTATCCACCTTGCCAGGATTGGGACCAAATTCCACCAAAAGCAAAACCAGCCATGACAAGTCATGGTCAGCACTCAGTCCTGACTTTTTCTACATTGAACAGGACTAGGACGTCTGTGACAGTCGTCACTGTCAAAATTCCTCACTTACTCTCGGTGCTTTATGAGGTGAGGTGAAATTGGGTTTAACGTCGTGCTCATATGACGACGTGCATGTGTGCGTATGTGTATGTGCGGCTGCTTGTACTAGCCCAGACTTAAGGGGTTTTTATAGTGCTAGCCCACTGAGATATCATGCCGCAGTGAAGCATGAATACCCCACTCAGACACATTATACTGACTCCGAGCCGACCAGTCCTTGTTGTATCCATTAATGCCGAGCGCCAGGCAGGGACCAACAAGTACCATATTTTAACGTCTTTTGGCATGACGCGGTCGGAGATGGAACCCGCGGCCTTCCGCTCTAAAAAATCCAAGGATTAAATCAGGAGCAACATGATTAAAAAGATCCCTCATTGTTTTTACATCGAAATGTTTTTCCCTTGTGATGGAAAAAAATCAATACAGTCAAGCAAGACATGCTTGACCGTGATTCTTTCATCACAAGGGATGCAGAATGGAGGATCTTCGCCTTTTAACAAATACACATGAGTATACCTGCTGAGGCCAATGCGGCATCGTCGCATGATGACCTCTTCAAATCTGGACTGACAACCCAAGTAGGTGTAACCAATATAAGGTTTTATTTCATGTAATTTATTTATACCCACTTGGGTCTCCCACTTCTTCTGCATCAGATCACGGATGTAGGTTCTAATGCTTGCTTTGTAATCAGAGTATGGGATAAGAAGTGGTGTCACAAATTTGTTAAGTGCTGCCTCAGCAGCAAAATCGGACATTTTATTCCCAGAAAGTCCGACGTGGATGGGTAACCAACAAAAGACGATGTCGTATTGGCCAGTGGCAAGGTCATTACATACTCTCCCAAAAAAGAAACGCATATAGGATTTTCAACTGTATTTTTATGTCGCTCGAGGTCGCCCACTACGAGGGGCATCTGCTACCGCATTTTGCCGGCGATATCTCTCCCAGAGCCGTGAACTGGTGCTTTGGTAAACATTCATGCGTCGGGCAACTGCACGTTGAGACTGGCCAGCTTCAAGCAAACCAATGGCGATATGACGGTTGGCTTCACTTAGACGTGGCATTGTGCGTTCGTCAACAATATTCCAAATACAGAGAATAATCGACAGACAACGATCAACCTTTTTTATACCCATCATTGAGACTGTCTGTTCCCCAACTTTCACGTGCATTGCATGTGAATTGTGTATTCTGTGACACTACACGCCGAAATTGAAAATCATGCTGTTAAATACGGGTATTTTACGGATGGTGCGTTTTGTTGTGATGTTTCAAAACATAAACACCATAGGACTCATAAACAGAGCAAAACCTTTTGTAAAATGAATCACGTTGCTACATGAAATGGCTATTTTCATGATGCGTTTCTTTTTTGGGAGAGTCTATAATTCAATAATTCCTCTTAAAAGTGGATGTTTGCAAGAAAGATGTTTTGATAGCCTGAAGGCAAGAAAGAGAGTTTGAAAAGATTATGTATTTTTTATATTTAGGATGTCTATTAATATATTTTATGGTTGTTAATATGGCGTTAGCTTCTGCTGTGAAAATAGAGCTGTTATCCGGCAATCGAGAAGACATTGTTCTCGATCCAACGACAGTGGCACAGGCAACCGCGCCACTATCCTTGGACCCATCCGTAAATAGAGATTTATAATTATTATATTTATTTCTTAATTGATTAAATTCTTGTTTATATTGTAATCCATTAGTTTCTGATTTTTTAAATGCGGTTAATGTTAGGTCGACTTGTGGTCTAACCAGTTGCCAAGGAGGAGAAGAAAAAATACGTGAAGGAGATGTATGTTCTAGCTCAATGCCGGCAGCAGAAATGAAGGGTTGAATTCTGAGCCCAAGAGGCGGAACAAAAGAAGATTTCTTGTTGTATAAATCCTCATAGAGGGGATTGAAGACACAGTTATATGCAGGGTTAGATTTGTCAGAGTACAGTTTGGTAATATATTGTAAAGATAGTTTTATACGGCGTTGTGTAAGAGATGGCTCATCTGCCTCGACGTAGAAACTGTCAACAGGAGAAGTTCTAAAGGATCCAAGACAAAGTCTTAGACCTTGGTGGTGGACAGAATCAAGACTTTTAAGGTTGCTTTTGCAGGCTCCACCATATACGATAGAGCCATAATCAAGTTTTGAACGGACCAGTGAGCGATATAGATGTAAAATGGTAGGTTGGTCCCCTCCCCACTTACAACTGGAAACGACTTTTAGCAAGTCAAGTGCCTTTAGACATTTAGTTTTAAGAAATTTGATATGTGGCAGAAACGTTGAATGTGAGTCAAAAATTAGACCCAAGTACTTGGCCTCCTTAACAACCTTAATGGGAGTGCCATTTAAAATGAGTTCTGGATCTTTATGAGGTTTATTTTTACAGCGGAAATGTATACAATTAGGTTTTGATTTAGATAATTTAAAGCCGTTTTCAAAACACCATTTATTGATTTTATTTAAACACAACTGCAGTTGCCGTTCAATAGTATGCATATTTTTACCACGACAAGAAATATTAAAACCATCCACAAATAATGATCCATCGATTGAATCATTTCAAACCTTTGATAAACTGTTGATGTTGATACTAAACAAAGTGACAGACACAATACTGATTTGTGGGACACCCTGATCCTGATTTTAATGGTCAGACAGGGTTGAACCCACTCGGACTTGAAATTGCCTGTCTGTTAAAAATTGTGATATAAAAAGAGGTAAACGACCTTTAAACCAAAATGATGTAAATCCTTTAAAATCCCATGCTTCCAGGTGGTATCGTACGCTTTTTCGAGATCAAAGAATATCGACACTGCATGTTGTTTATTTACTATAACATTTTTAACAAAGGATTCTAATCGTACCTAATGATCAATGGTACTACGATTTTTTTTTGAAACCACATTGAATATTTGTAATAAGGTTATTGGTTTCAAGATAACATATTAATCTATTATTTACCATTCGTTCCATGGTTTTTACAGACACAACTTGTTAAAGACATGGGTCTGTAATTAGAAGGATCAGTATGGTCCCGATGGTATCCGATTTAAAATTTATTCTTTTCTTCCCCTCTTGTTTCTGATATTTTTGAAACTCGGGAACATAATTTGACGAAGAAAAATGCTTGGCGAGGGTTTCACCAAGTTTATTCGCAATGTCACCTTTATCTTCGCCATTATCCGATTTAAAATTAATACATTTTCACCGTCTTTAAGATGGTGAACAGTTGATTTAGAACCTTTGCCTTTTTTTGCCTTTTTTCTTCGAACCATGTTACACACTTTTGAAATCGGTGTACGGGAATTTATCTTGGAAACATAGTTCCTCCAAGACTGACGCTTATTCTGTTTAAATATGCGTGGAGCCTTGACATTTAGATTTTGGACTTTGTCTAGATTATGGACTGTAGGATGTCGGCGACAATACTTTGCATCTTTTCTCCTGCTCTTTCTGGTCTGTTTACAGTCATTGTGTGGAGCTGCAGAGGACTGTGGAATTGTTCTGTCAGCAATGTCATGTAAAATATCCGAAAACGACTCTAAAGGATCATAAAAAGGTCATGCTTCAAGCGTTCAACACACAGAGTCTCATATAATGACCAATTAGCCCTGGCGAAGTTCCTTCTTGATAAAGGTGGATCATCACCAGGGCTTATTGTTTATAGAATCGTGGGGAAGTGATCACTCCCACAAAGGTAATCATGGACATCCATTCAAATTCATTATAAAAAATAAAGTCAGCAAGTGATAGATCCAGGGAAGAATATGTTCCCGTAGCTGGATGTAGATAAGTGGCAGAATCACCATTGAAAATGAATTCCTCCAAGATTTTACCTTTACACTTTCCTAAAGCGGGTTGTGTGCGATCAGGTCACCCATGATAAGACATGGCTTTTTGAGCTGATCGTTGAGATTTTGAAGATCCGATTGTCGAATGTCAGAAGAAGGAGGGATATACAAGCTGCACAGAGTCAATGCAATGTGCAGGGTTATACGAACAGCTACAGTTTGCAGATTTGTAATAATTGAGATATGTATGATGCCCCGTCGTACTAAAATGGAAGCACCGCCTTTTGCTTTATCTCCAGGAAGAGAAAATTAGTGATCATCACTGTACTGTCTCAGAATAAAGTTATCAGAATTTTTTAGATATATCTCTTGGAGACAAAATGCTGACGTTTGGGAATCCTGTATAAGTAATTGTATCTCGTTGAAATTATTCCGGAGTCCTCTACAATTCCATTGTACATGTAATAGTTATTCCCATACTTTTCCGAGTGTATGAGCTGATACACCTACAGTTTGACGAGGGGGGCCTTTAAAATGTTTTCAAAACCTTTACTGGGCCCCATCAATCAAGCTATACCAATTCCGACTCAATAGTTGTATATTTCATGTCTGTTCCAGTCACGTGGTTTTGTAGAAGCCGTATCCGACGCGTGATTATGCATTTCTCGTGTAGGCACGTGCTTTTGTCCTCTCATGGTGTGGTAACCGTGAACGCCATTTTGAACCTGGCTGTGAGAGGGTGCACACTTCGGATGCAGTACGTGTCTGTAAATGACGAGCAACTTATGTGGGACAAACATGGTTTGTATGATGATATTTACTTCTACAAGTGAAAAAAGTTTGGGTTGCAGCCGATGAACATTACAACCTTGACGTTGAACAGTTGTGTTACGATGAAGGGGAATACGTTGAATGTCTTGGACGGACCAGCAAATATATATCCCTGGCGGACACGAGCATGGTGGGAAAGTACCATTTCTGTGAGTTTTAATATTTAAAAATTATGAACTTGTAAAAATGTACTCAGCACATTGATAAATCTTTGTGAAGGTATTTTGAGAAGTGGATAAATAACTAGAAAATGAAGTAAAGTTTAATTCTATGATTGAACATTCTCTAATGCAATCTTGGGGAGAAATAATATGACATCGTTGTCAACTTGGTATGATTTAGTTGAGAGTCTGTTTCAGGACATTACGGCAGTACAGTCAACGGGAAAACCCACGCTGTTACGTCAGACGTTTGCAGCTGTATATGGAGAATATAGCACAATCTGGACCATTTTACAGAAGGCCTTTGGCGTCAACTATCCGTTGAGGTATTCCACTCAAAAGGTCGGCATCTACATGTTTCAGAAACTGTTACGTACTTTGTGTTGCGAAGTTGGACTGACTGGAAGCCATACACTCAGGAAAGGTAAATATAATCTGATTCACATATCTTAATATCGCAATATATGTTGAAAATGTTGATAACATTTTATCAAACCCCTTAAAATAACTTTTTTTCATACCATTGGAAAACACTAATCTTACTTTTGATCTGAATGTGCCATGTGTAACAGCATAACATTACATGGTACAGGATGTCAGCAAGTTTAAGACCACAATTATTATATTGGATACATTTATGATGTAGGTAACAACTGCCACCAGACTGTCTGGATCCAAAATCAACCGACGTCAGTTCCGCCTGCACCGCCTCCATTGAGGCTTAAACAGACGCCTCAACCACGTGCATCGATGCCTGTACTGCCACCATCGACAGCATTGAAACAATCCTCAACGTCGTCCGCACGTCTTGCATAAAAAGGCCAAAATGACTATGTACTGGAAATATATATATTGTTTTTCCCATTGAATAAAATGAGTATCGGTGGGGTCTTGAGTATATTTTAACAACAGGATGTTCAGCGTATCTTCAGGTAAACAAACTTAGGATTGATTCGTGTGCACTATACATGTCACATATGCCAAAAGTGACTGCATAATTATACAGATATATCAATTTTGTCGTGCACACATGTCAAATCTTAATTTTGTTTATCAGAAAGTGTAGGTGTATTGAGCAAATTGTAGGTGTATTGAGCGAAGTGTAGGTGTATTGAAGAAACTGTAGGTGTATCGAGTAAACTGTAGGTGCATTGAGCAAGCACGTGTATAATTAGAGTCTATGGGTTGACACACCTACTGAGAGATCAAAGGTATCCCATAGTAACGAGTCAAAGTGTGGTATAAGAGTACATGTGAACTGCTCGTGGCACTTGAACTGGGGATCTTGAGCAAGATGTACGAGCACTCCTATCCATTGGCGGTGTGGGAGTGAGATCCATCTCCAAAGGTTCAAATGGGTTATGAACTTCTACAGGGGTTGAAACAGGGCAAGGTACCTCCAAGTGTTGAAAGGTTTTGGTTTTCCTCATTTTCATTTTTTCTTTGCTAGACAATGATTTGGTTGTCTTCATAGTGTGAGGTTCTGAATGGTGATTTTGATCTGTTGACAGTTTAGTTAGGTTGTCCGTTTTAGTAGCTGAGTTTGATATTGTAAGATTGTTTAGTTGTCCACCTTGGGAGATTTGATTGATGTCATCAACAATAAGTTGGTCATCTTGTAACCAAGATATAGATGTCTGGCACTGAGTGGAGGCCATAGTTACTTTGGTAACTGGAACGGGAGAAGTGACAGCAGCTGAATACGTTTTATCAGCAGGTGTTTGAGTTGGAATCAGTAACTTTTTCGCTTCAGTGTATGATATGTTATTTGTATGTTTGATCTTCAGTATCTTTGATTCACGATCAAAAACAGGACAGGATTTCGATGATGACAAGTGCTTTCCGTTGCAGTTGGCACACTTGATCGCATTGGTTCTCTCTGAACTCTCATGAGTTCCACTGCAACGGAAACATCTTGTCTGACTAGTGCACGTTTTGGCCCCGTGACAGAATTTCTGACACTTGTAACATCGGAGTGGATTTGGTATATACACCTCCACTCCAATGTTAAAGTAACCAGACTGTATTGCCTTTGGAAGGGCTGGTAGAGAAAGAGTGAAAAGATAAGTTTGGGTATGTAATAGATATACCCACACTTTCCGAGGTGTGCCTCTCAATACCCCTACTGTTTGAGTCGTGTGGCCTCCGAGGCGTTAGCCGAGGAGACCACACGACTCAAACAGTAGGGGTATTGGGCGACACACCGAGGAAGTGTAGGTACATCTGACTTATACCTCACTTCTGGTCGAGTTACGAGTTTCTAATAACACTTTATGTTCTAATTATGACCAAAAAAAATATTTCTTTTCCATCTGTTTCATTTATTTTTAGCCCACTGGTTAAGACCCTCAAATGTCCCGCGTCTATAGTCTGTTTGCAGTGAAACCTACCGATCAATTTCACTTTAAACTAAAAACTACTCAAATAAGTGAAATTAAGATTGCGAATCTCATAACTTGACCTTGCCAAATGAACATCTCAGAATTATATTCAACTTAGAATAAAATTTGTTTAACAAATGATCATAGTTTCAAATCAATATTATTGGGGGGTAAGCGCAGTAGTTGGAACAGTGAAACAAATGCCCGTGCGGTACGTAACAAGCGTTAACTTCTACCAAACCTGCATGTTCTGGGTGTTTCATTTAATGCGCATACCCCATTGTAATACAAACCAATAACAGCGCTTTGAAACTATGATCGTTTGTTAAACAACTTTTATCCTATGCTGAATATGATTCTGAGATTTAAATGTTCAATAGGCAAGGTAAAATTATGGGGATTTGCAATCTTAGTTTCACTTTATTTGATTTCCTTTTTTAAAGTGATATTCATCGGTACGTTTTCACTGCAAATAGACTATAAGCAGTCGATTGCACGTGCATGCACGGGCTTGCACGATTTCCCACGATTTTAAACACCAGTTCGGGCGCGAGAAAGACTTCAAGTAGCCCCAAATATGCGCAATATTACTAATAATTGACATTTGTATGGGCAGACCAATGCGCATGCGTTCTCTGACTCGCATGTGGCATAGAAAACATTTGGAAGATCACACGTTCGTTCGCCATGGATGCTGAAGAGTGGACAGAGGATTTTCTTTCTCAAATTGACAGTTCGTTAGCGTCACATTTCGACCTGGATGATAAGGAAGATTTTGAAACAATCGAAATCTCAATGTGAGTCCATTGAAATAAAATTATATTTCGCCGTTTGTTGTGTCTTTATTGCTTCGGTATACCCTAGTGAAAATGTGTAGGTGTATCATTGATAAACCTACACTTTTGACAGGTGTACCGGTCAATACACCTACACATTTAACAAAGGAAACCATGGCAACGAGACCGGAAGTGGGGTATAATGATAAATTTACCATTCTCTGTTTTCCAGGTGAAATGCTTAACTGTGATGACACCTTGATCTTGTAATTCAGCTGCTATCTCTTCTTCCCTCATATCCGACAGACATCGATCTCGAACTATGGCTCTACGTGAATTCAGTGTCATGTATATCGAAACAACAAGCTCTGTAGTTACAAACTGCTTAAGACCTAACAGATTGACAGATTGCTGCCTCCGTGCGAATTCAACCAGGATGGATCCATGACGGAGACGAGTAACACTTTTAACTTCACCACAGGTGCTTTGAATTCCTTTTGATATGGCAAATGGCCATGATTCTTTAGTTAGTATAGAGGTGTCTTCATCGGACGATGAGGAAAGGTGTCTTCTCTTTCAAGGAACCAGTGAATGTGTTGTGAGCCATGGTATAATAGTAGAATTCAGCACGCCTGCTCCCCACCCGCCATGGAGTGTCAACTTGGACGATGTTGAAGCGGAAGCCAGCCTGCAGGCTACAGGCGTGGTATACTTCAGCACATAGTGACATGAATAGCAGTGACAACTAAAAGAAAAATTGCCAGGCTGGTTCGGCCCTTGACATTTTTTCTCAAGAAACACAGAATTCAGAGGTCAAGAGCACCAGATTGGCCCATGAGTCACCGCCTTCTGGCGTAAGACTCTAGGCAATTTAACATATCAATAATTTGTAATTATGAAATTGAAAAAGCCAAAACCAAAAATGAGTAAAATGTGCAAAAATATTCAATATTTATACAATTCCAAAGAAGATTTGACAAAACATCCATGCACAGGGCTTGGCGTGATCAGTCGATTGGTAGAATCGGGCCAATTCTACCACCCGTCTAGGTGAAGTAAGGGGCGATGTGGTGTGTTGGGCAAAAGGAACACGGTTCCAGGCTTCCAATGCCCTCAACCACCAGACCCCCGTCCTCCACGGACACAGCGGCGCAACCCACGGCAAACAGGTTGGTGGACCAAATATGCCCCCAGGTCCACACGGGGGGTTGAAGAGTTCTTAGCGTTACCCAGCACCCAGCACGAGGAGGTGGCTCTTCACGGGTGCCCCGACTATATAATTATTACACACCCAATTAATACTACGATAGTAATACAGCCATACCACAGGGTAAGATTAGGCGAATTCCGTATTTCAATTCTTTTTCTTTATTGCCAATTGCACTGTTCTTGTTTAGTTGTTTCTCTAGTTCGATGAGTTCGATGCAATCATAAGTTCAATCATAAGTTCAATCATAAGTTCAATACATAAGGCACTTAGCTTTTCGCTCTTATTGTCCCAATGTTGGAAACCAAACTTGGGCCTTCGGAATGGCGAGCGAACCAATAGCTGATGCCGCCGTCAGGCGAGTAAGGACTTTATGTAGTCAAAAATATTTCAGACTCACCTTCCGACACTGGCTGCACAGCCTTGTCTCCATATATCTCTATTTCGTCAAGATCAAGTGGTGGAAAGTCGACGGCGACACGTATGTACCGTACAGCAAACGACATGTCGCAGGTCAACGGTGTGTACTGTGGTGCTATATTCTGGCCGCACATGAAACTATGAGCAGGTTCAAAAGTCGAATACACGGAAAGAGAAACTGTTCTGTTCTGCGTAGATGGCTCTGAAAAGCAAGCATTTTAGTAATGAGTGAATAAATAAATTTGTCACCGCCTTGAACAAAATCGAATTCAGCTCGAATTGTGGAAGGAACGGTCAAAATGAAACCATGTGAAAACCATGTTGAGCATGGGTATATAGAAACACTGGTCTAAGCATGCTATTTGATACATAACGGCGTGTCGTGTTTACTTGGAAGGAAACATGATCTGATGTTCACATCGACCACTAACAATGGTGCGTGTGTGTGTGTGTGTGTGTGTGTGTGTGTGTGTGTGTGTCTGTCTGTGTGTCTGTTTCTGTGTGCGCGCACTCGGCAATATTTCAACTATCAGTATATATAGCTGCGGTCTGTAAATAATCGAGTCTGGACCAGACAATCCTCCCTGGTCGTCTTTCTCTCTGCAGCTGTTAATCGTGGCGTATTTCTAGTACTTGTCAATGATACCATGCATTCTAGTCTCTTTATATACCCTACAGAATCATTCTACACGTGAAATGGATGCAAATACTGCTTGAATATTGCTATGCTTTTGCAATTGATATTGCTATGTGTAAACAGAAAATGGAAAAATGTTACTTTGCAAGCAAAAATGTTAAAGATAATTTTATTTCTTCCTTAACAATTTTTCCACAATATCAAAGACACGTTTTCACTAATGCAAATCAGCAGCATGTTTTAAAAGATTGAAATCATAGGGATGATTCTTTTACAATTTTACACACTCTACAACAGTTGTTTCCTGTTTAAATAGTTGAAAAATAGTGACTTTAAATGATTTGTCTTTGCCTCAAAGCAGAATTTTATTTCCACCTTTCTTTCGGACATCTAAATCACTGTTATTGGTCTATTTCGGCATGGTTGAAAAAGATGCATTTCACCTAAATATGAATGCATTTGAGAATTTGTTTCGTGATTTTCATAAAGCTGTGTTATTCAGCTTTCTTGTAAACTAATGCCTTCGAACATGTCTTTGATAGTTTTCAGTAATTCATAAAGGTAGGAGGGTAACGTTTCTTTTGACGTTTAGTGTATGTATTTCTCACACACATTTTGTTTTCAAAGAAAGGACAACCCATTCCTCTGCGCTGACGTACAGAAAACTGCGTCCCCTTTCCTCTGCCTGCTGCCTTAACCGGTTATAATCAACAGTGTAATCTTTTTGTCCCTACTCCTGGTACCAACAATATTACAAACGTCTGCAGCAGCATTCACTTTCCAACAAAACAGAAATTGTTTGTTTGTTTTGTTAGCGTGGTGTATAACACCAGACGCAGCAATATCCCAGCTACATGACGGTGGTCTGTAAATACTAGAATCTGGACCAGAAAATCCAGTGATCAACATCATGAGCATCGACCTACTCAGTTGGGTTATGATGGCATGTGTCAATCATCTGAGCGAGTCTGAACATCCGTTAATTGCTTCACGACGTGCATGAGTGGTTGAAGACCATTAGCGCTTTGAGCAAGATATTCATCCTGGAATGGCGCTATGTAAGTTGACTATTATTATTATTATTATTATTATTATGATGATTATTATTAACCCGGATTTTCATTTGTTACAGGAGTATATATATGACATAAAGGTACCTATGGCTGAAAACTGGATAATTATTGAGTCTACGTCATAGTATACTTCCAAATCAATTTGCCAGAAGGGCTCGTTGGCAGTTGAACTAAAAGATGTAAAGAAGTCTCCATCAATCGCCCTTTCTGGCTCGTATCCGGATACGTTTGAACTTGCCATCAGTTCTTTTCCTTTAAGGGTAACTGTAAGAAAACAGAAAAAGCTATGTAGCTATACAGTTTCAACCCAAGTACATAAATTAGTTCGGTTTCAGTGATTGAATGTACATATGACCACACATTGTGTAGAACTTGTTCTGATAATTTCACAACATAAACTTTCATCTAAAGTAAGATTTCACAACTAGATTAAAATAGTTCGGTTTCAGTGATTGAATTACATCTAAACTTGTTCTGAAGTACATGTACAGTTTCATCTAAAGTACATGTACGATTTCTTGAAAAACTAGATTAAAAAAGAATGGCAGCTTTTCCAAGTCCTCAAACGCAGACGCACAAAACATATTACTGACATTACAACACTCTGAAATTTTATTGAAATTTTGGAGTACTTCGAGAGTTTGTTTTTGTTTTGTTTGTTGCTACAATCAGCAATGTTCCAGGAATAAATCGGCGGTTTGAGAAAAATATGAGTCTGGACCAGACTATCCAGTGATTGACATCATGAACATAGATGATACTAAACGACCTTCCATGTAATACCATTTTTATTAAACGAGTTAATGATTTGGTATCAAATGAGTTTAATACTAAATCCTTCACGAGTTTTATAAAAATGGTATTTCACGGAAGCGAGTTTAGTATTCTGTATATTCTCCAACGTAAATTGATAGAAACTGCTAACAGTCTGATGACTCCCACCTTTCTGAGAGTCAAACAAGGTCTAATACCATTGTGTGAAACATTATGACGTCATAGATCCGGCATCACGCATTGTAGATTTATTAAACAGTGATATCTTCAACGGGTGAGTAAATAAATCGATCTACGCAATTGGGATACGATGACATGTGTCAACGAAGTCAGCTGTCCTGAACAAGTGATCCCGTTAGTCTTCCTTCGGACAAACATGGAAGACCAATTCAAAACCGGATTTTCACAGGTGTTCCTCATCGTTCGGTTTCAGTGATTGAAAGCATACATGAACATGAATTATGTAGAGCTTGTTCAGAACATTTCACACCACAGACAGTCTCATCCAAAGTACATGTACAATTATAGTCAGCGCGAAAAACTAAAATGGCAGAGAGTGGGGAGGAATACAGAATAAGGTAACTTAAAACAGTTGAACAGGGCAAGTCAACACAGAAGAAATCCATTCAAAAACAGCTTGACAACATGCCAGTATAATTTCATGGAACTGTTAGTCATTAAACATGCATTTAAATAATATTAACGTGAAGATGAAACTATCAAAACTTTCTTTTATTGGTCTGACTGAAACATGACGTTATTCTTATTTGCGATCAACTGAAAACACATACAGCGCACGCTGAGATGGAGGTGTATGTTATAAAGAAATCGTTATCAAAGGAGTAGTATAAACTAGCGCTCAAAAGAAACTATACACCGCAAAATATTACATAACAATTCACAAAAAATAAAAATGTGATAAAACCATACTGAGCCATGTCACACACGTACAGACCCATGTCACACACGTACAGACCCATGTCACACACATACAGACCCATGTCACACACGTACAGACCCATGTCACACACGTACAGAACCATCCTCTCCAGTGACAAACGGCGAAACAAGTTAACGAATCGCCCAAACGTCTCAAGAAACCCTAAAAGACCTTTTCTGATGAAACACGACATGCACGTGTATACTGAGGGTATAAAACAGCCTATGAGACACGTGAGCAACACAGTAGTAAAAAGAACAAAGAATACGACTGTCATGTTTGAGTTAAAACAAAAGAGAGATAGCTGCCGCACTTGCCGAACAAGGGGCTAACCGCACCATCATTGCCAGAACCTTCATCTGCATGACTGATGCAACGAATAAGACAAACAGGCAGTACGTCAGACAGGCCTAGGAGTGGTCGACCACACGTGACAACGCCCGGTTGATGCTCGCCACATCCGGACAATTCATCTGAGAAATCGTTTTGTATCCGCGACGTCAATGGCTGCGACCACAGCGTGTCAGTCTACATACAGTGTACCGACGACTAAGAGAACATGGTATTCGAGCACGTCAACCCAACCACGGAGTGCATCTGACTCTCAAAATTGACATGGGCCAGGCGACTTCGACGTTGGCAAACACGTGATTGGCGACGTGTAATGTTCACCGACGAGAGTAGGTTTTGTCTGTACAGTAATGGCGGCCGGGCTCGTGTTTACAGACGAGTAGATGAATGTTTAGCGCCGATTTGCATTCAGCAAGTCCGACCGTTTGGAGCCGATAGAGTGATGGTGTGGGGAGGGATCTGCGGCGACCTCTAAACGAGATCACATTGGTCAATATCAGGTATGATCGGTCAACGAAAAGTGTTCCAAGTTACAACAAAGAAGAAGGAGCGTGATTTCTTTCTAAGGCTGGTTACATTGAACATAAAACAGGAAATAAAATGCTTCTTTGGTTTATATCTTGAGGGACCGCCTCCTTGGTGTAGTGGTTAGAGCGTCGACAATTTTATATGAATACACATGTCAAAAGTGTTATTTGCTATCGATAAGCATGTTAGTGTGATGTGCACATACATACCACCTAAAGACTCTCCTTATTACAGACCGCCTCCGTGGTGTAGTTGTTAGAGCGTCCGCCCGGAGAGCGGAAGGTCGCAGGTTCGATCCCCGACCGCGTCATACCAAAAGACGTTAAAATATGGTACTTGTTGGTCCCTGCCTGGCGCTCAGCATTAATGGGTACAACAAGGACTGGTCGGCTCGGGAGTCAGTATAATGTGTCTGAGTGGGGTATTCATGCTTCACTGCGACATGGTATCTCAGTGGGCTAGCACTATAAAACCAGCTTTAGTCTGGGCTAGTATAAGCAGCCGCACATACACATACACACGCATGCACGTCGTCATATGAGCGAAATATTCTCAAGCACGACGTAAAACCCAATTTCACCTCACCTCACCTCACCTCTCCTTATTACAGCCATGTTGATATTAACTGTAGACTAGATAAACTTGAGGATTTTTTATTGCCAGACTCTCCAATCGGAACTTAGTGACTCATATATCATTTTGTGTGGTGATCTAAATTCCCGAAATGGTAATGCAAATAACCCTTTAACATCCTCACATGATGTTGTTAATGTTGACTCACGATACAACTAAAAAACAAATTTGGCCAGAAACTTTTAGATATATGTTACGCATCTCAATTGTTTATTGTTAAAGGGAGAGTGTATGGTGATTTACAAGAGGAAAATAAATATTGTGCGAATCAAGGTGCCAGTGGCAATGATTATCTTATATGCTCGCCTGATTTCTAAGAATATATCGGCATATTGAATATTGGGGATGGCATGGATCTGACCATTTACCTCTTGAATTTACTTTTAGGATTCCCCGTACGATGACAACGGGTCCACAAATCTTAAACGACTGGTTTGGAATTATATTTCGTTTGGAGGAATTATACTCGAACCAATTGCTACAGATGTAAATGGAGCCATAAATGACTTTGTAGAACTTTTATCGACTTCAGCTAATTGTAGTAGATCGATGCTCATACTGTTGATCACTGGGTTGTCTGGTCCAGACTCGATTATTTACAGACCGCAGCCATATAGCTGGAATTTTAATGAGTGCGGCGTAAAACTAAAATCACTCACTCACTCAGCTAATTGTATGATTAAAAATGTCAATCGCACCTAAAAAATACTCAAAATGCAGATTTCAGAAATGCGCGACGCAATGCTCGTAAACATCTTCGAAGAATCAGTGTGACTTGTAGCAATCATGATAGACGGAAATATTGAGAAAGTAGAAATAAGTATAAGGCTTTTCTCGAAAATATAATTTTGAATGCGCAGACAAGAAAGGTAGAAGATCTATAAACATTCTCGTCTGTTTTTTTGAAAAATATTCCTCATTTATACAAAAGAAATACGTCGGGAAACAGCATAACTAAAACTCATTGGTTAAATCATTACAAAGACGTATATTCACACGTTAAGATAATATACTCGACATTCGACGATGAAAGTAATAACGTAGATTCCAACAATGATTGTTATACAGAAGTACATCAACTTGTACAAGACAGACCTATTATTGAAGAGGAAATATTAGATGCGATCAGTCATCTTAAAAATGGGAAGGCTGCTGGACCTGACGATATCATAATAGAAATGATAAAGTGTTCTAACTTCGAAATTATGCAGTTCCTTACTAAATCGTCGCCTGAAAACCAGAGTGTTCTAAGTCCAGTTTTGACAAAATTAGAGTTAGTATGCTCAGGGTAGGTTTTAGAGCATAATCTATCACTCTAGCAACTTTTTACAGTGCTATCCAGCTTTGAAAGTGGTTTTTCAAACAGAAACTTTGTTCTATCTCCATGAAAATCACATGTTGTTAATTTTCAAGTGTTCTAAGTTGTCAATTGACCAATGGGCAAGCACAATTTGATCACGTGACATTGAGAGTTACCAATTTTTAAGTGATTGTCATCATGGAAATGGAACATTTTAACTCCGTTCTTATTTCTGCTTTATCTAATTAAAAATAGTCCTTATGAAAGAAAAACAGGTTTAAACGACAAAAATACAACCTTGTAAAAAGGAAATAACAATCAAATATCGATATAATAATAATAAAGCTGAGTTTTAGCTGTGTTTTTTTACACTTAGAACACTTTGGTTTTGAGAAAAATCACAATTTTCTTTGGTCAAGTGTTCTATCTCCAATCATTTTTCGTGAATTTCTTATTTATTTCTATAGATTGAGCATATAATTTGATATCTTCTGATCCTGTTTAACATGTCACATGCATGTGCAAAATTTGAAAGAATTCGATTGAAAAGTAAAGAAGATATTGTTGTCCTAAACTTCAAGATCGAATTTCTCGAAAATAGGTTTTTGTGACTTAGTACACTCTGGTTTTCAGGCGACGAAATGTTTCAATAAGCCGTTTGAAAATGGAATTTTCCCCTGCAGTTTGTCAAGCTCTATGATAATTTCACTTCATAAAAAGGGTGACAGAAACGATCCAGATAATTAATTATCGGGGTACATCATTAATGAATATCTTGGGAAAGTGTTTACGTTGATATTGAACACTAGACTATGAAACTTGGCGAATATGCGTGATAAGATTCCTGAATCATAGGGGTCCATGCAGGTAGCAAAGGCACTGTAAGTCCCCATGGTCCATAGTATGGTGTCCTACATTCGGTTTTTGGCGATCCATAGCCCCTTTTTATATTGTGTTGTCACTTTATAGTTTACTATTTTATATGCTCCCTAACTTGTTTTAAAAACACATGGGATGTACTAGTTGTTGTACTGTCCTTTGACGACAGGATTTTATAACCTTTAATTATATCTAAATACTTTTTATTGTTGTATAAGGTTCTCTCGTCACGATATGGCTAAAATAATGCCGATGTGACGCTAAATTTTAACTCACTCACTCACTGAATCCTAGGTAGGATTTACTAAATGAATGGTCCAAAATGCATTATCAAAAAGAAAGCGTAAGTGGTACATTTGAAGATTTAAAAAAACATTCGATTCGGTCAATCGTTCTAAATAATGGAAGTGTTTACGCAAAGCAGGTTTACAAGGGAAAATAGTTAGCATTCTGAAATCAATGTAATACTATACCAACGCTCGATCTTCTGTGCTTTGCAAAGACGGGGTTACAGATCTTTTCGATTGCCCGCTTGGTTTAAGATAAGGTTGCTGCTTAAGTCCAATCCTATTCCTTTTTTATTAGTACATTATATCATGATATAAATTTAGGTGGAAAACATGGAATCCAAATGACCCAGATCTTGTAGAAATCCTAATGCTCCTTTTTGCTGACAACGTTATTTTAGCTTCGGATACTGTGGTCGATTCACAAAATCAATTAAATATCTTAGAAAGCTACACTAAAGAATGGGAATTAGCAGTTAATTTAAGTAAAACAGAAATTGTAATATCTAGGAGGGACGGTCCTGTGGCCGCAAAAGAACACTGGTATTATGATGGTCAGTTGAGTGAGTGAGTGAGTTACCATTTAAAGTGACATCGGCAGTATTGCAGATCAATATTCTTACTTAGGGTTTTTGTTTTCAAACAGAACGAATTTGAATAAATGCACACAAAAATAGCTTTACCTGAAAACAATGGCTTTAATACAAGTTTCATCAATTTTATACAAAGTTGGGACCATTACACCAATGTGATTTTTAAGATATTAAATACTCAGATTCAACCCATGTTATTATATAGGTCTGAAATATGGGGTTTTCAGCCTTTCGATTGTATGTGGATAGGTTATCTTTTATCCTGTAAAAAGTACCTCAATGTAAGCCCAAAGACACCTAACTGCATGGTATATGGTAACAGATTTGGTATATGGTGAATGTGACAGCATTAAAATATTGGTTTAAGATTCTAAATATGCACGAACAACTTCTGCCAAAATTAGCTAACAATATTCTTTTATAAATTCTGGATAATTTAGGAAAACATACTTGGCCAACTGATGTCAGAAATTTATCATTTTCTCACGGTTTCGGTTTCATATGGTTGTGCCAGACAATTGGCGTTGTGAATTACTAATGAATTTCGTGTTAGAATGATTTGGTTAAGATTTTAAGCCACACCGGCAATATTTCAGCCATATCGTGACTAAATCAAGTTATAGATATATTAACAATTAAAGGTAAATTATAGAATTCTGCCAACGAAGGACAGTAAGACAACTAGATTATCACATATATAACTTTAAAACTAGTAATTAAATCTAAAAGATTTTAACTATACATGACCATACAATATAGATTGCCAACAACTGAAGGTAGATTACCATACTAAGGACCATGGGGACAACAGCAGTTAGCAGAACGTATGCATGTTCACTCAATAAAAAAAAATTAAAACTTACTTTGAGACACGACTGTCGCCATGCAGTAGGACAAGCATATGAGAACCTTCATGATTCAATTCACGAGCAAAGCATCAGTTGTCGAGAAATAACTCCATATATATTTAACATTCTTAAGTATTCTGACGTTTTCAATTAGCCCAAGCAGCCATGTGTAAGTTGACGCTATTGGCTGCATTGTAGTATGTAAACTGTCTCTTTGTACAGAAGAGAAAATACATTCACAAAGATATTTACAACGAGAAGATGTTCATGGAAGAGAATGTCATTGTTTGGAACGACATTTCAGCCTACACTTTGCTCAAACGTGTAATACCTTATTTGCATATATGATGATAATAAACAGCTGACAATTTCTCTCCTAATACGTGACCAATGAATGCTGTTGGAAACGCATAAATACTTCAACCAAAAGATACTATTACTGTTTTAGCGGCATTCTAGAAATTGGTGAGTCTATTATAAATCATACGACTTTGTGTATAACAACTTCTTGTTTCTACACCGAAACATTGTCTGGTCCAGACACGATTATTTACAGACCGCTGCCATATAGCTGGAATATTGCTGAGTGCGGCGTAAAACTAAACTCACTCACTCACTACAGTCCGTTTGGCTCAAAAGCGGACCGATGAATTGCAATCTAACTCGAAAACTAATAAACATAAAATACTCAATGAAACGGTGATCATAATCAAAACATCATACCCACTCTGTGAGGTTTTTGCAGAATTTTTGTCCTAAAAATAATAAAGTTGTTTAACAAACTATCATTAAAATATTGACAGTTCACTGTTTGTTACGAGGGAGGAGTGCAGAGAAAGGGACAGCCAGGTGTTCGAGAAGCACGTTCACAGACAAAGTTATTTATTCATTAACCTGTGCTGTGCCGTCTCCATCCGAACACCGAAACGTCGCTCTATCCAATAAACAAGAAGTTGTTATCCATAAAGTCGTATACTTCATTACATTATTAGTTGTTAAATTCCGTGCGCATGGCGACGGTCTGTAAATAGTCGCATCTAGACCAGACAATCCAGTGATTGACATAATGATATCTCACACATCTCAACTGTGATACGATGTTGTCACGCCGAAGACCCGGGTTCGAATCCCCACATGGGTACTATGTGTGAAGCCCATTTCTGGTGTCCCCCGCCGTGATGTTGCTAGAATATTGCTAAAAGCGGCGTAAAACCAAACTCAGTCAGTCAGTCAGTCAACTGTGATACGATGACGTATGTCAACCATGTCTGCGAGCCTGACCACCCGATCCCGTTTGTTAACTGTTACGACAAGCTCGAAGATCACTTCTAACCGGGTTTTGCACCAAGTCTGTTCATTTAGCGTGTGTAACAAGAATATAGATGAATGGTCTTGAGGCTATTTACATATCATCTATAAACCATTCTCCAAGATACTGAGCAGCCATATCGAAGGAGCAGCCATATCGAAGGTGTTCGTGTCAGGTACGTCTTTGTCGTCGTGTCTTCTTGCCGTGTTGTCATGGCAATCATCTATTAGGCATACGGTCACACTGGAAACGCTCAACCGTGCACAATTGATAATGCATTGGTTCTTTGTGGGTATTGAAAACTGTTGTGATCCACTCTCCCAGCAATTACGTATTAATATATGTGCACCATATAACCTCAGCTAATGGCAACTAACAATAAAACCGTACTGACTGAAACTGTGACAAACAATTTGTGGCAACGACGAAGGCCATGACTGTGTTGATGTCAATACGGACAGCAGCAACATCAACAACAATGAGGGATGAAAGTACTGGCCATGCACATTTACCACTTCAGTGAAACACACAGATAGGCTTATATCAATCAATGCCTTTCCATGCTCACTGACCCAAGCTGCTGGCTGTAGCTCTCACATCACAGATCCTTCATGTCCTTAGGTTAGGTTAGGTTAGGTGTAAGGGGGGAGGGCAGATGATGGTGAATGTGTACTCTGCTGGCTGGGAGGGAAGGGGGGAGGTGTAGTGTGTGTTTGGTATGGTTGTGAATGTTACCTCTGTTTTCCGGTACCAACAGAGGGGTTTGAATGGCGCTGTGGAGAGGGCTCATGTCAGTGATGAGTGGAGACGTGAGGGAACCCACAGACAGTCCATGTAGTTCCGAGCAGATCATGTCATTAAAGGTGTTGTAGGAGGTGTGAAAGCAAGTGGACTCGAGGTTGATGATGCTGTGTGAAGTGTGTGTGGAGTATAGGTCATCAGTCCTGGTTTGTAGCTTGTTGTGGATAATGTCAAGGGATGTTGGTGAAGAGGTCGATGACTTGATAGCTGACCATGGGCTAAGCGGCGGGAAAGGATCTGGGTGGTTTAGTGGAAAACAACCTTAGTCTATACGAAGTTTGGTCATTGCTTATCTCTCTTTGATAGCGAGGTGTTGCATGATTTGGTTTGGGGTGGGTGTTTCTTGATAGTTTCAGTAATCATTCACCCGTAGAAGCAGTAAGAATATATACTCAGAAATGTTGTATCCTCATAATAAATAAATTGACATCACAATTCTCACCTTTTATGTGTATTACTCATAAATGCCCTTCAAAGGAATAGGGTAGGTTACCACCAACTGTATACTTAGCCCTTGGATCCCCTTTCAGATCCAACACCCTTTCCGATCCTTAGGGTTACTTATGTTAGGGCCAGGGTAGGTTACCACCAACTGTATCCTTAGCCCTTGGATCCCCTTTCCGATCCAACACGTGACAGATCGTGTACACGTATTGACGCCATGTGACAATGATGTTAAAAATGTACCAACTGTTAAGGGAGTCACCCGTCATACTCCAAAGACTGTCCTATCTGGAAACAACATATGGAAATAAATAAAATTCAATTTTCCAGAAACATCAGTTTCTCTGATGCAAAGAAGCTTGTTCAATCTCGGGAAGGCACAGGAACATATGCGTCTATCGTTCAGATAGCCCCTGAAACAAACCCCAAAGTCAAGACATCATCTATAGACTGCCAGACAGACTTGACTTGGTTGAACTCTGAAGCACCTCAAATTTACTCAAATGAACTATCAACTCAAACATCGGATTCACTTTCTGACATATAGACTCGACCATAAGACCAATCATCGTCAATCACCCAGAATCAATCACCAGCACAAAAACCCCAAAAGTCTCACAGAAATATGAAGAAAACCAAACCAAAAACTGAATCTTCGAAAGGACAGCAAAGTGATAGAATTTCAAAGGGGTCAGATAATCAGATCCAACTATTTAATAAGTTTGGATCTCTGGAAAGAATGGATGTGGCTGAAAACATCCAGCTACATGCGCATAGCATATCGCCCTCTAAGAAGGTACGGGGTAGATCATTCATTCCCAAAAGATAGCTTACCTAAACAATATTATACAGTGGAATTGTCGAGGACTGAAGACCAACTTTAACGACTTACTACTATTGGTCCAGGACTTTAATCCATCAGCATTCTGTCTGCAAGAAACATATCTAAAGCAGACAGATAATTTCAGTTTACGTCAGTCCAATGCATATCATTCATTTTCCATGATCAAGATGAAAATTTAAAAAGGCTAACTGGCCTTTATATGAAACTCTCTGTTCTGCGAAACTTAAACCTGATTTTTTTATTGATGTTCCTGATCCTATAAAATACTTTTCTTATGAACTGAATATCATAGCTGACGAGTGTATACCAAAGCCCTCTGCGGTTCCATATATAAGGAAACCATGGTTCAACGATGAATGCAAGCAGACTAGGAAGGCAAGGAAAAAAGCTGAACATTATTTCCGTCGCCATCCTATGGTGCACAGTTTAAATAAATTTAAAATTTTAAATGCTAAAGCGCGGCGTACATTTAAACAGAATAAACGCCAATCTTGGCAAAATTATGCATCCAAAATGCCCATGTCCAAGGTATGGGAACATGGTCCAGAACATTAAAGGTAAAGGTACTAAATCTAGTGTCCATCATCTTAAACATGGCGATCAATTCCTTACCGATAAATCAGATATTGCAAATAAACTGGGTGAAACTTTCGCCACATAATAACCACATTAACCACATTTAAAAAAGTCAGAAACTAAGGAATTACAGTATAAACAAGAACTTATTCAATTAAGAAATAAATATAATACATACAAATCCTTATTTACAGATGGGTCTAAGGATGGTGGCGCAATAGCTTGTGGCACTGCCATTGGCTCCAAAACAATATCTTTTAGATTCCCTGATAACAGCTCTATTTTCACAGCAGAAGCTAACGCAATATTTACAGCCTTAAAATATATCAAGAAACACCCTAAATATTAACAATACATAATCTTTTCCGATTGTCTTTCTTGCCTTCAGGCTATCAAAAATCTTTCTTGCAAACATCCATTTTTAATCGAAATTATTGAATTATATAATGATCTTGCTACTGGCCATTACGACGTCGTCTTCTGTTGGTTACCCAGCCACGTTGGCATTTCTGGGAACACAATGCCGATTTTGCTGCTAAGGCAGCACTCAACAAATCTGTGACACCACTTCTGATTCCATACTCTGATTACAAAGCTAACATTAGAACCTACATCCGTGATCTGATGCAATAGAACTGGGACACCCAAGTAGGTATTATCAAATTACATGGAATTATCAACTTCGATTGTTAGTGGCTGTACCCTCAAAGGGGGTTGAAGTAGCGTAAAATTATTGTCCTCCTGAGAGGGTACGTAAGTCCCCAAACATTTAGTCAATCTAAGTGTACCTGCTTTTTAATCGTAGAATAAGTGTGTTTTTAATTTATGGCTAGATTTCTCTTCTGTCGCCAATGGCTGAAGGGATGGTGTAAATCCAGCTAGGGTCCATGCAGGTAGCAAAGGCACTGTAAGTCCCCATGGTCCCTAGTATGGTGATCGACCTTCAGTTGTTGGCGATCTATGGCCTGCTTTTATCTTGTATTGTTCTTATAGTGCTATTAGTTTTAACCTTCCACACTAGTATTAAATCTGATTGTGATATTCTAGTTGTTTTACTGTCGTTCGATGACAGGCTTTATAGTATACACATATTCCATTTCATTGTAAAATGTTCTCGTCGCCATATGGCTGAAATATTGCCGATGGTGACGTTTAATATTAACTCACTCACCTAACTGTATCCTTAGCCCTTGGATCCCCTTTCCGATCCAACACCCCTTTCCGATCCTTAGGGTTAGTTATGTCAGGGTCAGGGTAGGTTACCACCAACTGTATACTTAGCCCTTGGATCCCCTTTCAGATCCAACACCCTTTCCGATCCTTAGGGTTAGTTATGTCATGGCCAGGGTAGGTTACCACCAACTGTATCCTTAGCCCTTGGATCCCCTTTCCGATCCAACACCCCTTTCCGATCTTTAGGGTTAGTTATGTCAGGGTCAGGGTAGGTTACCACCAACTGTATACTTAGCCCTTGGATCCCCTTTCAGATCCAACACCCTTTCCGATCCTTAGGGTTAGTTATGTCATGGCCAGGGTAGGTTACCACCAACTGTATCCTTAGCCCTTGGATCCCCTTTCCGATCCAACACCCCTTTCCGATTCTTAGGGTTAGTTATGTTAGGGCCAGGGTAGGTTACCACCAACTGTATTTACTGTGGTGCAAGGTGATGACTTCACCCAGCCATGTTGTGTGTGAGAACAACCTTGTGGAATTTGTACAATTGTGTGTTATATTGTGTCACCCCTGCTCACTGTTGATATAACATTGTTTGAGTTATATTGGTGATACAACTTGTATCTGATGTGTAATATGTGAATATATCCTCCAGATCTGTACCAGAGGATCACAGCACATAATGAAGTTTTTATAGATCGAAGCAATTAAGGCAGACCGGAAACCAGACATGGACATGAAAGAACTTGCCAGCAAGTCATTGCCACCTCAACGGTATGTGTTACATCACAATAAGTTGGGATCTAAACTTGCACCCTGCCATGCCCAGACACAATTAAAACACAGCTGATTCTGATGACAGTTTCCTGGTCACTCATCAAAGTACCAATGTCAAGGTTACACCGGTCGGGTATTCTGCACAACTAGTCATTATCAATGATCTGCTCAAGTTTAAATCGTAGCATATTTCCAATCATTTCACATCCCCAAATGATATGTTTCATTGTGGCCGTCATAAAGTGGGATACTGCTAGGTTAATCTACAAAGATGTATTTCAATGGTTCCATCTAGTTTGGAATGTAGCTAAGGGGTTAAATGGTTGATATGTCCTACTAGTTGCATGTATTGGATCTTTGGGTTTTGGTTCATATTAATAATCACTGCGACTGTATAACTTAAAAGTGACTTTATCAACTCCCGAACATCAGACGAACTCCGCAGTATGTTGTTTGAAAGTCCAGAGTATCAGTGGAAACGGCACACAGTCCTCAACACCAACTCTGGTCACAGCACCAGTTATAGTCTGGAAAAGTGTAGGCGGTAACCCTCAGAGAGGTAGTTCATGGCATGGCCATATATGGCATCATGGTCAGCTGATTGGCTCACATTGGTGCCCAGTGGAGTCGTGAGAAAGGATGCTTTCTATTCTCATGTATGCTCTGTTTGAATATTTACCTTGGTATGTTCCCCACCACCTGCTTTTAGATGTTTGAGTTCTTGACAACGATTCTAGAATGTCCGGAAATTTCCAAATTTGCTGAAATGTGCCCATTATTTACAAGTTATATCCTACATTAGCTGTATACGAAATAATGCATGCTAGACATTTATGTGATGAATAAGACCTGTGAATATTTTCTATGTGAACATACCGGTACCACTTCACTCAGCGATTACAAGGTTGCTAATTTTCTACTTCCCCATGATCCTTGCTAGACCTGCTGGAAATAGCCAAATATTGTTCAAATCCCTTCTTTCACTGTGGCCTATGATTATTTTAGAGGCATGAAGATAAGATGGGCGCTTCGCCAACCAACTCTCTCCATGGTTGTATAATCATCTGTATGTCATGTAAATAACTGTCTCTACTTCAAGATGTACGATGCTGGCATGATACTCTGTTCTTCTATCTTTGGGAAATATGAGTTCCATAATGAGTATATACACATAGACGTGATATAAATACTCTAGGGTTTTGTCAATCAGGAAATTTGAGTTGCCTCCCTTACATTATGTTACAAGTTATTTCTTCCAATATTTATGGGTGTCATATTTAAATTGTATTACCTAATTTTACCGATTCACCCCAATTCGAGTGTTGTGTAAGATATTACAGTGTCATTTACATTTTCATATTTTTGGAATAAATAAGTCTTGACAGAAGTTTGTATTGTTTTGTATTGTACATGTATATGTATATGTATTGATTTGATTTGATTTGATCTTCCAATGTCCCTGTGGTATTAATAGCATTAACCCTTGAATGTTCGTAACAATTCATGTCCAGTCTTGTACACATTATGTCGCTGCATTCCTCAACCCTAAACTAAGTCTGTGTCCAACTCAGCAACCTCTACAATGCAATTACATCCTTCTGTTTTGAAAACTGTAAAAATTTTACGGAGGCATGGGCGGATCCAGGAATTTTGAAAGGAGGGGGTTCATGGGGTTTGAACCCCATTGGCTCCGCCAACACACAAAAAGAATCTTCAATGTGATCTTAAGTCATTTTCAAAAGGGGTAGGTGGGGTTCGAACCCCCTGAATCCCCCCTCTGGATCTGCCACTGGAAGGTAGTTAGCCTTCCAGCTGAAAATGTATATTTGCCCAGCAGAAATATTACTTGGCTGGACTTGAGGCTAGGCTGCAGGCTGTTAACTTTTAAATTTGTCCAACTAACTTTTTGAAATTGTTTCTATTTTCATTTGCTATGATTACTAAAGATGCTCACACTATTGTTTTTAAGTGAATTTAAGAAATTTCTCCTGTGTCATTCCAATTGTATTTAACTTCAACATGTCAAGAAGACATCTAAATCTTGTATGGATGATGCCTTTTGTAAATCTTAAGCCTCTCATTGTAAATATTCTACTTTAGTAAGTAGATTACTTTGTATACATGCATAATATACCAGCATTTGTATCTTTCTAGGATGGCAAGGACAGATGAAAGTGAAGAGTCACTATAATCGGTTGGATTCTGACACTCAATGTTTGTCATGTGTGGTCAGGGCTGATTTGGATGAAATTTATTCTGTGGGTTAAATTCTAAGTCGTTCACTTTCTGCAAATCATTCAAAATGTTTGATGAAGATTGACAGAATTTTAGAGTTGAATGCTTGACAAAGCTTATGCTGAATTTAGAATTATTCTTGAAAGGATACAAAACAGTAACTGGTACTTTTGTCGGTCTTTTTGCTGTAGTTGCTTGCGTTTGTCTTGGACCATTTTGTTTAATGTGAGCATGTTGGTTTCTCCCTGCGTCTCTGTACAGGTTCCAGTAGACATTGATGATGCCAATTCTACTGCCCTTGGTGCCGGGTTGGCGGTCAAGGAACAGAGGCATGGACGAGAAATGGACCTTCAGAGAAGACTCAACCAGGAAGCTTATGGTAAACCGACCGTAGAACACATGGAGGCCCATCCACACCCCCACACCCACCCCACCTCTCGCCAGGCTCCGACTCTGACAGTCAGAGCATGACCCTTCCGGTTCCCCCGCCCCTTTCGTCGACGGCCCTGGAAGATGAGTTTACCAGGGTTAGTTCCCTTAGTTATGAATCTAGTTGGAAAGATAGATGTGTCAAGATGGATTGGACTGATTGGCTTACCTCCTAACTCGGCTCCTTTACTCTCTCCCCTGACTGTCTCTCAGCCTCCTGGCTAATTGCCCCACACTTACATAATGACTTAAAGTTCATTGCATCTACAGTATTTGTACAATAAATTTATGTAATGTAGACAAATTTAAGAAAGTTATGGCAGATAATACTATGTGATAAGCTTTAGCACTGTATATTCTTGAGTGCACCCAGATCACACAGATGAATGTTAAAGGCTAAGGGAGACAACTGACAATTTTACGAACGCTTCACTTACTTTGGGTGATTGGAAACATAATGATTATATTATTGTTAATGTTATACATTGTGACTCGAATTTGAATGTAGGTGCAGTTGAACACGAAGTGCACTTTATTACTTCATGTCATTTGTATAACAAGTTTTTACCAAGTATTATTACAAGTTATGACACATGATACTATGTGGTAATCTTTAGCACTGTATATTCTAAAGTGCATACAAATCAAACAGCTAAGGGAGACAACTGACAATTTTACGAACGTTTCATTTACTTTTGGTGACGGGAAATGTAATCAATATACATTGTTAATGATTTACATTGTGACTTCACTATAAGTACACACACACACACACACTCATACCGAGGGATTCACAGAGTACATGTATTTATATATAATTATATAATATCATGCTAATTTTGCCATAATTGTATTGCATGTGTAACTGCATCGATTACGATATTTCTCGCTTATATGCACTCATTCATTCTTACAAGGTGTCAGTTTGTCATCCGTTTGTCACCAGTCTGTCATCCGTTGGTCGTCAGTTTGACATCCGTTTGTCATCAGTTTGTCATCCGTTTGTCATCCGTTTGTCACCAGTTTGTCATCCGCTTGTCACAGTTTGTGATCCGCTTGTCGTCACTTTGACATCAGTTTGTGATCCGTTTGTCACCAGTCTGTCATCTGTTGGTCGTCAGTTTGTCACCAGTTTGTCATCAGTGTGTCATCCGTTTGTCACCAGTTTGTCAACCGTTTGTCATCAGTTTGTCATCCGTTTGTCGTCAGTTTGTCACCAGTTTGTCATCAGTTTGTCACCAGTTTGTCATCCGTTTGTCGTCAGTTTGTCACCAGTTTGTCATCAGTTTGTCACCAGTTTGTCATCAGCATAGTAATAGACATACCTCACATTCTAACCAGTTTCGGCACCCGTGAAGAGCCACCTCCTCGTGGTGGGTGCTGGGTAACGCTAACTTTTGCATTCAGGGTCATTGCTCATTGAGTGCAGCAAAAGGCAACAGGCAACTAATCTGATGTCTACTGAAACATTCGTCGGCATTCCGGTATCAGTCTCTCCTCATAGATCACTTAACACCATCAAAGGAATCGTTAGAGACCGAGATCAATTGTTCACTGACATGTCCAAACTTGACATTGTTTCAGAAATGAACGATCAAGGGGTCACTTACGTTAAGCGATTTACAACACGAAAAAAACAGGAAACCATTCAGACGAACACTTACCTGTTTTCATTTTCTTCTCCCAATGCTCCCAGATCAATAAAGGCAGGATACTGTAACATTACTGTTGACACATACATACCAAATCCTCTGAGGTGTTTTAAATGCCAGAAGTTTGGCCATGGTGTTCGTACTTGCACGTTGTGTGTGCTCACTGTGGTGAGAAAAAATAGACACATACAACAGAAAATTGTGAGAGTACCTTTAAGAAATGTACCAACTGCGCAGGCACTCACTCACTGTCAAATCTGGAAACAGCATATGGAGATCAAAAAGGTCAAATTTACTCAAAACATTAGTTTCTCTGATGCAAAAAAGCTTGTCTTAAGATCTGAGATCAAGGAAAATTATGCGTCCATGGCAAAAACGTCGTCTGATATAACTCCTACAGTAAGCAAGTCCTCTGCAAGCTGTCAGACGAACTTGACATTGCTCAAAACCGAGTCTCTTGAAATTTTTTGTTGTTAAATATTGGTGTAAAATATGCAAAATGCCCGATTCCAGATTTGTAAAGAAATGTTATAACATGTTAGTTTTAGACTCTGTAAATGGTAAAACAAATTGGCATAAAAAATTAAGAATATTGTTTACTCTTTTGGATTTGGCTTTATGTGGGAACAGCAGCAAAATTTATGTAATGTCGATAAAGTCATATCAGAGTTTGTTTTTAGACTAAGAGCAAGTTATGAACAAGAATGGCACACATAGCTTGTAAATAGTCCTAAATGTTTACTTTATTCTTGTTTTAAAATCTCATTTGGTGTTGAATTTTACATAAAAGATTTATCAATTTCAAAATTCCGATCGGCCCTTGCTAAATTCAGATATTCTTCACATCGCCTCCAAGTTGAAACCCGTGGATATATTAATCAACCCAGATCAAATAGATTATGTTTTGTATGTAAAGATAACTTTATTGAAAATGAATTTCATTTTATTTTGGTATGTAAATGTTATCTGTTTAGGTCTGAATATAACCGGCAAACGACGAGAAAATGAACTTCGTCCTCTACACTGTTTGTATTACAGCAGTGACAAATTCTCTCTTCTAAGCAACCTTGGGACGAGCAAACCTTCCTAACTCTACCTGTAAGGGGAGGGTCCCACACAGCAATTACTACTACTACTTTGATGTTGATCCATGGTAACACTGCTGGCTCAGTACTGAGATTATGCTATATTAGACGGTATGTACAAAGTTTATTTCCATGTGGCTGGCCTCTATCGTTCCATAATCAAGTAAGCCATTCGTGATGATCCAACATTAATAAACAAAACTTTGCTTTCTGAAATTCAGATTGGGAAATAGTAAAAGACTGTTTGTTATTACACGAAGTTCTAAATTTAAGAGATCAATTTGAAATTACATTGATAAGTCTATTTTTGTCAACTACGTGTAGCTTACACCAAAATCTTAGAATCTTGTACAATAGCGACGTTCCGGTATGGCTGCTTGTACCGTTTTCAAGCATGAAGTAGTGAGTGAG
The DNA here is from genome assembly GCF_003918875.1 of Haliotis rubra. Classification (NCBI taxonomy): domain Eukaryota; kingdom Metazoa; phylum Mollusca; class Gastropoda; order Lepetellida; family Haliotidae; genus Haliotis; species Haliotis rubra. The sequence continues at coordinate 873,839 of NW_025767051.1, read as the reverse complement.
TACAGCAGGATATATACAGGGTACATGAGGGCTAACAAAGACAATGGATGATACAACAAGATAATAAGATATCATAAGCAGGGCTCCAGATAATTTTTCAACATCAGGAGTACGTACTCCTTATTTGTTCAATATTGAGTACTGGAAAACCTTAAGTGTACATTTAGAGTACTGAATTGAAGCTAATGGACTATCAGTAATCTTGTGTTTAGTTTCATATGTGCGCCACAACATTGCTACTCTTGTGTAAACAGATCAATAAACAATAAAACAATACTTTTTTTCAGATAAATACGTCTGTTAATGATTCTAAGACCGCACACCATTGCTGTGGTGCGTATCTGCTACGTTTTCTAAATTATTTCCTACCGTATCGTGCATATTTTTTATCCGTACATACGCCGATACGGCCCTTATCTGGAGCCCTGCATAAGATATCATAAGATATCATAAATATACATGAGATAACAGCATGATGAATAGGATATCAGTGGGGTGGCTAATAGGCGAGGCGATTAGTTAGAGAAGCCAGAGATTGAGTTAATTAGGTTTGGATAAGTGATGGTAAGCTGATGGGATGAAATAGCCCTGGTCCCTGTTAAGTTTTGGGCGGTGTCGTTTTATGTGTAATGCTTGTCAAGTTTCTTGTAGTGTAATCATGTTGAGGGTTTGCTAGTGTTTTGACGGTGTCCCAAGTGATGTTGGTTTTGACTGGTGTGGCGGTCGTGAAGTAGGTGTCAATGGCTGCATGCTGCTTTAATAAACGACTGATGTGATGTGACATTTTGCCTTTGTATGGTAGTGAGATGCGGATGAGTGCAGATTCGGGCTTGTTAGTGGTGGGTTGAGGGTGGATTTGAGGACTCGGTCAACATGTTTAGTGGGGTAATTGCTAAGTTGGGTGAAAACGTGCGTGGCGAAGGTGTTGGAGCTCGGGTTCGGTTAAGGCAGAGGATAGATTGACAGCACGGCGGGTGAGGGTAGAGATTAAGGCGGTTGTAGTTCTGAGAGGGTGGTTAGAGTCAAAGTTGTAAGCGTGATGATATGAGACTTATACCATTCTCCATGTATACTCAATTAGTTGGGTGAAACAATTCTTGATTAGGGGTGAAACAACAGCTAATATGGGATGAATTGACCTAGTCTTGAATTGGGATGAAACAAACCGGGTGTAACTACTTGGGGTGAAACGACCCGGAACCAAGAACAGAATATATGCCAGTACCAGGAAGTAAATATGTGACTGATCTATCATTAAATAGGCATAAATTATTATTTAAAATAAAATCCTCAAGGAGTTTACCTTTATTGTTAGTTTCGGAACTTCCTCACAAGGGTTATGTCCGTTACGGTCACCCATGATACAGGGTTTCGGGAGCAGGTCGAATAGATCCTGAAGATAGGACCGAAAGAAGGAGAAATATACAAAGACCAAAGCGTAAAGGTTATCTGTAAAGTAAGTCGCACAGCAACAGCCTGAGGATGGCTTTTAAGAGGCACCGGGCTATGGATAACATCCTATCTCACGAGAATAGAAGCGCCGCCAGTGGCTTTATCGCTTGGAGGTGAGAATGAATTAAATGAATTGTACTGACACAAGTCAAATGTATCTGTGCTTTTCAGGGATGTCTCTTGTAGACTAAAAGCCTGTGGTGAGTCTTGAGATATGAATTGCATATCGTTAAAATCAGGAGCCTTATTGTTTTAATTTCATAAACAAAATGTTCAGGGAGTTTCAACTGGAGATCGTGAGCGCGTTGCAGCTCCACTCCTACTTCCTGTTTGTGAAGGAGAGATCTCCATATCAAGTAGTTCGAAAAGATTCTGAACCGCCACAGGAGGTGTTATAAGAGGAGGATCTTCTAACTGTTGAAGGGCTCTGGTCTTTCTTCTCAACTTTCTCCTTTCTTTACCAGTGAGAATAGCAACACTCTACGTATCTGGAGTAATATCAATATCTAATGTTCGACCTCATAGGCGGATCCAGAGGGGGTGGAGGATGCAGGGGTGCGCACCCCCTCCCCCCTTTTTATGTCCTGAAAGTTTATTAAATGACCATTTAGACTCTCGTGAAAACGGATGAAAATTATCTGTGCACCCATCCCCCAACTCCCCTTTCTCTAAAAGCTGTATCCGCCCCTGGACTTTGTTGGGTCTCCTAAGCCTGGTCTTCTGATGATCGAGTCGTGTCATCACAGGTTAGCTGGGCGTCATGTATCCACGATATCACCGTCTGACAAGAAGTTGAAACAGTTGCATCTTTTTTAACAGAAGGAGCAGGAGAAGAAACTGTAGCAGAATATGTTAGACCTGTAGCTGGTCTTGATTGAGCCAAACCTGATACCTCTACATGTGTTGTGAGTCTTGTGAACTGAAACAACAACCTGGTTGTATACAAACTGCTGTAATCCCAGCGGAATGACAGACTATTGCCTTCGTAAGCATTTAATTAAAAGAGAACCGTACAGGAGTCGAGTGACATCAGCACTTTCAATAACCAAAAACCTTGGCCAGGAATCATTAATTAAAGAAGATATCTCTTCATCGGATGAAGAGGACATATGACGACGTTTGCTCGTTTTCTATGAACCAGAGTGAGCGTTGTTAGCCATGGTGTAATACTGTTATAATATATATAATTCAACAATACCGTCGAGCGTCATCAAGAACGATACTGCAGTTGAAACCAGACTACAACACCAGGGTTACAGGGATGTTAAACTCCAGAAAATACAGACTTGAAAAGTCATGATATGGTTCGGGCCATGACACTTTTCTAAAGAACATGGAATTCACAATCTATAACTAGATTAGCATATGAGCCTAGGACTCTAGGCAATTAGATTTATCAATAATTTGTATACTAGACATTAAAAGTACCAATACCCAATAATTTAAATGTGCACAAATAATTTCTGTGCACAGGGCACAGCGTGACCAGCCGACTGATAGAATCGTGCCCATTCTACCACCCGTATAGGTGAAGTCACGGTCAAAGCGGTGTGTTGGGCAAAGGAACGCTGTTCCTGGAACCAGTGCCCTCAAACACCAGACTGCCGTCCTCCACCGACACAGAGGCGCAACCCACGGCAAACAGGTTGCCCCATTCGGTCTTACAACCAGCAATGGGGTGCCGTGGACCAATATGCCCCCGGGTCCACACAGGGGGTTGAAGAGCTATTAGCGTTACCCAGCACCGACCACGAGGAGGTTGCTCTTCACGAGTGCCTACATGAGAAGTAACACGGTAATGAAATTAATTAATTTTCAGTTCTTGTTAATGAGATCAATCTGTCCAGGATCTTTTCTGATATATACTCATGCCAATAATGGTTGTTACCCCCTTCCCACCCCAGCCCCACACCCACCGCACACCCACACCCCCTCTCCAATTAAAAAAATTGAAGGGGGTGAGTACATAATTTGATCATCTGTAAAATCACTTTCTAAATCTAAATCATAACTTCATTTTCTGTGAGTCGAACTTTATCGACAGACTCCATATATTTTAATAAGTCATTCTGCTAATTTTAGAAAATTTCGGGAATGTTCCAAATAGAAATTTAACAAACCTGTAATAATTTCCAGTAGTGTAGTCCTGCCAGTCAGTGATATCCTCGTGAAGCGTCGTACAATCACTGTCTCACGCTGGGCCCTGGCCACAGCTCCAGCGTGACTGTCCCCTACCATGGATATGGCAGGTGGTTCTGATTGGATCCCTGGTGTCTGATCCTGGCCTCGGACATCCTGATTCCCACGGCCCCCCGTACTCTTTTCTCTCTTGGCTCCTGTACAAGTTATTTCCCATGTGATACAAACTTGTGTCAGTGTGTAACACATGTTATATTTGTGATTTCACTTTCTCAGTAAAGTACAGATTCTAGTACTTTTGTTAGTTTGTGTGAGTCCCATCCGGAATTCGAACCCACACCCTCAGAATCAGGCACCTCATCGCCTGTGCACAAAGTCTGCCGTCTAACCCATTCAGCCACCACGGCTTCCACAACGATGGGAGTCGGATAACTGATAGTCTTGACCACCGACTTTGTGTAAAATGGCACAGCTCCCACGGCCGAAGTTTTGAATACACAATGCCATTTAGAAAGTGGTCAACATGCCGTGATATTGCTGGAATATTGCTACAAGCGGCGTAAAACCAAACTCACTTACTCACTCCTTCCAGGATAGAACTTCATCTTTTTGTTTTAACTCAGTCGAGACCAAGGTCTACCATTAACTGATTGGTACATTTAAGATGGTCCGCGGTGTGGCGTTTTGAGTGCTGTGAATGAATGTATGTCGCACCACTTCAACTGAGAAATGTAATGCTTTATTGACATGTGAATACAGCTGATATATACTATCGTCGTAAACTAATTCTTCAAATCCTCAAATGGTGTTTGACACTCATATAATAGTTTGTCCTATTAAATGTACTTGTTTGTTAGTATGCTGGGGAGATGTAGCATTCTTTATTGTGGTTGATGTATGTAACGTGTATGTGTAGTGAGGGTGGCGTAAAAGACGCTTATCTCTGTGTGTAGGTGAGAGCGTGTATGTAGAGGGCGTGTCATGTGGTTTAGTGAAGCCTTGTGGTACACGCGATTGCCCGTCAGTAGACCCATGTCCAGTTGCCCACATGGGTACAATGCGTGAAGCCTATTTCTGGTGTCCCCGCCCTTATATTGCTGGAATATTGTTAACACGTGTGCACTCATCCACTCGCTCACTGTAACTGTGTTCCAAGAAGTAACTGGGAACAAAAACCTTTCTTTTACATTTCCCGTTATGATATATTACGATTAGGACAGGTTTCGAACAACACCAAACATTACGGCAGATCTTTTGGCTCTTCTTGGCATTTTCCAGTTTTTAACCACTCTTTCATATCAATGTAATGCGTTCTTGTAATATTACCATGTAACTTGGCACACAGCTGACATCTCCAATCAAAGTCCGTACTTTCTGAATTAATGTATGCATACTTGTGCTTCTTTTGCAGAATATCCCCCATAGCTGTCTCGTTTCTCTCCAAATATTTGATATAATTTGCCAAACTCTTGGGACTGTCAAATGATGCCGTGTTGATGAATGTTCCTTCTGGCAAAAGACGTGTATAGTTAGCGCCTCCACGAACGATGGGAATAGCTGAAGTCATGAACGTGTTGTAGAACTTTTCTGTGATATAGTCTTTACAAAGGGAATTTTCAAACGAAAGGTAAAACCTATACGTTGTGTTTAACAGGCCCAAACACTCAAAGGACCTTTCTTTAGGGCAGTCAAAACTCTTGTTATGTCTGCAGGCACCATAGATGTCAACATCAATATGCTTTTGCAGTTCCTTCACATACACTTCCCTCTTTGACGGTGTACCACAGTTACTTACAAACCAAGCTATTGATCGGCTTTTTCGTCTCAAAACATCACTTATATTCACAGTGCCTCCTGTATACAAGATCCTATTGTAAGGAAAGGGTATATCCGAATCCAGGCGGTACGTCAATGTCCAGTTAAAACGTCCATTCCAGTCAGAACGGAAAATCGTGTTTGAATGATAGTGAAGAGGTGCTTCCCACCCATACATAATCCACACCTGGTTCATGTTGGTGTTTGGGTGTTTTGATGAAGGCAACGTAACGCCATTGACAATCACGGCATCAGCAGATGAAATGTGTGCCTCGTTCGAACTTATTTCACACGAACGAATGCAACAGTGGTCGAATGAGTTTACAGTCTTGTACCAAGGTGGAACGTTCATCCACACAATACGTTTCCGCGTTTCGTAACCTGCTGAAGTAATGTTCACACTCCGTCTATGAAGCACGAGGGGATGCTTTAGGGACACTTCGAGGAGGGACAGTTGTCTTGTGTTCAGTGTTGTTGAACTGGACGTTTGCAATGGAAGCACATCCAGTAATCCAGTACTTGGCAGGTAGATAGCTACAGCAGCAAGAGATGTCACCAGGCATGTGACGAAACATATTTTGTACTTGTAAGTCATAGTGGCCGAAGCTGAAACAAAACACACTACAATTAATCAAGAAGGTGAAAGTCAGGTAAATGCATATTAATAATCATATTCACTTATTTAATCAAAATCATCTTACTGTCAAATGCGAACATGTTGCCTTAAGCCACACAAGGTTATTTCAACAGGTCAGTCCTCCCCTTTTGGCATACGAGAATGAGTATTGTTTTACGCCACCTTTTGCAATATTCCTGTAATATTGAAGTCGTGCTTGGCTTACGGCCAAGGTACTTCGTACCTAGAATTGGGGAATTAGCCGGGAGGGATCTCCACACCTTAATACAAACAGAAGGGTTCCAGGGTCAGACTCTTTTATTAATATATGGATTCAATGTCATACAAAATCATTCAACCACAATTATATAAATGTCATTGATGCACATGAGAAGGGTAGAATAAACATATAAACATTACTATATAATAAATCATTATCAATTAAGTTAAACTCAATGCAAGGTACCTCTACCGTAACGAAGGTGTAATACAAACATTTATATAGTTATAGTTAACAACTGCACGTCTGTACTAAAAATATCTGACTTAACATGATCTGTATTCATTTATTGTGAACATTTACTCATGACACATTACACCTTTCTTGAACTCCTTTCTTTCAACATAGGGGCGTCCTTTACATCAAATACGGTACGCCCGTACGGTGTTCCTTAACATGTACTGTACGGTGTTCCTTAACATGTACTGTTAATGCCGGATGTACGGTAAATGTAACATAACAGTTACAGAGGAGCAGTGATATAATTGACCAATAAATATCATTAAATCAGTTCAACATATTGAGTGATATACAGCTACTCCATGGGTGTAAATGAAAGACAATGTGGCTGATCGTTAGAACGCACTGAGAGTGACTACGGTACGTTACGTCACAAGTAAGCAATCTATAAGTGGACTGGCTGTACTGACCAGTGTGGCGGCATGCTAATGAACCGTTACCGTTGCATTGTTGCATAGATTTTACAGCATTAGCGTTTATTCGTTAAACCTACTTAAGTGCTTTAAACTGATAATGTAAACAAACTCACTACATGTATTATAACAACTAAGCTGTTAACGGCTCAGTATAGAAAGTTATGAAGAATATGTCTGTCGGTTTGGAAATCTGAAAAACCCCGGTTCTTTACGAACTAACCTACAATACACATACACTAAATTTCGTAGCTTCCAAATGATTGCTATTTACCGGACATTTGCCAACTTAATAATTGACGATAGTGAACGACAGTAGCGTGTATCAAATGGAATTAATATATGCACTTAGGCGTTGCTAATGATGTACGCATTTAGTCAGAATAACTTAATGTTCAAGTATTTCTTCTAAACATATGCAGTCACAACTTAGTAACCTGAGAATACAATATCTACGAAAACATTTAGTCACAATATAAAACATATACCTGCACTGACTTGGTTTTGGTTTTCGACAATATGTGATGGTAAAACATCTGATTTGAAGTAAATTGATAACTCTGTCGTCAGGCAGGAATTGTACATGAAACTGAACAGTGTGTTGACACCGGAAAGTATGGACATAGCTAATGCTTCATGTTATTCAACATCTTGCATTATATTTGAAAATCACTTTACAACGGCACACATATGAATATTACAGTCCGTGCCAAATTAGCGACTTAAAACATATTCTCGCAGAGTGTAACATGTACATATTCTAAATTGCAAAACGCACGTATATACATTGTTAACGGAAAACTTCCAGGACACATATTACGATTGGGTAGAAATAATAAAAGCCTAACTTGTAAACCACGCCTGTGATACTTAGCCGAATTGTATGTTTAAGTTATAACTAGAGTAATCTTACAAAGTGTTGGATACAGAACTACCGTAGTAAATGATACCAAGTTACATATATCATAACAGCACGGCCAAGGTACAAGGTTAGAACATAAATTTGATAACGTGTAGAACTAGGTTCATTGTTCAAGTTAAAAGGCACATTGTAAGCAAAAATATGAAAACAGCAAAGTAATAAGTAACTATGGCTTACCTTAATACAAACAGAAGGGTTCCAGGGTCAGACTGATGTATGTGTCAGACCCTGGTGCTTATATAGCTGGACCCTCTGCTTGTATGATATAACCAATTTCCCAAATATGGAGGTGACGCTATACCTCTCTTTTGAAGAGTTGTGGCTTCGCAATATTGCTCAATTTTGGCAGATGGCTTAAAAGATTATAATTGCCTTGGCCGTGTGTTATCGGAAAAGTTGAGTAATAACCAGTAATGTGCGTGGTTAAGCATACACATCTACGTCTGTCTGATTTTACAGTGTGTACAGGCGTGAATATTTGACCATTAAGTTGTGGCCGGAGCGGTCACTACAAACACTGGAGGGTATATTCAATTAGGCTCTTAGCGGCATGGGCGATAACGGCGGCATAGACAGCTGTCAGTTACGCAAGTTGCCGATAATCAGTCTCTTACATCGTAAATACTTTAACAAAGTGTGAGAAATATAAAATCGACTTTGTTGAGAAATATCTGCACAATTTTAGGTAAAAATAAACACATTTTGCAACTGCTATAGTACCCCTGTGTCCTGGAAAGCTTTTGACCGCAAAAGCAATTATGTAACATCAAAACACATAAAAATATAACACAATATGAGTCAATCATCAAAAAGAAATACATAGTCAACATTGATATACATAAGTCAGAAAGTCATACATTGCAGAATGAAAATATGAAAATGAGTAAGTACTGCTCAACAACATGATATGCCCATCCTAAATGTACAATGAGAGAGACTATACAATTTGCTTTGCCATATGTCAACAAAAACTAAAATGAAGTAGGTATTGAAAGTGGATCGAGAACCTTATAATAGCCATTATGAATAAGCAAACACATAGGCGGTGAATGGTTGTTTAAAGAAACGGTGAAGTTTACGTGCAGTAAGGAAGGATATTTGAAGTGTTCGGGGGATAGTGATGGACGTTTCTGTAAGTTTACTAGTAACAATGAAGTCAGGCCAGTCTACAGAGAGAGTTGGAAACAAGTAACCAGAAATACGGAGGCGTCCGACAGTGTATGGGGGCTGTATGTCCCAGTAAGCAGGACAAAGTGTTAAGGAAAGAATGGGAATAGTGTGACACACCAGGACCAGTAGTTAGTTCCAAGATAAGACCATTTTGTAGTCTCGAACGATGTCGGATGAGAAGGATGATAAGGATAGTAGTGACAGCTAGGACAATGATACCAAGAAGGATAGAAACATGATAGTCTGTAAGAGAAGAGATGACGAAGCCTGGAGGCTGTGGGACTATGGGTAGTATGGGCGTTATAAATTAAAGATGGGTGTTGCAATAGATTTAACGGGGAGCTACACGAGTGACTAGCATGAGCGTAGCTGAAAGTGTACGAACTTTGAAAAACATCCAAGTAACTAATAAAATTGAAATGGCCGAAACAACAGACGCAGAAATGGCAATTATAGTGTTTGTGGCTGGCCAGGTACTTGGCAATGGTAGTTGTCCATCAAGCAATGGCTCAGCGATTGACTGGAAAATGGTTTGATCCTTTTGGCACTTTCAGCTATTCGTTTGAGGCTAAGGTGGGCTTGATGGTCATTGGCCAAAAACGCTTGATAATTGACGATAGTGAACGACAGTAGCGTGTATCAAATGGAATTAATATATGCACTTAGGCGTTGCTAATGATGTACGCATTTAGTCAGAATAACTTAATGTTCAAGTATTTCTTCTAAACATATGCAGTCACAACTTAGTAACCTGAGAATACAATATCTACGAAAACATTTAGTCACAATATAAAACATATACCTGCACTGACTTGGTTTTGGTTTTCGACAATATGTGATGGTAAAACATCTGATTTGAAGTAAATTGATAACTCTGTCGTCAGGCAGGAATTGTACATGAAACTGAACAGTGTGTTGACACCGGAAAGTATGGACATAGCTAATGCTTCATGTTATTCAACATCTTGCATTATATTTGAAAATCACTTTACAACGGCACACATATGAATATTACAGTCCGTGCCAAATTAGCGACTTAAAACATATTCTCGCAGAGTGTAACATGTACATATTCTAAATTGCAAAACGCACGTATATACATTGTTAACGGAAAACTTCCAGGACACATATTACGATTGGGTAGAAATAATAAAAGCCTAACTTGTAAACCACGCCTGTGATACTTAGCCGAATTGTATGTTTAAGTTATAACTAGAGTAATCTTACAAAGTGTTGGATACAGAACTACCGTAGTAAATGATACCAAGTTACATATATCATAACAGCACGGCCAAGGTACAAGGTTAGAACATAAATTTGATAACGTGTAGAACTAGGTTCATTGTTCAAGTAAGGCACATTGTAAGCAAAAATATGAAAACAGCAAAGTAATAAGTAACTATGGCTTACCTTAATACAAACAGAAGGGTTCCAGGGTCAGACTGATGTATGTGTCAGACCCTGGTGCTTATATAGCTGGACCCTCTGCTTGTATGATATAACCAATTTCCCAAATATGGAGGTGACGCTATACCTCTCTTTTGAAGAGTTGTGGCTTCGCAATATTGCTCAATTTTGGCAGATGGCTTAAAAGATTATAATTGCCTTGGCCGTGTGTTATCGGAAAAGTTGAGTAATAACCAGTAATGTGCGTGGTTAAGCATACACATCTACGTCTGTCTGATTTTACAGTGTGTACAGGCGTGAATATTTGACCATTAAGTTGTGGCCGGAGCGGTCACTACAAACACTGGAGGGTATATTCAATTAGGCTCTTAGCGGCATGGGCGATAACGGCGGCATAGACAGCTGTCAGTTACGCAAGTTGCCGATAATCAGTCTCTTACATCGTGAATACTTTAACAAAGTGTGAGAAATATAAAATCGACTTTGTTGAGAAATATCTGCACAATTTTAGGTAAAAATAAACACATTTTGCAACTGCTATAATATCTCCGCGTGGAAGAACACCAAATTTCACTCGTCTGGGGTATCGTACCGACGTCATCGAGCGCAGGCTTTTCACCAATTCTTAGAGAGAATGCCCCAATTCCTATTTCTTCTTTCATTTTGATTTGTACTTGTTTAGCAGACGAATAAACACGAATAAAAGTCAAATACGCATCCAGTACTACCAAGTAAACATGGTATGATTCGTAGAAATTAACTGGAAATCACTATTTTGTTTGTAACAATCAAAACATGTGTCACAATTTATTCATTCTTGGTGTCGCCAAAGCTGTAGTGTTTAAACAAATGGATACAATTAGTATGTTTACCATCATAGGGTGTTTAAACTGACTTCCCATAGATTGTACGTACATGAATGTAAAACCTATGAAAAAGGTGAAGGGATTAGCATAATAAAGTGGAACACTTTTTATTGATAGACAACGTCTTTGTTGCAGTAGTACTTGCGACGTTTCGGTGTAGATCCTAACACCGTTATCAAGCAAATGATACACAAACATTTGCACAAGGAGAAATATATACATGGCGGGTATTGGTTTATACAGTAGAAGAGGTTGATGTACAGTGTGTTGACATGAGACTTGATGTGATAGGAATGATTGAAGCCAGTAGACAAAGGGTGGGTTATTCTTGATTAGGATTGATTAGTTGATCGTAAGCCCTGGGATGTAATAACCTTGATCTCTGTTGATTGCCGGGTTGAGTCGTTTGATGTTGATTGCCTCTAAGAGTTTTCTTATCTTGTATTCTGACCGGTTGGCTTCTAGGATGCTGATGTTGTTCCAAAGTATGGTATGGTTTGGGTGGGCTTGGGTGTGGTCGGAAATGGCTGATTTGGAGTCTTTTTTCTTTACAGATGTCTGATGTTCCTTGATTCGTAGGTTTAGGGGGCGGCACGTTTCTCCTATGTATGCGTCACCACAGTCGCATTGAATGTGGTAGACAACGCCTGAAGACCCACATCTTTATTTGGGAAATTCCCTGTGAAACAGGTAAGACTGCTTGTTAATTTACTTCAAATATCAGACCATTATCTGATCATTTTCTCTCTGGATGTAGATAAGTCTCCGCACCCAAAGAAAGTCAAGCAGTGTCGGAACTTAAAAGCTATTGATAAAACTGCATTCAGTGTTGACTTATCAAATAGCATTCTTGTGCAATGTCCTCCCCGGATCTAAATGAACTGTCAGAACTGTTTAACTCTACACTTCTGGGTGTATTGGACAAACACGCGCCTCTGAAAAACAGGCGAGTAACGGACAGGCCTGTGACACCATGGACTATGACCTCAGATGTGTTAGAGGCTAAATGCAGTAGACGTCGTGCTGAGCGTGCCTGGAGATCGTCTCTCCTGGAAGTACACGGGCGGATCTACTGCGCTGCCAGGAACAGGGTCACCTTGGAGATAAGGCGTGCTAAGCAAGCAACCCTGAACAGCAGAATCCAGGAATCAATATTCGATCCTCGGTGTCTCCATCAACTTGTGTCCCACCTTCTTGGTAAAGACTCATCCAGACCTCCCATCTTGTCCCACCCTCCTGATAAGCTGCCAGACGTCTTTCAGAATTTCTTCACAAATAAAATAGCCAAAATCCATGATTCAATGGTAGGATCTGGTAACATGTCACATTTTGGCGACAGTGACTCCAGACATGATCCTGAAGTTTCCAGAGTGTCCCCAAATTATCGAGACTCAAGTGACAATGACGAGCATACTCTCACACATTTCAGACCTTTCAATGAGGCTGAAGTAAGCATGTTGATCAGGAGATCAATCCCCAAATCTTGTGCTCTTGACCCTTTGCCTACATCTGTACTTTTAGATCATCTTAATGTTCTTCTCCCAGTACTCACCAGAATCATCAACACAAGTCTTGAACACGGTGAAATGCCCGCTGTTTTCAAAACTGCGCTAGTGAAGCCTCTTTTGAAAGAAGCAAAACCTTGACTGGAATGTACTTGGCAATTACAGACCTGTATCCAACCTCTCGTATGTTTCAAAACTCATTGAGCGAGCAGTGAATGTGAGGATGTCAGAACATCTCCAGCAACATGACTTGTATGACCATCTTCAGTCAGCCTATCGTGCTCACCACTCCACTGAGACTGCTCTTGATAAAGTCCAAAATGATCTATGACATGGTTTGGACAACAACAATCTTGGTATCTTAACACTCCTCGATTTAAGTTCGGCTTTTGATACAATTGATCATGACATGCTCATTCATCGTCTCAGGTGTGATTTTCACATTGATGGCACCGCTCTCTGTTGGTTCAAGTCCTACCTAACCTCCCACCGTCAGACTGTGCTCATAGACGGACACCACTCTGCCCCAGTCCATCTCAAACATGGTGTACTACAGGGATCGGTCCTGGGGCCGGTCCTTTTCACTTTGTATGTTAAGGTTTGGAAAAGTTATTGCCGAAAACAACATAAATCGTCATCAATATGCAGATGATGCACAGCTATACAAGTGTTTTCCTGCAGACCAAGAACAGTCATGTAGCGCACTAACAGACATGAGTCAATGCTGTGATGACGTTAAATCCTGGTTGACCCACAACAAACTTAAGCTCAACAGCAACAAGACAGAGTGCATTCTCCTTGGTCCAGAGAAACGGAGGTCCTGATCAGTCAAAGTGGAGTCAGCTCTTGATACTTGAATGTTTGATCTTGTCAATTCCGCAACATATCAATACTTACAGTTGAATCAAGAAGTCACTTGCAATGAGACCTGACTATTGGGGCCGGTTCATCAAAGACCCAGATAGCCAAGCTGCAGAGAGTGCAGAACGTCGCCGCCCGTATCGCGACTCGCTCTGGAAAATATGAACACATTACTCCTATACTGTACACTCTCGAATGGCTTCCAGTCGAGTTGAGGATCCAGTTTAAACTCTTATGCCTTGTTTTCCGCTGTCTCACTGGAACTGCACCTTCTTATCTATCCAATCTTCTAACCGATCCCCGACCGCCTCCATGGTTGAGTGGTTAGAGCGTCCGCCCGGAGAGCGGAAGGTCGTGGGTACGATCCCCGACCGCGTCATACCAAAAGACTTTAAAATATGGTACTTGTTGGTCCCTGTCTGGCACTCGGCTTTAAAGGGTACATCAAGGACTGGTCTGCTCGGAGTCAGTATAATGTGTCTGAGTGGGGTATTCATGCTTCACTGTGACATGCTACCTCAGTGGGTTAGCACTATAAAACCAGCTTAAGTCTGGGCTAGTACAAGCAGCCGCACCTACACATACACACGCATGCACGTCGTCATATGAGCGAACTATTCTCAAGCACGACGTTAAACCCAATATCACCTCACCTCACCTCTAACCGATCCCGATCTCTCCGTTCACAGGAAAAGAACTTGCTTGTTGTTCCCAAAGTAAAGACAGTGATGTATGGAAAGAGGTCCTTTGTCCATGCAGGATCTATAGCCTGGAACAGTCTCCCGCAGAGCCTCAGAGACTGTTGTGACTTTAATTCATTCAGATCCAATCTAAAAACACACATGTTCAAGATAGCCTTTGAACTGTAGCTCTTTACCATTAATCTAATCTTTATCTTGTGCACTTTGAACATGCTTTAGCATGGATATATGCACGTAACAAAATATGCTATTATATAGTTTCACAATATTTCAAAACAATTGTTCTACTCGTTGATAATTTCTTCAGTAGAAGCATTTGGTAATGATCACTATATTTGGGTGTCGTTAGCCATCATTTCAAAAGATTGACAAAAGTTGTATTTCGTGAAGCTCAATATCACATAGATTTTTAGACATATTGATATTGACCCTAAACGTATATTTCGATCTCTTAGAACACTGCAACATATCTTTCACCTCAATTTTGTACTCGCTCCTCAAAGTATGGTAACATAGATTGCAATTATGAATGAGGACGATATATGAGGACGATTATTACGTCCAATGAATTAGTTTGTAACGTAGATTACAAAAATATCATCGTTGAATTCTGACAGAATGGGCAAGATTCATGCCGAGATCCAGCGGGGTTACGGACAAGGGAATAGGGAGAAAGAAGGAATGAAGGTTATTCATGTGAACAAGTGTTTTTTGTGCAAATCTGTAATCTACGTTACAAAGGCGTTCATTCACAACCTGATCAATAATATTACCTTTTATAAATGCTGTTGTATTGTCAGTAAAGTTCATGATATTACCTCTCAGATGTCGATTCTTTTTGTCGACTTCTTTTGCGTAAAGAACTGCTTTTAACAGTATAACACAAAGTTATATTTTCAAGAGCTTTGACTTGATCAAGTTTATTGTTATAATGCTAACAAACTCAACTGAGTGGAGAGGATGTTACATGTAATGTTTCCTTAACGAAACACAACTTTGGGATTAACAACTGAACTTTGTGCATGATATCTCCCTTCAATGTGTCATGCAGCCGTCATAAAGAACAGTCACGTAGATTACAACGATCGTGTAGGGTGGTATTGTATGAGATGTGATGGAATTTTTACAAGCTCCCCTTGAGTGCTACAATTTCTGATTTTCGTTCGGGGCACTTTCTTCAATAAAACAGCAACAACAAGTGACAGACATATTGTCTTTATTTTTTACGATTTGTGCTTTTCAAATTGGGCATTCTCTGTGAGAATTGGTGACTGCCTCAAGCCACACAAGGTTACTTCAACAGGTCAGTCCTCCCCTTTGGGCATACGAGAATGAGTGTAGTTTTACGCCACCATTTGCAATATTCCAGTAATATCTCCGCGTGGAAGAACACCAAAAACAGGCTTCGCACATTTCACTCGTCTGGGGTATCGTACCCACGTCATCGAGCGAACGCTTTTACCACTTGGTTAGAACAACCTTAGATTCATCAGCATCCACAGTCACTATAGAGTACCCAATTGGTAGGAGGGTGCTCGCGATATTCTGGTCCCTATTTGAATAGCTGACGAAGGTGGTTAGTGTCATCAATTAAAAAAGTACTTGATTGTCTTAACATAATCAAAACACTACAGTCCGTTTGGCTCAAAAGCGGACCGATGAATTGCAATCTAACTCGAAAACTAACAAACATAACATACTCAATGAAACGCTGATCATAATCAAAACATCATACCCACACTGTGAGTTTTTTGCAGAATTTTTGTCCTAAAAATAATAACGTTGTTTTACAAACTATCATTAAAATATTGACACAGTTCACTGTTTGTTACGAGGGAGGAGTGCAGAGAAAATGACAGCCAGGTGTTCGAGAAGCACGTGCACGTTCACAGACAAAGTTATTTACAGTCAGACCTCGTTAATACGAACACTTTGGTTTTTTAAAAAAAACCGTTCGGATAGTGAAACGTTCGTACTGCTGAAACCACAGTATATGCACCGAGTTACTTCCCCTTGATATCTTTCCTTACTATCGAGACTCTGAGGTCATAGATGAAGCCTATGTTTATGAAGGAAATTATAATCCTACTGTTGATAAATATGAAGTTTAGTTTTATAATGTTATTCAAAAACTATGGCGCGGTCAACTTCAATCGTTCGGATTAACGCAGCTGTTTACAACTTAATTAGTCCAATCCGTTCCGACTGACCAGCGTTCGGAGGCGGAAACTGAATCATCGGACTAACGAGGTGTCAATTATATACAATATATAGGGAGATGATTTGGTGCCCGGTGAGTAGCGTTCGGAAGTCGGTGGATTCGGATTAACGAGGACCGGATTACCGCGGCCTGACTGTATTCATTAACCTGTGTTGTGCCGTCTCCATTCGTTTCGAACACCGGACTGTCCCTTTCTCTGAACTCCTCCCTCGTATTTTATGTTTATTAGTTTTCGAGTTAGATTGCAATTCATCGGTCCGCTTTTGAGCCAAACGGACTATACAAGTAGTGTTATTTGAAAGTAAATGGTACGTCATGGTATGTACTATAAATGGTTTCCGTATAAACAGTTTCATCATACGTATTGGCGTATTTGAATGTAGATGGTGTTCATCCAATCGGACTGTGAATGTTAACCTGAAACAACTTATACTCGGGAACCAGGCCAGGTAGGGTAAGCCATGTTTAAAGTGTATTATTTCACTTTAAAATTATGTTTGGATAGATCAAGATTTCGGTGGCAATGCTGTGTTTACATAGGCCTTTCAGCAACGATCTAATGATTGAGGAACAGTGGAATGGGAAACAAAAAAAGAACTTATGAAAATGAAACTGGTTGACAATGCAGTATGTAGCCTTTGTAATGTTGATAGTGAAACTTTATGTCATGTATATTGGGAATGTGTTGTAACCCAAACCTTCTGGAAGGAACTTGAAAACTGGATAATCCATAATATACAGAAATTTGAAATAACAAAGACCTTGGTGTGGTTTGGAATTTTAGGTAATAAGCCATTACTGAATCAGATAATCTTATCTGCTAAAAAATATATATATACTTGCACTTTGAAGAAAATAATTCCAAAAGTTAATAATTTTTAAAAAAAATTGAAAGACATTTATACGGTTGAAAATTTCATATCCAGAAGGAACAATAAATCTGATAAAAAGTTCAGACAAATGGTTTCCTTTATTCTCAATATTTAATTTCTGACGTAATCTTTAATAAAAGGGGAATACTTTTACTGGAGTATATTCTCTCTATGCTATCAGTTGACCTAACATTTTTGTTGAACCCAATGAACTTTGATCATGTATTTATTATTTATGCATTTATTGCTTTACTCTATATGCTTGTACTCAATTATGGGAACAAATAAAAAGATTTTTAGAAAAACAAACAAAACAACAGTGGAAAGGGAAGCTGTGTCTTGTTGTTATATATTAATCATGTCTAGTACCTTCAGTTCACTCTTGGATATTGAATATCTACTTCAGGTAAAAACCTTATGGTTGTATCACTTAATTCAATGTGGTTATAAACATGTAGGTAAACAGAAGGCACAAAGGGTATTAATTAGATTATTTACGAAAAGGGTTTATGTAAACGATATAACGTGCCTATATGAATATCATATTTGTATATAATGACAAACGATATCAACTGTTTCAACAAAACTGCGTCATATGTTACGCACTGATACTCTGTGTAATAACCTCTATCACAACTAATATTGTATTTTTTCTTTCTTTTAAATTATGCAGTCAAAATGCTGGACGAAACGTGCATAATGGATCGCAAACTCCATGTGCCATGGGCCTTAAGCCTTTACGACAAAAAATTGTCATTGTGATTGTTCGTCTCAGTATAAATCATTTATAATATCTGTCAAATATCTATTGTGGTGAAATATTGCGGAACTTCTTTGTATAAAAACACATCTCACCCAAAACCGTTCCCTTCAACATTTGCAGATTTCTGATTTATATACCTAATTACAATGTAACTTTGATTTTAGTTTGATCTTCGAGCACATGATATTATCAAAATACATTTCGAATACAATGACCTCATGAAAACTTTGTTTATCAAACACCTTCCGGCCGGCCAGCCACCCAGGTCAGTGTGACACAGTGTTCAGCACGGAAACGGACAAATATCTTCCATGGTGGCGACATCATTAACATTGCGCTGTCACTGTTTGCATAATCAGCCAAAGAACATGTTTGACGCTGGGATCACATATTTTCATGTTTAGTAACGGGAAGGGTAATGCATTGCTTTGTTAAATTAAAATTAAAACCAACACTACCTTGAACAAGCAGTATTCAGCCAGGTGCCCGCCAGCGAGATATGACCCTGTATAATCATTTATTATCGACAGCTTCTGAACTGCCGCCTTCTCTACCCGGCAGCACACCTTGTACCGACAGTGTAACCCTATACTATTTGTAGACTTGATCAATATTCTGCGCTTAATCCACACACTATTCTATGAAATAGGAGCCTTATTTTACGGTCAGTCAGTCGGTTCCCTTTAGGGGATTGATTAAATCAATGAATCATGAAACATGCATCAGATACAGGAAAGTGTATTGACATAATGTTGTTGTTTTTGTATAATTTTATTTCTTTTCACCGGATATAATGTTGCTCCCTGCAGTCATAATATGCAAAGTGATCGGTTTAACAGTTTTATGTGGGATTGATAACCTTTCCACACCATACCACGACCATTGTTTTGTTGTAGATATATATTACAGAAAGCCAAGATCGTATAATATATAACTGTTCATGATATTGACGTTGAATATAGTATTGCATCTTTGAAACCAGCTTAAGGTAACTAATGTTTATGGTTAAAATTTCAAAGAAAACAATGATCATTTAGCTCAATACAATCATTTAATGAGCATATATACATTAAACTGGCTGTACATGGCATAGGCTATACATACCTGTATGTAGTTGGACAAAGAATATCAGTCGATATCAATAACAAATATTTATCTGCATGACATCTTTTCTGCTTCTAATTGTCGCCTCCTCCGATCTATTTGCAAAATGTCTTGCAGTACATCCAGGTTCCCCTCTTCTGTTTGTACAATGCTTCCTTTCCCTGAAACAAGATCAATTTGAGTAGTAGCACTGGAAATTAAATACAAACAGTGAATGCTTACATGTCCAAAAACCTCATGCACAGGAATCGTATTTTATTAATGTGTAATAAAATATATGGGGCGGTGGGGTAGCCTAGCAGTAGAAGCATTCGCTCGTCATGCCGAGGACCCGAATAAAATGTATGAAGGCCATTTCTGGTGCCTCCCCCCCCGTTATATTGCTGTGCTAAAAGCGGTGTACTACTAGCCTCACTCATTCAATACAAAATAGTCTTATGAAGAGTTGTCAATATACATGAGCACAAATTAGAAATTAATCAGGGCTATATTTATTCTTACATATCTTGAAAGGATGGAAGTACAGAAACTAGAAGCTCTGATAACTTCTATTCCTGTTATTGATGCCTAGCAGAGGGGGGTGTTTGTGTAACACCAGCTACTGGAAGTGGCACAGATGATGAACCCAATCTTCTGTGACAATCATCATCATTGTCACCATCATTCACAATATCATATTGAAATGTTATTGCTCCAAGCTTTTCAATTTCATGAGAGCGTCTATGCATCTCCCTTGCAGAGAGTTCTGCTTGACTGGCCACCATCAATGGAGTGCTTCCAAGGTGAGGTGAAATTGGGTTTAACGTCGTGCTTGAGAATATTTCGCTCATATGACGACGTGCATGCGTGTGTATGTGTATGTGGGGCTGCTTGTACTAGCCCAGACTTAAGC
Organism: Haliotis rubra; assembly: GCF_003918875.1. Classification (NCBI taxonomy): domain Eukaryota; kingdom Metazoa; phylum Mollusca; class Gastropoda; order Lepetellida; family Haliotidae; genus Haliotis; species Haliotis rubra. The sequence continues at coordinate 853,600 of NW_025767051.1, read as the reverse complement.
TGGTTTTATAGTGCTAGCCCACTGAGATACCATGCCGCAGTGATGCATGAATACCCCACTCAGACACATTATACTGACTCCGAGCCGACCAGTCCTTGTTGTACCCATTAATGCCGAGCGCCAGGCAGGGACCAACAAGTACCATATTTTAACGTCTTTTGGTATGACGCGGTCGGGGATCGAACCCTCGACCTTCCGCTCTCCGGGCGGACGCTCTAACCACTACACCACGGAGGCGGTCGGAGTGCTTCCAAACAAATGTTGACACCTTCATGATGATGATGTATATATAGATTCTGTTTTGTATAAACATGTCCATAACTGAATGCTGTTAATTGTTTTCTCACAAATAGCTGGTTGAAATGAATATTGTCAAAAAACGTTTCTCACATTTATTCGGAATATTCATCACTCAAATTTTCCAAAACGTATACATACAGGACACAGTAGTAACAACATCAAACTGATAGCCAATATTTGCCTGAAGTGCAATTAGTGATTGGCACACATAAAAGGTAGGTTGAAAAAATAGTTGGCCTATAATTCCCGATATCACCAAGTATAATGAACTCAATTCTAAACAAGGTCCATGCAGATTTGTGTTTCATAATTTGTATATGGAAATAACCCGTGAAGGTCCGGGTTATAATTAGTCTTCAGTAACCCATGCATTTCTTCCTAGCTTTCGCTTTGCTAAGCCTCTGTAATCTGTAGAGGGTTTTATTCATTTAGGTGTCTTCTACTTTCTCCAGTGGACACATCTCCCCATGTATTGCCAGTTTACTCGACCCGTGAAGGTCCGGATGAGAATTGATCTTCAGTAACCCATGCTTGTCGTAAGAGTCGACTAACGGGATCGGGTGGTCACGCTCTCTGACTTGGTCGACACATGTCATCGTATCCGAATTGCGCAGATCGATGCGCATGCTGCTGGTCACTGGACTTTCTAGTCCAGACCGATTATGTACAGACCGCCAGTATACGATGACATGTGTCAACCAAGTCAGCGAGTCTGACCACCCGATCCCATTAGTCATATGACAAACATGGGTTGCTGAAGATCAATACTAACCCGGACATTCAGAGCTGAGGCATACCTTGAATGTACACACGCTCCTTTGCCTCTGCTAATGACAAATACGATCAAACTACCCACGAAAACAACCAAAGATAGGGGAACAGGTAAGCATATATATTGTAGCCTACCTCTCACGGGATATCCACTCCATTGACCTCTAGATAGCCCGGATATATCGTTCTTCGACAAGCGTGGACGGTGGTGAAGTGTGTCAAGGAGCCGGGTTGTAGGAAGTGATGTGATATGACAGTGTTTGCGTCTACGGAGTAGTGCACACATTATCTATAGCTACGTGTGACACTACTGCAAGCTATCTCATCGTCTTATCAAAGCTGAAGTCCGTTTGGTTTCATTTGAGACCGATGATTTGCTCACTAACACAAAATCTAATAATTGCCACCGAACTAAATTTTGCACAGTCACATGAAATCGACAGACCACTCAGTGAGTGAGTGAGTGAGTCAAATGGACTGTAACTGTTGTCTTGAGAGGGTGCCTGATAGTCAGCCGTCAGCTGCTGTTGGTTCAGGCTGAAGACGAAAAGCTTAGCCCCGCTGGATGTATTAAGCTGCTTGCTGTCTTACACGAGAATCAGCCTGAGTGAGTGAGTGAGTGAGTGGGTGGGTGGTTGAGAAATCGCTGAATCTGCAAGTCATGCGGGCTTGGTACCGATGGTTAAAGCGTTCGCTCGTAACGCACTTGGTACTGTGTATTTTATGTGATTTATCAATTGTATAATATCTGTATTATCCCGGGGCGGTGGGGTAGCCTGATGGTTAAAGCGTTCGCTCGTCACGCCGAAGACCCGGGTTCGATTCTCCACATGGGTACAATGTGTGAAGCTCATTTCTGGTGTCCCCCGCCGTGATATTGCTGGAATATTGCTAAAAGCGGCGTAAAACCAAACTCACTCACTCACTCGCTTAGTTCAACCCATACTATCATATGGTGCGGCAATATGGGATACCAGGCAGTTTGGTTGTATCAATTCTGTCCAGAATCGGGCATTTAGATTCTTTAAGTTGTAGGAAGTAAAACCCCAATTTGGCCGTACGTGGAGAGATGGGTTGGGCACTGCCTTTTACAAATCAAAAGATTGGCATTTTATCATATTCTTGAGTAAGCTAATAAACTTGGAATAAACCAGATTACCAAGTCTGATCTTTAGATGGTCAAATCAGTACCCAAAGTCCTGGAATAGTACTGTTTATAAATTTATTGATAATCTGAATTTACCATTCGATCTCCATGATATCTCAAGAGCTGATTTGTATCATATTAAAGTCTGGACTAAGTCTCTTGATAGTCAATCCTGGTACAACGATCTGTATAACGACCGTGGTCAACTTAAAGGGAAATCAATGACGAACTTATCGGTTATTTAAGAAACTATTAAAGCCAGAACGGTATGTCACCTCACTGTTAACAAGATCCCAACGTAGTGTACTGAGTCAGCTTCGCTGTGGCACTTTGCCTCTTGAGATAGAACTAGGCAGGTATTCCCACCCGAAAACACCTTTACAAGACAGGATCTGTAAATTTTGTTGCAGCAAATCTGTTGAAGATGAGTTACACTTTCTCGCCAAGTGCGACTTTTATTCTGATATCAGATACAATTTATGGCAGGATATCTCCCGTATTAACCCTCTATTTTCACAAATGTCTTCAAAGAATCAGTCTATGTTCTTATTACGTAATAAAAGATTTGTGAAGCCTCTTGCCGCATTAATATCACAAATGTATAATAGACGAAAACACGCGTTTTAGTCCAAGACAATGATTATCGTAATGTATATTATATTTTAACGTTTTAGTCTTGTCTTAATAATTATCACATTTGTATGTGGTTTTAAAGTTGTTATCATGTCTCATGGGACGAAGGGCCGGGTGGTCAGCATATTTTACTGTGTATTTTGTGTGATTTTAACAAGTCAATTGTATACCACATTACACGTTAATAAAGTGTTTTCTGCTTCCTCCTCTTTCTTCTATAATGGGGCGGTGGGGTAGCCTAGTGGTTAAAGCGTTGGCTCGTCACGCCGAAGACCCGGGTTCGAATCCCCACATGGGTACAATGTGTGAAGCCCATTTCTGGTGTCCCCCGCCGTGATGTTGCTGGAATATTGCTAAAAGCGGCGTAAAACCAAACTCAGTCAGTCAGTCAGTTCTTCTATAATGTGTCTCCATGCTTACCTGCGGCATGGTATCTCAGTGGGCTAGCACTATAAAACCAGCTTCAGTCTGGGCTAATACAAGCAGCCACACATACACACGCATGCATGTCGTCATATGAGCAAAATCTTCTCAAGCACGACGTTAAACCCCATTTCTCCTCACCTCACTTTGACAAATAGAAAACTATTGAATGCAATATACCTTTTATAAATCCATTTAACGCAGTTCTCAGTAGATGTGGAATATCAGTTTGGGTTTTTATGTAGGTCACAGTCTGCCCCGTCAGCACGTCCTTGTCAGCGTATTCCGTCGACATATCCTGCGACCATGAACACTGCAGACCTACTTTTGGTACACCTTCTGAAGAACTGCATTTACCCAGGTATACCATGAGTGTATTAGTGAACATGAACAGTCGTATAAATAACAGAAACAACAAAACCCTTTCAACATCCAGAAATCTGCTAAAAGAAGAACCGATTACACACTTTTAACCATATCAGGCCAGACAATCCAGTGATTGACAACATTCGCTACGAGAGACGTGTTTATGAGCTTAATGGTTTCAAAGTCTCATTTTCAGTAACACGTGCATCTGAAATACTGTCCGTGCCAGTATGTTTAAAATAATGCGTCTCTCGCGCACCAAGTTACACACAAATGTCAAAGGTGTCTCTATTTAGCAAAATATATATCTTTGCCTATGATATCTTCCTTTAATTGAAATTTCGTATTGCCTTAGCGATGTTCAGGTGCAGTTCACACCAACTGAATATAGAAGCTGGTAGATATATAAAGAAACCAAAAAATTCAAGATTGCGTGAAATGTGTTCCTGTAACTATGTAGAAAATGAGTACCACTTTTTACTGATTTGTACTGCCTATGATGATCTACGTAAACGTTTTATCCCTGTCGATGTTTTCACCCCTCCAACATTGTGTAAATTTAATCGACTGATGAGTAATGCTACTCCTCTGGTTTTAAGAAATCTTGCCTTGTTTATCTTCTATGCTAACAATCGTCGTCGCTGCAGCTTGAAGGCTGCCAATGTATAACGTTGTACCATGGGCCGATGGCCTACATTCACATGAATAAAGACTAAAGACTAAAAAAAAAAGGATGCGATGATGTCTCATGTACAGTCAAACCTCAAAACGTGATGATTTTGCCACAATCATCTTCAACTCAACTGGTTCCTAAATAACGGGTCCTAACGGTGCCCCGGACGGGGTAGGATAGATGCACTTTCTCGCCAACCTCTGGTTCCATCACTATGTTATAGGGGCGGTGGGGTAGCCCAGTGGTTAAAGCGTTCGCTCGTCGCGCCGAAGACCTAGGTTCGATTCCCCACATGGGTATAATGTGTGAAGCCCATTTCTGGTATCCCCCGCCGTGATATTGCTGGAATATTGCTACACCATAACCATACTCACCCACGCACTATGTCACAGAGATTCATAAACACATGCTTGTGATGCAGGCTTTAGCAGAGATTTCTCATGGATGTGGAACGGGTTTTGACACCATGAATCTGGACGATACCGGTCCAATAGGAATCATCTCGATTAACCAGTGTCTGGATTAACACATGCCACCTACATACAGTACATACAGACAGACAGACAGACAGACAGACAGACACACACACACACACACACACACACACATACATACATACATACATACATACATACATACATACATACATACATACATACATACATACATACATACATACATACATACATGAATATATGAATTTACATCATGCTTATAAACACAACATTTTCTTAATTGTAGGATATGATGATATTGATATAGCGGGAGGCCAATATCCAGCCCTATTCATCATAAATTGATGTTTACAATAAGGAAACACCGAAGGGTGTTATTTTTATTGTAAAGCACTCATATATATAGTGACTTATTTCTATAGATGTCTATCACGAAGTAGCTATATAAATACAGTGTTTCAGTCACTCACTCACTCACTCATCATACAGTGTGATGCAACTATTTGACTTCAGAATAGTCTTTTGGCCGCCCCTTTAAGTGAGTGAGTGAGTATCGTTTCACGATGCTTTCAGCAATAATCCAGCAATATCACGGCAGGGGACACCAGAAATGGGCTTCACATATATGGGGAATCGAATGACAAGCGGACGCATTAACCATCGTGATGCCCTTTAAGGTATACGGGGTCGCCTGTTAACAGTTAATTGAAGAAGGCATTGCGACGATCTGTGGCGCTAAAGAAGTAGTTCCGGCTAGGTGGCTTTATTTGATCATCGGACAAGACTTCTGAATTGATAACGCTACGTTAAATGACAACAACTCTTCCTTCCCCCATCTCAGATATGCTTCTCCATTGTGAAAACTTAATACAACAACGAAATGATTTCTTTCCATACATAATTGAAAAACTTGATGTTGAAGCTTACGTAATATACTACCCATCAAAAGTTTTATATATAAAAGTTTTTCAATAATGTGATATTTTACGATCAGTGATAGCAAAACAAAGTTGTATCAATCATGAATAATATCCTAGGGTTAGAAATGATCAGTGCAAAGTCACAGCACAGGTCTGGGAACCCAAATTATGTACAATTCACATCTCTGATTATATAGTCTAACCATTATAATGCGATTTTGAAAAGTCCTAAATATCCGTACATATGTCTCTAAACATGTTGTAATAATATGATGTTTTTGTTTGTAACATTCGGTAACTACTGGAGGAAATAAACTCTCTCTCTCTCTCTCTCTCTCTCTCTCTCTCTCTCTCTCTGAACCCGCGTCTTTGGCCCCGCTCTCGAACGCTTTAACTCCTCTCAGCCCCGTACAATTACAATACAGTAATACAGTATGACCCCATGAATCTGGACGATACCGGTCCAATAGGAATCATCTCGATTAACCAGTGTCTGGATTAACATGCCACCTACTTTCCCGCCATGTTCGGTTAGTGGAATTTCAAAGGTATGTTTACTGCGTATCTCAGTCCCATCACTTCTGTCAGGTCCACCAAATAGATCAACCAGTGAGGTAGGTCATCATAACATCGTGGATTTTAGGAATACACATTGTACCCACGTGGGGAATCGAATCCGCGTCTTTGGCGTGACGAGCGAACGCTTTAACCACTAAGCCACCCCACCGCCCCTCGTGACCAAGACTGACTGGGTGACGGCGCTTTCAACGGACTGTATTCCAGTTACATCACGGCATATTAATGTGTAAGGAAATCTGGAAGTGATGCAGATTGTAGATAGTTATCATTTGGGTCGAACCTACGAACACGGGCGTGGTGCTAACAAACCCAGAAACGTAATCAAGACGAAGCGGGATTCGAACTCACAATCATAGCTCACAGAATACCCAAGGTATCTTAAACAATATAGCAAGTCTTCTAATGAATTTCTTTCATCTGAAAACTCTGATGCTGTATATAACTTATGTCTATGTTAATATAAAGTCCAACAGCTAAGAGAAACTTAATCAATTACTTCACTGGCATGCGTGCATAATGCAACCAAAAATTGTTTGTATTATGGGCCTATGGCATTTTTACTGAATATACTGTTTATATGTATGTCTGTCAGAATATCAGAGTGATGCAACAGTATAGCGCTACTCAACCAAGAGATCCTTTTCCTTATTTCGGCCAGGGGCGGTGGGGTAGCCTAGTGGTTAAAGCGTTGGCTCGTCACGCCGAAGACCCGGGTTCGATTCCCCACATGGGCACAATGTGTTAAGCCCATTTCTGGTGTCCCCCGCCGTGATATTGCTGGAATATTGCTAAAAGCGGCGTAAAACTAAACTCAGTCAGTCAGTATTTCGGCCATGTCTGGACACAGCATCTAAGCATTTCTAAGCATCTGGTTATGATCTCTAGTTTGCTAAGACCAAGCGTCACTCCGGGATGTCCTCCCACATTTAGCAGACACGCTGTGTTCTTACATTTCATTCAATGCGGCATTAACCCTGCAAACCCACTTGGTTTCAGTTCACAGTGTCCAATCGTAAATGTTAGATCATTAAGATTACCCATGCAGCATCAGAAATCCCGCCGTCAGTATCAGATGATGAAGATGCCATCAACCCACAATATCAACAGTTTTACTACGCAGTATGATATCAACATTGAAATATATGTGAAGGTTATATATCACACCACTTTGTCAAATCCCTGTTAATTAATAATTTGTGTAAACAAAATACCCATCGGCTCGAGCGGATGAACTTGCATTATAGTCAGCTTTCTACATCCGCCAGCGGAGGAAGAGGCACTCATCTCTTCCGTGGCGGCTGGCAACGATGTCTGCTGCACCAGCGCGAATTGTGTCTTGCAACAACACCGACGTCAGAAGGAGATTTTCCGATACGAAATCTAATAAAATCTATTAGTTATTAATATCGCGACCAACAGCAAGGAATTGTTGAAAATTCAAGGGGTAGCCCAGTGGTTAAAGCTTTCGCTCGTCACACCGGAAGCTGGGATTCGATTCTCATCCTGATGTCAATATTTTAAGCGTCTTGTTTGAGTCTTCAAGTACGTAATAGATGATATTCAGTTTATCAGACCAAGCAAAAATAGTTCACACATGGGTTCTCCAGAAATTGTGCCTGACACAAGTTTATGGATAACATCTTCTTGTCTATTGTATAGATCGACGTTTCGGTGTACATTTCCGCTTGACAACGGTCTAGGAATTTACACCAAAACAACGTTTTATTTAATAAACAAGAATTTGTTATCCATAAAATTGTAATCTTCCTTACTGACTCACCAATTTCTGGAATGACGATGAAAGTATTATGTGTTATGCTTGTTTTAAGGATACGCAAGCCTTCATAAAAATCCGAAAAAATAATATGTTGTTTTTTTCCCATTTCATAAAAATGATACTGAAATACCACCCACAGATATCAGACTGATAAATATATGGAATCACACATGTCAAGGTATGGATTATTCATCAGGTACCCATAAGAAAACCAGGCTAATATTTTATCATCACTTTATCTCCTATTGATTCAAATCACACTAATAGCTGACTGCACAAATCCTGTACATGAGTTTTACTATTAATTTTAGCCCAATTTATTTCACTTTCGGAACGCTTTAAACCAAATGCCATCTGCAATGACGCTGCATCGTCCTATGCCGTTGTTTGGTTGCGCCAGGATCCGCTTATCGGGTGTTTGAGTTTCATAGTCCACCCCATTACGATGCTTTCTTTGTGGGTTAATAGAAACGTTTTCGATTGTTGGAATATTCTCCCGCACGATGCTTGCGCCGAAGAAGCGTTTTTCTTCGTTTTAGTGAGTGAGTGAGTGAGTGAGTATAGTTTTACGCCGCTTTTAGCAATATTCCAGCAACATCACGATGGGGGACACCAGAAATGAGCTTCACACATTGTACCCATGTGGGGAATCGAACACGGGTCTTCGGCGTGACGTGCGAATGCTTTAACCACTTGGCTACCCGCCGATCCTTTCTTTGTTTTATCAATGGATGGACTGTATTGTACACGCTGTCAGTACACACGTATATGCTTCATGTGTGTAGGAATAATATTTCCCATACGACACGTAGATACGCATGTGCATGCTTGCGTGCGTGCGTGCGTGCGTGCGTACGTACGTTCGTTGTTTGCACGTTGCACTCAGCAACTGTCCTGCTGTATGACAGCGGCATATAAGTATTCGAGCCTGGACTAGACAGTCCAGTGATTGATATAAGGAGTTGCAATTCATACGTAGTCGGGTTGACGTACATCAGCGAGCCTGGCTAGCTATTCTCGAAGCGTTCGTAGCCGTACGAACTCCCTAAGCCCATTCTTAACACATTGGCTACGATCATAGTTAAGAATTCTTAGAGCTAGAAACGTTTCGAGAATAAGGGCCTTGGCCACTAAGTCGCCTTAAAGCTCGAATATTGCGAAGTGCTCCGTAAAACTACGTCGTAAATACATCATATTTTTAACTCTTTGTTCTTATCACTACATCCGACTACCAAAAAATAATGTACATTGGTGACTGTCGAAACCGGCAAAAACTACTGGTTCACAAAGAGCGCCGAACTTCAAATAAAACAAGAAAAAATTGTGTCCAGGGACACGGATGCCCCCGCTGACATTCATAAGACATATAAAGATCAATAATTGAACAAAATTCACGAACAAGTTCAATAAACATCTATGCAACTAAGACATGCACACCTTTCGAGTCTCAATGAAACACTCGTATAAGCTTAATCAATTCTGTTGAGCAGTTATTGTGGAGAAATGGATAGACTTAATCCCCTATTTCACTATCATCAGAGAGAAATTCAGGAAAATTTATCTAAGATCAAAATTCTCTAAACATACAAAAAATTATAAAATACGAAAACAAAATATGAGATGCACACCTTTAGAGTCTCTATAAAAGACATATGTAAGCTAAATGAGTTTTGTGCAGTGGTTTTGAGGAGAAGTGGATAAAGTACACCCCCTGTTGTATGGGACGAACTGGATGAATAGAGCCAATTCAAGTTCAAACATCTGTAGAAGTGACAAAATTAAGAAATTGGATGAACAAGGTATGAGACGCACACCTTTAGAGTCCCAATGAAACACACATAGAAGGCCAATTCTGTTGAGCAGCTTTTGTGGAGAAGTTGATAGACTTCATGCCCCATAACACTATATTCAGAGAGAAATTCAACGTTGAGTGAGTGACTATTTAATACAACAGATCATAGGGTCCATATTAAAGAAGATCCATCTGCATGTTGGTTGCCGTTGAGTGACAAACAAGAGCTTTAACCACGCGGCTAGCCCATCACCGCGGTTAACGGTCTTTCTTTAAGTAGCCATGATGCATTGTCTAATGTAATGCAGCTTTAAACAGTAAGCGCTGCGCACAAGTGAAAATGCTTTACGCCGTTTTTAACTATACTCATGGCGGGGGACATTAGCAATATTTGTTTAAGACATCCAGAGTGTCCAGCGAAAAACAAAGTGAAAAGAAACTTGAATCTTGTGTCATTTTCTGGAACAAATATTTGTATATGGTGTCATGGCAGTTCACATCACTGCACTGCATCATATAATTAATGCCCTCTTCTGAGTTCAATCCCTTCCATTCCCTAGGGAAAATACCTTCCAGTCCAACCTGCTAATTGCTGAATGAAATGCGCAAGGTTTCGCTGCAATGAGAAATTATAGATCATGTTTGAGTTGGTTTATTCTGTTCGCCTCATTAGTATTTACTTCATGTTTTCGTAAAATGTTTATTTTCAGTCATACCCTAATATTTTCCGTATACAAGTTGTAATTTCTTTAATGGTTTTCCATGTTGCCTGTGACTATTAATAGAATTATTTTCCAAGCTCTGACACAACAGGGAATTCCCCTAGTCGGGTGACATCATATATAATCATTGACTGCTGCTCATGGATTAAGTTGTGAAGCGGTCTTGACAATCGGTTGTTCTGTGAGTACTTTTAAAGGTTCATACTCATACCTTGACATAGAGATATACTATTTTGATTGATCTTGTGCAGCATGAATGTGAGACCTGATTGTGTCTAAAATGTTTGTGTTGGGCATTAACTGCACTGTGCGATGTACAAGTGTTAGAGAAACAAGGAAATATTTTAAACTGAAACTGGGCCAGCCAAAGCATTGATAGATAACGCAGAATCGTTTGTGTATGGATGACACATGTTTTATGTATCGTGAGTCTCTTTTTTCCGCATGAAACAGAAACACAAATAACAAACACTGACTTAATTGGAAAAAAGCTAGTCCTGGTATACGAAATCCAGTGCTTCTGTAGCCCATAACAGTTTCAATATTGTTTTATGCTACGATTCATGCAACACATAGAGAGTGTGACATCTTCCTCTCGGTGTATTGTGTTCTGTGTATATTTAATCATCCCGAAGCCGCTTAAAGCATCCATTATCTTTCGTTATTCCATTTCATAATCAGTATAAAGTTGACATGGGCGACATTTTCCACCGGAAACAATAGTGTAACAGATATTTTGCGTATTTCCTTGTTTCTGTCACATTAGCTATGGAAACCAGATATTAGATGTGAATATATGTAACTTATCTGCCTTTTCAAATCGCCACCATTGCCACCCGCAAGTTTCGATGAAGCGAAACTCACCACGTTCGATAGAAACCATGACTTCGAGTTAAAGAGGGTCCAGGTTTGGGAATCTATGGTGGTTTGTTGTTTAACGCCGCACCTAGCAATTTTCAAGCTATGTGGCGGCGGTCTGATAATAATCGAGTCTGGACCAAACAATCCAGTGATCAACAGCAAGAGCATCGATCTATATAACTGAGACACGACGATGTGTCAACCACAGGGGCGTGTCACGCTTAGAAACAGCGTTAGAAAGACATATAGGTATATAGACCCTACCCTAGTACTATATAAAAGGAAAGGGATGTAACGACGGAACCACCCCCTCCTCAATCCAAGTTAGATTTCACCACGTAAACTATTTTTAAGGTCCCGTCGAGGCCTACGGATCAAAAGCGAGATGATTTCCCTACAAAATGAGCTATAAATGGTCACAATCGGATCATTATTTCAAAAGTTATACGCCACGACTCACCGAAAACAGCTACCTCCGCAATTCCAAGCCAAAATCATGGATCACCCAAGACAGCGAAAACTCACCTTTTAAATTCGTTTATTAATTCCAGCCACGTTGACAGCACCTATGTAGGGCTAGATTCGATCGGCAGCGCCATTCCACGGGTCTAAAAACTTATTGAGAAATATGACACTATACGACTGGACCCAGCAAACATCAAAACAAAACGAAAGTGACAATGTATGTAGTGATGTTGGTTTAACATCCTGGTGGAGCCACATATGAACAATGTGCATTAGGAAGAGTTAGCATTCGGACGTCGCCCATTGGACATGGGAAATTCCAGTTACACCAGCGGGAAGAAGGGGGTTGGGGGTCGGCTGGGGGAGAGGGATACAGTTTTTCGAGAAGGGGAAGAAAATGTGGTGTTAGATCGTGTTCTACTGACTGTCGGGAATATCCCGTTTGCTGTGACAATATTCACTTCCTTAATTTATTTCATGGCATTCAAGGGGCGAGGAAATTGAAAATCATGTATTGAAACACAATCTGGGCGATAACACGACTAAGGGCGTTTTTCCTTCCGGGAGCAGTGATAACCTTGATTGTCAATGAAATGTCACTGTCAAATTGTCGATTTCTATAACTTATATGGACCATAACCTAGTTATATTACTTTTTCCTTTCATCCGTTGAATTAAACCAAAAGTTACAAATAAATGAAAAATCAAACAAAGAAATATCATATACATCTAAATTTACTTATATTTTATACAGATGGAACAATTGTTTCTCAATCCAAGTCCTTCCAGAAAAATGAAATGTCTTACCACAAATACTCGATATTTTATACACATTCTAATCAATAACATTTTTTCACATTTTCAGATAGGTTTGTAACGTTTTAATAAGGTTAGGCGAAGATTGATCAACTTAAATTGCCATCAGAGGTCACCATGAGATCAAGGCCATCCACACCGTGTACACCTTTATCTCTCTCCACGGAAAACCCCCTGACCAGGAGGTCACGCAGCACCGACCCCACTTCCCCTTACACCACGGAGGAATATAAATACAGGAAAACGCGCCACCATTTCCAGCGCCTTATAAGCGAGAATACATCATGTGTCATCAAGTGTGTGGTAGTTATCTCCCTTGGGCTTAACATCGTCGCGATCCCTGCTTTGGTCGGCGTGGTGTTTGGGCCTGTCATGCATTGGTCTTGCAATCTGAAAGATAAGCTGTCAAACAACGTATGCCTACCCTGTGGAGAGGATGGAGTACCCGGGGTGGATACAAAGCGCACAGAGAGCGGATACTGCTGCGTTGAGGCTTCCAACCCAGATCTGCAAGCTCTTCTTGAGAAGAAACTTGTGAGTTATGTCCCTTTGTTCACAATAACCAGTCTGGTCACTTGATTATTTTGTAAGGCCAGTTTCGTATTCTTACATGAGAGCACGAGGTTATATTTGTTGACGCATAGTTGACGGAAATCCAGTGTAAAAGTTCTGTGCAGAACCAATGGACTGACAATGAACCAGTTTAAATGCAACGTACCGAGGCCTGGACAGGCCGTGTCATTATAATACAATACAATACAAAATTTGGGTGAAATGATCACGACAAACGTCGAGACAAAGCACAAGTTTGAATAAGGGTTTAATTACCCAGCTATGTGACGGTAAATAATCAAATCTGGACCAGACAAAACCTTTGATTGATATCATGAGCATGGCCCTACGTAGTTGGGTTACGATGACATGTGTCAACCAAGTCAGCGAGCACACCACCCGACCCCATTAGTAGCCACTTACGAGAGGCATGGGTGGCTGAAGATCAGTTTTAACCCGGATCTTCACGGGTGCTTTCCACTGTGGCCTGGTTAGTCCTTTGTCATTGTACATGGACTGCGAGAATATGTGTTACTGGTCATAAAACATGTTTATACCGGACAAACTGCTTAAAGGCAGACTGACCCCGGGTTAATCGGCAGTCCCGGCAAATTATACATATTCATTTTTTTATTCCACAGATTCGGACCTCTCCTGTTCTGGGCAATCGTCGCAAATGTGAACCAGGTAACTATTGCGCGTAATACCATCCAAACATAGCTAAAACATTACGATGTACATATAGACGCCCCTCATGTCAGTTATTTTACTCATGTGTATATAGGAAGGGGGTCAGCGATCAAGTGCGTGGGTAGCAGACATATGCTCCACAGATTGTACCCATGTGATGTATCGAACCCGCGGGTTTTGCGTTGTGAGTAGCGAACGCTTTATCCACTGGGCTACCCAACCGCCGTATACAATATGAACCCCAAATGCATCTTTTGCTTTGAACATATCATCTGGCATTACAATATTGTTCCAGATGGATCCGGACAGAGGAGGACTAAAAGCCGGAAACCACTGAGGCCCCTTACCCTGGCCAGGCTTATCCTGGATGTTAAGGCGACCAAACACGGTGAGTGAGTGAGTGAGAAGATGCGGTGCAGGTGATGCAGATCATGTTCCCTTGCGTTCTTAATGGCACATTATCCGTGAAGGTCCGGGTTAGAATTGGTCTTCAGTGACCCATGCTTGTCGTAAGACGCGACTAAGGCGATCGGGTGGTCAGACTCGTTGACACATGTCATCGGTTCCCAGTTGTGTAGATCGATGGGTATGCTGCATGTTGATCACTGGATTGTCTGGTCCAGACTAGAATATGTACAGACCGCCTCTATGTAGCTGGGATATTGCTGGCTGTGGCATTAAACAAGCAAACAAAATACGATACGGGAGGAAAACCCGAAATGATGCAGGTGCCAGAAATTTACCATTTTGGTGAAGCCCACAAGCAAGCGTATACTACTGACAAACTTAAAATACAATTGATTCGAACCACGATCGTAGATTTTTGCCTGTCCAAGGGACGCAACTCTGCACAGCAATCGGGATTATATAACTCAAAATATCGCCTTTCTTTTGTTTTCAGACAGGGAGTTCAGATGGTTAGGGGATGATCCACATGGCCTCGCTTTCGTTCAAGGCGATCTGTCATTCGACGGGGGGTCGTTTCAAGTGCTGAAAGGTGGAATATTCCGAATCCGGAGTCATCTCAGTTTTGACACATATTTCAACAAGTTACCCCGCGCAGCTGATCATATACAGAATCACGATGTCTTGAAGAAGATGCATGGTGGATACGATACTTTAATGACGGAGAAAGTGACTATAAAAAACCGGACGTACTTGTCGTCTGACATTGACCTTACTATTAAACTGCGCGCCAACGACAGCGTGTGTGTAAACGTGAACACTTTCTCGCTGCTGTACAATCTTCCATTAGCGAATACTTTTGAGATTGAGAGAATATCGTCTTGAGAATGCTGACAGGAATGCTGGAATGTGTGCGCGTATGTGCGTGTGCGTGTGCATGGTGGGATGAGTATAGGCTTAATAGTAGAAGTATGCCACACTGTGAATGAATGGGGTGAGGTGTGGCGGGGTAATTTATCCAAGCACAAACCGGCAGGAACTTAATCGACCTCGCCAATTGTTAGATTGAAATGCTGGATGTCTTGTAAAAAAACGGGTTGTGAACAAAATACGGAAATTACCGATATTTTGCGAATGCAAATCGATGGAAGGGAGATAACTCTAAATCTGTTTCTGTTGTCAGCAAAATGTAGCGATGGCTACAAAAAGATTTGTACCCGTGCTTCAAACAATTCAAAATTAACATTAAGGTGTTCGGTACGATATATACGTTGTTCACTGGTCCCTTGGGGCCCATTGGTTGATGTACCCTCGATGTTTGTTTATGTTCCCTGAGCCCGAAGCGGCGAAGGTGAGGGCGAGGGGAACATAAACAAACATCGAGGGTACATCAACCCATGCACCCCTCGTGACCAGTGAACAACTTATATTGTTATACATACTGGCGCTCGCATGTACATGTTCAACTTCTAAAACGTGAAAATGTAAAATGGGCCGGTGGCCCCATTACAAGTTATAAACTCATTCATTCATTCACTCAAGCTCACTCCAACAAAGATTCCAATGTTTATGCATATATTTCTCTAAAGTAACTTGCCATTCAGTAGCATAGTGATGACGACGTCAGTGCGTGTTTGTCCTTTTCGTTTCAATTCTTAAAAGAAAAAGTGTGAAAATTCTCTCTCTCGCTGAACCAGCGAACGAATTGGTTGAATATGATTCCAACAAGGAGGTCTCAATAAGTAATCCAAATAGTTTGAAATCATTCCCTTTTGTGTTTCTTTTTATAAAATTGAAAGAATAAACGAAATGTCTTGCTTGTTGGTTCACCTGTAATAAAATGTGTTACTTAAAAAGATCTTTGAATCCCAATCTCTACTAGGTGTTTGTCACCAGCATGTAAATATCTATGTCGCTGATTTTGTTTGGGTGACGAACAAATTGACACTGGCAAAATGTTACGCTCCTGACGTCACTGCCGTTTTTTTGTTTTTTTTGTAAAGATGCAAGTCATCTGTTCATGTCACAATAGTTGTTTTACGTGCGTTGCTATGATCTTCCGGGTTAAATTTGTGGAGGGGAAGGGGCAGCTTTTGATTGGGTAGCGAATGGGGATTGGGTAGCGAATGGGGATGGGCTCATTTGCTGTACATATATACGTTCTATCGTTAAATGTCATAAATAGTTTATTTTATTTTGAAAATCTTCCCGGCAAAAGAAAGAATACACCAATAATGTTTGTTTGATGACTTAAATTGTAAAGTCTGAAATCGTTTTTATATGATACGGGTGCGAGTGAGTTTAGTTTTACACAGCTTTTAGCAATAGTCCAGCAATATCACGGCGGAGGATACTAGAAATGGGCTTCACACATTGTACCCATGTTGGAATCGAACCTGGGTCTTCGGCGTGACGAGTGAACGCTCTAACCACTAGGCTACCCAACCGCCTCTGAGTAATACGGCTGTCATGGTTGTGCTTTGGACTATAATGTTGCAGAGTTTCAGCGGCAGTTATGGGCCTTTGAACGTGTTGCTAACGTTCGTCAGCTTTTGGTAAAATACATTTTTTTGTATGTATACTTTCTTTCGCTCTGCAGTATATTTAGTCTATTTATGTCACAATTATTTAATAAACAAATTAATAAACACCTAATGAAATTCATAATTTGTCCTAATTGCTTCACGAATCCATTGCCGGAATAAACCTGGACTATATTACACTGTGTCTTCCTGATTCGATGAAGGTTCATAACACCTGAGCTCTCGTTGTCACTTTCCTGTCGGCTACGATCGAGGAAGTTCCCGATACTATTTTTAGACGTTGGTGCACATGCGTGAGGTCACTGGGAATTCCCCTCTGAGAAACTAGTTCCTGGTCGTAATTCTTATCTCAAGGTAACGAAAATTAAAAGAACATCGACTATTCTGAATCGCGGAAGATAAGTTTAAACACGCTTTGTAAATACGTCGTCGCACAAGACAGACAAGATCAACCTCTGGCTATAAACTTACACCGAAAGAATAATAAATTACCCGATGGTGTAAAGATACAAAAAAATGTAAGTTAATTGCAAATGTAAACATAGAACACTTTTTTTTAATGCCTGACAAATTGTGTTGTGCCCAAAGAAAATAAATATGCCCATTTTAATCGTTTACTAATTAATAAATTAATTAAGTTTATATTTGACAGTAACTATATTATGTATTTTATAGCTGTATGTTAAGACAATACAAAATAATATCTGAACGACATAAATGATCAATGAAATGGATCTTTAGGTATCTATGTAAGTCATGTGTTCGGTGCTGAAACAAACACACAGAGACATTCTTAGCCAGTATGCATGACCTCGAGGTCAAATCGAAAGCGAGGCTAACGTAGGCAAACACAAAATGGCGACCTCCACGCGGAAAGATTATTGTTGTGTGCCTTTGTGTAGAAGCGATGCCCGGAGAGACTTTGACGTGTCTTTCCACCACATCCCCAAGGATGAGACCGCGAGGAGGCAGTGGATAACTAACATACGCAGAGAACCAGGAAAAACATTCAGAGTGAGCACTGAGCATACATACAACGAATAATAATAATATATGTGCTCGATCACGACACAGTTATATACAAGTTGGCAGGGGCGGATCCAGAGGAGGGATGCCCTGGTTTGCGACGCAGACTAATTTCTTTTGATAGTAATTGTCATGCAATACAATCTAGTCTTGTAAGTCAGTCCCTAAACTGACATGAAATATAATACATTCGCTTGTCAATTGTACAATACAACTAGCCGAGAGCCGCGATGCGGTCCTATACAGTCAAGACATGACCGCGATGCAGGGTCATGTCTTGACTGTATAGGACCGCATCGCGGCTCTCGGCTACAATACAACGAGCCATTTTAATTAGGGAAAGATTTCAGCCCGTAACCCCCGTAATTTTAATCAATATATGCCTAAGAATATAGGTCTATGGGTTTTAAGCCTAAACCTAACCCTAAACCCTCGAAATAATAGAATAAATTGAATACATTTCAAGCGGAGGTTACGGGCGGAACTCTTACCTTAATTTGTATAGTTGATTTTCTATTAACTTATAATTATGTATGTTACGGTTATCTCCCAAAACTTAGACCGCCAAATCTTAGACAGACATAACTTAGACACTAATGAAGGGGATTAATTAAGGCAACACCCATGGCTGAAATGGAACAGTCCTAATTAATGTTCCTGCTGAGTAGACCTAGCTTGTATTCAGAAGTAAATGATATGAACTGTACAAGTGGGATTAAGTTTAAAGATGCATGCTATGTTTTCATTTGAATATCTCCTCACAAGATGAAAGAAACTGTAAAGTATGTGTAAATCTCATTACATTAATATCAGATATAAAAAGTCCTGCCCCAGATTAGGTCAGTATTCAAACTTCCCTAACCCCCCCACCCCTCCAACCCCTATTTATACTTACTCTATTTATACTTACTCTCATTTTAATTATATACCTCTATCACTTCTTAACTAACATTACTGCTATTTTTTTTATCACTTTCCCTTCATAACCTCGGCTTTTATTTATTTTCATCTCATGTTTTAAAACGTTTTTATTCCAAATTCCATGTTAGTTAACGCCCCCTCACTTATATTTTTTTTGGTATGGTGGTTCATTCCTTAATATAAACATATTAATTATTACACTAGCACCCACCTACCCTATCCGCGACATTGGCTACAGCCATTTGTTACATCTTGGTTAGGGAAATTTTGTATCAGATAAATGCTGTGCTTAATGTGTCAAGGATGTCATGATAATGACCAGTAAGCATTACATGTTATGTGCAAATTAAATGTTGTCATATACAAATATTATATTTTAGGGAATTTTTTCCTGTTGAACTTGTAATAAATATGCTGAATGAACATAACGTCTTGTCTAATTGATTCTACTGGACTGATCCATTATAAGAAATAGGTATCAGCTTGAGGATTAGTTGTACACTGAACCAGAAATCATGGGATGAATTTTGAAAGGGGTGGGGTGGGGGGTCAGGGGTTCGAACCCCTGAATCCCCCATTGACTCCACCAACGCAAAAAAAAATCTTCAATGTGGTCTTAAGTTATTTTCAAAAGGGGGTGGGTCGAACCCCCTGAACCCCCTTTCTGGATCCGCCAATGAGAAATGTTGTTGTTTTAAGCTGTCTAAGATATGGCGGTCTAAGTTTTGGGAGGTTACTGTATGTTACAGTAAATATGTATATTTACTGCTTTTTTCAGTGATTCAGTCAGGGAAATTTTGAAATTTTCAGTTAAACGAAGACGAAAATCGATGCAATGTGCTCGATTTGTGACGATGGCCTTGAAGACGAATACCATACCTTAATAATATGGCCTTTATACACACATACAAGAGATAAATATATACCACTATATCACCATAAGTATCCATCTAAACAAAAATTTCATTCAATTACTGTCCAACCATGATACTGCTATTTTAAATAATCTAGCAATTTATGTGACTAAAATGTTTCATATCTGTAATACAAACCATGCTTGTATACAAACCATTACGTTTGAATTATTTATGTAAAGTGTACTATAGGCCTCACAGGCCATCCATCAGTCTGAGTCTGAGAATACAAGAGTCTGAGTCTGATTTCAGTAAATATGTACAATGAATGGATGTAGAGAGTCTGAGTCTGAGACAAACAAACAAATCTTTGTTTATAATTTTCACTTTTTGATCTGATCTTGATTTCAGTAAATATGTACAATGAATGGATGTAGATTAAAAAGTAAATATGTATATTTCCTCATTAATATATTTTTATTATGATATAATAATAACATTATCAGCAGATTCAAGACATGGCCTGGGAAGAAACAATGCATTATTAAATATATATTTTAATTTGATAGATGTGTAATATTTGTTGATCCATCTTATGACTTGATTTAAAGATAACCTCCAACACAGAGTAAATATACATAAGTAAATATCAGAAATGAGTAAATATACATAATCACTGAAAAAAACAGTAAATATACATAATCACTGAAAAAAACAGTAAATATACATAATCACTGAAAAAAACAGTAAATATACATAATCACTGAAAAAAACAGTAAATATACATAATCACTGAAAAAAACAGTAAATATACATAATCACTGAAAAAAACAGTAAATATACATAATCACTGAAAAAAACAGTAAACATACATATTTACTGATTATACATATTTTCTGTAACATATATTCTGTACTGTTAACCTAAAATTTTAGTTTGTTCACCTAATATTATATTAATCTTATTATTTAATATATTTTTATTATGATATAATAATAACATTATCAGCAGATTCAAGACATGGCCTGGGAAGAAACAATGCATTATTAAATATATATTTTAATTTGATAGATGTGTAATATTTGTTGATCCATCTTATGACTTGATTTAAAGATAACCTCCAACACAGTTGTGTGTAGCAAGCACTTCATGAAGGAGGACTTTAAGTGGACACCAAACAGAAGAACATTAAAGCAAGGTGCTGCTCCCTCCTTGTTTGCGTGGACAGAAGGTGGTGCCACAGACGAGAAGTCATCCTCTCGGAGACCGACCTTGTTACAGGAAGTCATCCTCTCGGAGACCATCTTGTTACAGCAGTAAGGAAATTATTGATTTTAAACATGTTTCCAGGCAGCAGTCATGTTACATGTGCAGCATATGTTTTTGATACTAGTATGTCATGAAAACAAAATGCCATTAAGAAAGTGGTCGAATGTAACATGTTATATCTGAGATTACACTTTCACTGTAAAGTACAGATTCTAGTAGTTTTGTTAGGTTTAGTCCCATCCAGGATTCGAACCCACACCATCAGAGTGAGGCACATAATGGCCAGCACACAAAATTGGCTATCTAACCCACTCAGCCACCACAGCTTCCACAAACAACGGGTAGTCTAGAATACATTCATTGTGTACCCCTCTGACAAGTTTTTATTGTTAATTGAACATTCTATATAGCAGTGAAACAACTTTTTCTGCCAACATCTGTGATAGTTCAAATGTATATATGGTACACACAAGTTGTTAATTAAACCTTCATAAATACTTGTGAAAACATTGACCAGTGTCCACAGCTTCAGCAACACAGGAAAAATTATAGGTATAGGGCAGTCAAGTGTGAATAACTGAAGTATGTTTCATTTTCACATATATATTTCAGATGGTGAAGGAGAATCTATTGCACAATCTGACAAATCTCCTGCACGGAAACCACCCCAGTCACCATCTCAGACACAGTAAGAATAAACATATTTTACATACTTTTTTCCAATTTACATGTTTTTCTTGGATGTTAATAAATACGAAATGATAGGTTTCTAAATCCTATATCCTTACTCAGGAAATATTGATTTTTAGATCTTTTCTAAAGTATGAAATCATTTTGGAGCCAGTTCTTCTTTAACCTGATTTGTAATTCAGAAGAAATTTTTATTGTTTTATGTTTAGATTTTATCCATTAAATTAAAACTTTTGTAATTTAAATTCCAGGGAATAACAAAACATTTTCAATTTTTATTGATGTATGAAGGTAATGTCAGTCAAAGTATTTTATCCAATGTATCGCCACAGTGACAATTATTTGCTGTTCGTATCCTTTAAAGCTTTACAGTTATGTACAGGAAGGCTCAGTTCTATGTCACTATGTCTGTTGTTTTTATTACACTGTTTCTGTGGTTATTCCATTGTCTTAAAATAAAATTCAAATAAACTTGAATTATTATATTCATAAGTTTGTTATTTATATGGATTGATTTCAGTGCTGTTGGTGACTGAATCTTGTTTTATTACTTGATGAGATATTCCCTTTGTTATTCAGCTGTTGTGATAGAGAATACATAAACACATTCATCAATAAATTGATTTAACAATACAGTAAAACATATTTACAATAGTTTCTAATATTCAGCATGTGGGTACCATAATTCCATTCAGGTGAAATAGGTCTACAGTTGCCATTTAGTCAACTTTGTGGTTGACAGTTAAGTCTGAGAATATTTGGAGAAAAAAAAACCCCTCCCATTGTTGTCTTGTATTTTGTGTCAGTGATGTTGATTGAAAAAAAGAGTTTCTACATGATGACACTCTTCAGTTCACACAAACAATAGCCGTAGAGACCAGTCAAAGTGAGTGGGTTATTTTTATTCCGCTTTCAGCAATATTCCAGCAGAAATGATCTTCACACATTGTACCCTAGTCTGTCTCACATTCCCTGAACCACATTAATTTCCCTACTGCCAAGCGCTCTCTGCAGTGCTAAAGCCCTAAATAAAGCAAGTCTAGATTTCCTCAGGTTCTGAATCTCTGGTCTACCTAGGGCTCCTTTTCAATATAAATGGGCTTGTTTGTTACTATCAAAATTATATATATTCAGAGACTAAGCCTTAGTCTAATTGTACCCATGTGGGGAATCGAACACATGACATCGATGTGACGGGCGACAACTACCGGTAAGCTACCCTGGTTAAAGCCAGCTGCATCTGTATTTGTAATAATAATAATTGGTTTAATAATAATAGTAATAATAAGGGTACTTATATTGCGCAATACTCCACACCACAAAGGGACATGCTCAAAGCGTGCACAAATGTTTAAAAACAAACACATCAAAAGTCACATGAATCAGTATTGTAGAAGATAGTCATAAATATCAGCTTGGAGAGAGTTACTGTTTGTATCGACTGAAAAGAGGTGTTTTGAGGTTACGCTTAAACACTTGAAGGGATGGAGCTGTATGTATTTTAAGTGGAAGTGAGTTTGTTTTATATTGACCCTTACTACCAGACACGTGCATGTGGTGTTTTGTTCCTTTGGAATTAGTTGGACATTTAATTATCAGTTGGCTGTAAGGTAGGGTTTGACTAGGATCAAAGATTTTCTATCAGTTGATGCTTACTGCCAGAACGGACGGTGGGGTAGCCTAGTGGTTGAATTAAACTCAAGTTTGATTCCTCTCATGTGTAAATTTTGTGAAGCCCATTTCTGGTTTTCCCTTGCATGATATTGCAGGAATATAATCGCTAAACTAGGTGCAAAACTTCACGCATTCACTCAATCCAGACAGCTAATATCCACTCCACACTTGGACATATTCCCTGTTGATTATTGTGTCTGGCAAAATAAAAATAAGATTTGCATGAACTTCATACTTAGTGTTCTAATTCATAGCAGATTTTTCACATTTGTAAAAATTGTTAATTGAGATAAACAATTTGTTGGTCAGTGATTTAACATTGTTTTGGAAACTGGAAGCCAGCTGAGACATTCATCTACTTCTTCTAATTTTTTAAAGGTCACATGCCACCAAAAAATCAAACATAATTAAAACACAATTATCACTTATTCATGACATATAATATACAGTGCTGGTTATGAAAAAACATAAAAACAAAATTGTGACCTTTAACTGACTTGTTTGAAATTATTAATTTGTAAAACCCAAATTGACAAACTTTATGGATAACAACTTCTTTATTACGAGAGTGTGACGTTTCGATACAGATTCTTGTACCGTTGTCAAGCAGGAATGTAACATACAGTGGTGGCAAAGTATATATACTGAGTGTAACAAAGAAAACATTAGTTGTGTTCTGATTAATTGAATAATCGAAGATTGGTCGCAGTGACCAAAGTCCATACAATCGATCACGTTTTCTCATAATCGAACACAAACGATTTTGTCACTACAGTTTTAGTGTTTGAACACATTTGACAATGGAAGATGTCTTAGAAGTTGTCAGGGCCTGAAAACATGTTTAGTTCTTAGAAAACTCACTTCACTTACTGAAAAGTCATGACTGCATATTTCTCGAAGACTTCAGGAGGTTTATGTTTATGTTATATTAGTCATCACTTTAAAGTGGCAAGTTGTATAATTTTACGTTGGACGTAAAGTTTGCAAATGGAATTTGTGCAGTTTCTAAATAAAACAAAAAACAACAGAGAACCATGTTATACTTATCTGCAATAACAATTTGAATACGAAAATCTGAAAAATGACACTAACCAATGTTTATCGATGATTGCTTGTTGGTATTGAACCAGTCATCAATTGTGAGATTTCAACCAATTCCCAGCAGTATAAAATATATGCTTAAATATTTGCTAACCTTGTTGTGGTTTAGATAGGAATATTAATTAAGCCTAATTTTTAATTATATATTGTCTTTCAGTTGTGAAATACATTGTTTTTGGTATATTTCTATGGGGTTTTCTACTAAATACATTGTCACATGTTTTGAATATGACAAGAACCGATAATTGTGCATAGAATTTTATTGCATGCCAACAATGCCTAAAGAAGAATTACTATTCTATAAGTAGCATCTGCAGTAATGTGGCATTCAAAAAGTCTGAAGATTTATTCTGATTTTAAAGCCAGTGTATGAATCTATAGTAATTTCCACTATGTGAATTTATGATGAACTGTTGTGACCACTACTGTAAAATATTATTATTTTTTCACATAATATTTCTTTTGTCTTTGATAATGATACAGAAATATTATGTATTTCACTATTTGAAAATATGTTTAAAACACCGTTGAGGAACTGATTGCGGGAATCGATCCAGTGTGGTGAAAACAAAGTTTTGGTATCCACTGCCATAGAAAAATTAGAGTTAGCTCCCTTACTCAACATGGAGGAAAGGGAGAATTTCCGAAAATTGTAATTTTTATCTTGAATAACTGGCTTTTGCGTGGACATTAGAGACATTAAGACAGGTACTTTGTTCTTTTATTGACAACTGTTTATGCATCATTTTATTTTCGTGGAATTTATGGACTGTGTGCAACGTCCGGAGTGTATTTCATGTACAGACCGAAGGCTTCATCAGATTTTCACCTCCTCATAATGCTTCCGTCGAAACTTACACAAACGTAGACACCCCTGCGGTATAAAGGTTATATGTAAGCAACGCATATTATACATCGACAAGGATGATTATGCTGTGTCAGTCGTGTCGGTTTAAAATCTAAATAATTATCGTTATGTCGCCTGGTAACGAATAGACTTCACGTAGAAATCACTGAGTTCATATTGGAATAACAACAGTGAATATTCGGCATGAACAGTAGTGCAAACTTATCCACACGAACAACAAGCAGACTTTAGTGAACTGTATTATTTGAATGTTGGCAAGAGGAAGCTGTCTGTCGTGACTTCTTTTCACTTGTAGATATGATATTGTTGCAACCTAGTTTATCTCCGGAACTTTGGGCATTGCGGTCGTTGTCAAGTCAGGTGCCATTTACCTACGTTATTGTGTCTGTATACAAATGCATCTATGTAATGCAATGTTAATAGTGCCAATGTCAGGATTGTAACAGATTCAGTACACATAACACGCTTGAAGCATCTTGCACATGTTTACAACTGATTTTAGTAACAGAGACAGTTGGCCAGATTTGGTCAGTGTGAAAAATGACAGTGCAGTCCAAGTTTTGCCATGGTAGTGTTTATACAGGAAGGTAGAAGACACCATTCTGTGGTGCCAGTGCAGGGATTTATCTATACTTTAAGTCTTTGATGCTGATACTCGTACAAGGTTACAACAAGTGTCAGTAAGAGTTCCCCAATTGCTTTTACACATTTCATATTTCTTTTTCTTAAAGTAATAATTACTGTATTTCTCTCTTTTCAGTGTAAATCACTCAAATTATGCTCACTAATGAGGGCGAGATTTTTATGCTTTGCATAAATGCAATGTATCAATACTATTTCTAAATGCCTCTGAATTCAAGATATTATTGTTTTTGAAACACAGTTTGAACTAGATGGTGTTCTTCTGTCCAGTTTGCCTGACACGGACATTTAGTTAAGGTTTCTATATAAATCCCTTCAAACAGAGACCCATACAGCCCAACCTGCTAAAATTACTTCAATCCATTGTTGAAAGATAATTTACTCAAAGACAAAAGTATGGGTGTGACAGAATGTTTCATGTTATCACATAATGTATAGGTTTCTCAGTTTGATAAAGACAACAGATATAAATAATAGGACTGGCTAAAAAGATTGATAATTCATTTCTGTAGGACTTTCTTTGGCAATTTTGCTCAAAGTTACTTCTCCAGTATTTATCAATGATCAGTATTAGATCTCAATGATCTAGTTTGATAACCAGCCCTAACAAATAGTATCAGCTGGGATCACTTGCACATAAATATTGAATAAGAACCCTGGTCAGGTACTTTCCTGTGCTTACCACAAAAGATGGCATCACCCTCTGAGATATAAGTCAGTGTTCAGGGTTAGAACTTAACTTTTTAAAGCACAAGCAAAAAACTGCTTGTGACTTATTAAGCAGTATGAAATGAAATTTCAAGAAGCAAAAACATTTGCCAAATTTGACAAAATTCACGCGGTTGCTAAGGTCAGCCATCATTGAATCGGAGAATGCAGATGTTATTCTAAGCATGTGATTGGCTGTAAGTTCCGTGGATTGTGGAATCCTTCATTAATTGTCGTCAATAAATAAAGGG
This sequence comes from Haliotis rubra, assembly GCF_003918875.1. Lineage (NCBI taxonomy): Eukaryota > Metazoa > Mollusca > Gastropoda > Lepetellida > Haliotidae > Haliotis > Haliotis rubra. The sequence goes on along the minus strand of NW_025767051.1, from coordinate 826,706 downwards.
AAGTAACTCCAAACTGAGTATAACAATGTTTTTATACGACCATTTTCATAATTTTTCTGATTTAAATCAATAAAAACACTAGACGCTAAAAAAGTCAGCCTTTATTAAAAAATTGAACCCTATTATGAATTTTAAAACGCATTTAGCATATTAGCGTCCGTTAATTTCAACCTTTGGTATTGCCAATGCAATGTTCTTACCTAGTCTGTTGGCGGTGTGATCTTCTTTCACAGAATGAAGTAATGTTAACTATGTACTATTTCTTTCTGACATGTATGTCCAGAATTAGAAAGGTATGAAAGCCATTTCAGTAATGTTGATTGGTTTGTTGTGACCACCAAAATGTACCATTTCTTGGTACATCCACAGAATACTGGATATCTCTAAGCTCAAACATGCTGAAAAAATGACTCAATTTGCATTTGTGTGATTTAATAGCATGAAACCTAAAAATTGAATATCAAAGCAATAATTATTCATAAACATTACATACTGGACATCCCCTTAAAAATGTTACTAAAAACTATAATGGTGTGCAGCATCTGCATCAGTGACATACATTTGATTCACATGTTATCAGACAGCGCCTTGAGCATGCACTAGTTGCCTGGATATGTGCGCTATATAAATATCCTATAATAAAAATAATAACATGCAATAATTGAAATTAATAAAAAAACTTTTAAATAAACCCATCAAAATGTTTTCAGGAAACTTTTCCCACAGAAATCTCTAGATTACGTTGTATAAGACCTAAAAATGTGGTTCCAATTACCCGACTGACCCTTGAATTCTGGTGCCGACCCTTTTTTTTAAGTGGTATGAATAAAATAAGCTTTCAGATGCCATTTTATTTTCCTGGCGGAATCGGCCATTCTGATAGAGAAAGTCGACATGATGGCCGCAAGCTTGATTAAATAAACAGTTACACATTGACAAATGTGTTATTAGTTTGTACTTTACTTAACAAAATAAAAAAATAAATAATAATCATACCTACCAACCCTAAATTCTGAAGAGGTGTAATCGGAACCACAACAATATTTTTGTTTGGCCTAAACAGGTATCGGTATTAGGAGCAGACATGCAATATTTTTTAATTCATTTTGTAAACTAAAATTAAAAATGTCATTTACTTACTGTAGCATGGTCTACTCCCATTTGTGAGAACTCCCAATTGTGAGACTCCCAGTTATGAGACAGTGGAGTAGGTAATTAACACACAAAACACACCATACTCCCCTTCCTGATAGAATGGATTAACCCTAGCTAATTACTGATTTGCTATGTAACTGAATCTTTTGGAGGTAACTTAATGAAACTTTATAAGATAAATTGATTAACATATTCTGGTAAATGTCCTTAAAAATTACACTTTTTGTGTAGGTAACTTCATGATGTTGCTCTTGTCGATATCAGAGTGAAAACGCCCTACACTATTTTCTCACTTGAAAAGAATTAATATCAATGTATTTTACACTACCCGTTATAACCTGGATACCATTTTGAACGGAAACAAGAATTTACATCTTGTGTAAACCAGCAGAAAATAGTTGAATCCGTCCACGGTTACATCATCAAGACACAATGATTCAAATTTTCTCAGGAAAATGCTTAAATTAACTCAACAACCTTGAATCTCATCCTCCATTTCATTTTGTATTTTATGTTGCATGGGAACTATGCCTCCTGTGGGTACTGGGCTGGGCTGATCCCACTTTAATTGTAGGGATGTGGAAACATCACCTATGTGCACTGAACCATTAATTAATGTGTCTCACAACTGGGAGTTCTCACAAATGGGAGGACACCTGTAGCATTTGTTTCAAGTCATTATCTCCTGTGTTGGCAGCAAGTCCCTCCTGTTGTTCAATAGAAATAGGTGAAAGCTAAATTCATTAAAAAATGTTACTTAGGAATCAGCTCCTAGGAAATACCCTACAGTAAAATTGCATCATAATGCTTTGCAAACCATTCTGATGTTATCGTGCCTCAGACTCAGAGGTTCAGCAGTAGGGTAGGCTAGCAGTTAAAGTGTTTTGCTCAGCACATCGAAGACCTGGGTTCAATTCCCTATTTGGGTACAGTGTGTGATATTGGTTTCTGCTGTTTAGCTAAAACAGGAGTAAAACCTCACTCATGCACAAAGGTTTTAACTTGTGAGGACTCTTGTGTATGTGTTAAATACACAGGTTAAGATTGTACTGGCAAACAGGGATAAGTCGATCACCGACCTGACAATTGACCTGTATTAGCATGTATGAGTGCCGCCCACTGGCGCTTGCCATTGTAAGGGAAGGGGACACAGACTGTCCGCAACCAAGTGTAGTGTGACTTGCTACACTGACGTGAGAGTCTTATGAGCAAGGCGTGTGCAGCTACGCGCGGAGTCAATTTCATCGTCATGCAATGCATGAGTACTATCCTACATCTGCTCTACCTTTCACAAACCAAATGGATTTGCTCATTGCCATGCACCGCCTACTTCTCGTAAACGTGTTCTCTGAACCGGTCCAACTTATCCTTGTTTGCCAGTAGGGCTGGGACGATACACTATGTCACGATTACCATACATATCACGATATTTTACCTGCGATATGATACGTATCACGATACATACACCCTGAAAGAATGGCACAGTATAGTATTATCTTAAACATGATAAGGTACTTATTTAGAGAAAAATATGCAAGTATTATAGAGTTACTTGTTTGTTTATTACAATAGTGTTATTGTTATACACAAATACGTTGAAATAAATCATTTTAAATCTTAATTTTGAAAAAAGTTGTGTATCGTTTTGTATCGATACACCAGTCGTCGATATGATAGCTGTATCAAACTTAAATGTATCACGATGTATCGGTGAATTGTCCCAGCCCCATTTGCCAGTAGACATACAAAATTTGATTTTTCAAGATAGACCAAACACCAAAGTCTTCATATTCATCTCATGGCAAAATGTTGGAAATATAGGTACTTTTGCAGTTGTGAAAAGTATTAAGCTTTAAACAGAGCTCAAATTAAGCATTAGAACGTGAACTGGTGCAAAATGAAACTGCAAAATTCAACCTCATATTATGCCAACTTGGCCCCAATGCATGTTAATATTTTGCAGTTAAAAAAACACAAATGTCAGCTGGAAAACAGAATGATGTGGAGCTAGGTGGGAGCAATGACTCGAACGACTACTGTGACAGTGGTTGTATGACTGTAACCATGGTTACTGCTCATGTCATGACATTTTTAAGATAAGATCATCAGACCAGAATAGATTTGTTAAGATATAAAACAAGCATTATATAGAATTTTATATTGAGCCACAGGTGCAGCAAAGTTACTGTAGATCATGAAATATTTGCGAAAATTGCAAATGACTTTAGCTCACAAAAATATCATGATGCAATAAATGATCAACAAATACAGTGTGTCATTATCTCTTAAATATTCACCAGTTTATATAATCAACCACAGATCTAGACAATACATAATTAAGCAATGACAACAACTTGGGGGAAGACTAATTACTATCGTTACTAGTTCTCACATGTCAAACAAGGGATACTCCCGCACAAAAGTTACTCAATTAGGTCTGATAGTCCAGACAGGCGCCAACCACGCAACACACAATCTTGGTTTTTAGTTTTAAGCTTATCTGGCCTATGCAGTGTGTTGTTTTTAAGAAAACTTTACTGATTGCATACACAAGGAAGTACCCTGCTGAGCTCAGTTCAAGATTAGCGACAACATTTAATATGTGATTGGATTTACTTTCTGTTGCAATTTATTTTTTGAGTATTGAGCAAGTCGCAAAAATATCATGATGCAAAAACATGTGTTGGTTGCCACTCGCATGAATATTGTGATGCAAAAATTTCCTCATTTACAGTATTAGCCGAGATTGCACATGGTGGAAGTAGGTTTCATTTCCATAAATCGAGCCCTGTGTAATAGCCAGACTCTTAAGACTTTGATAGTTTATGTATCAAATCAAGGAATATGTTGTCATTTCATATCAGGGTTCGAAATACCATAAATATCTTAGCGTGCCATGGCACGGTAAATATCGAAATGGCACGGATAAAAAGGTTCTCAGTGCCCCTATGGCACGCCTAATTTTTTTAGAGACATAAAACACCTTTAGTCACTTAATAACCAAACAAAACACTTACCGGTATGCAAATGACAACCAAGCAAAAACATTTATTGACTTTATCACCTAGGAAATCACTGGAATTATGATAGTTCATGTAAAAACACTGGTTGTTTTTTGTCATTTAGAGTGTTGGGAGTACTGATAGTTCAGTTATTGAAGAGGAAATTATGTATGTTAGATTTTTTGGAAAAGGTGAACCTCTCACACAATTCTTAGCTATAAAAGGTGGTGGGAAAGCTGAACAAATGAAACATAAGAAAGCCAACTTAAACAGAAGACATATCAGTGATAACAGAAAACTGGTTACATTTGTTGTTTTCTCACAATAAATTTCGAAACGTCATCATCCTTGCTACAGTCATTTATTCTAAAAACGTGGGCACACCTGATTTCTGAAAGGCACACCTAAAATATTTGCCTGGTGCCCTAGGGCACACTTAGAACAAAAAGTATTTCTATCCCTGCATATTTATCTTCAGCAACCAATGCTTGTTATGTGTGAAGCGACTAATGGGATCGGGTGGTCAGGCTTGCTTACTTGGTTAACACGTCATTGTACCTCAATTGTATAGATCGATGTTCATGATGTTGATCACTGGATTGTATGGTCCAGACTCATTGATTTACAAGCTGCTGCTATATAGTTGGAATATTGCTGAGTGCGGCGTTAAGCAACAACAAACAACACAAACCCAAAACATTTGTTTTACCATTATAAGAATGTTCTTTTTATTTTTTCCAGATCGAGGATGTCACTAGAAGGAAGTGGAGAAAGTGAGTTTAGTATCATGAGGTGGACAGCGCTGGGAAAGGAGGTGTTGGATATGACTGCGCAGCGAGAGAAGACAGCCAGCAGCAGTAACGACGAAATGGATGACAGCAAAGACGACCCTCTCACAGGTCAGGGGATCATGTATGAGAATGGCGAGGTGAGCATGACTGACAGTTCAGGATTCAGGACCACTGACACAACGGCGGTGGATGGTAAAGGCGGGGTTAAGGATGAAGCGAAAATGTCCGAGATTCCAGTGGACAATGGCAGTGAGTTGAGTCTGGATGCAGAGATCAAATTGTTGTATGGTAGCGATGAGGAGAAGAAACCTGCTCCAGTTCGAGCATCTAGTGTCCGGAGCAGTCTCAAGGAAGACAGTATCGACAGTGTTACCGAGGCGTCGGTGTATGGGGAGACTAGTGGAACAGACTCCAGTTCCAACTTTCCCGACAGTGACTTTTCCGATATCTCGCGTAAGAGGAAAAGAGGTCACAAGTCTAGTAGCAGACTTGATAACCTTGTGAAGAAAATAATGAAGAGGTCGACTGATCTCCCAAGGGATAAACCAAGAGACAAGTCATTAACCACCACCTCAAACGAAGGCACGCCTGATGTTGCTAGTGAAAATTCTCAGAGTGATGCACCAGCAGCTGATGATGATGCTCAAAGGTTGTTCCAGATCAGAGCTTTTGCTGAAGGTCAAATGTCCTGCGAGGAGTCTTCCTTACCTGAAAGTGAGGAGAGCGAGGAATATGAGGAATATTTTGTATCACACCTGCACGCCATGGAAGACGACATGTCCTCAGAATCAGAAGGAAATAAGAAAACCGAAAAGGATGAAGATTACATCCCTACAGAAGGCACTGATGATGCAGAGGCGGAAGAAGAAGAAGTTAAATCTGATGATGGTTCCAACTACAGTGATGATGACTTTACTAGGTTGGCAAAGAAGAAAAAGAAGTCGAAAGCCAAGCCATTTGTGTGTGGAGTCTGTAACAAGGACTTCATCAGCGCTAAGATGTTAGAAGGGCATATGAAGTGTCACATTGATCCTAAGTCTCTCACTTGTAATGTCTGTGGCAAGCTGTTTGACTTTCCTTACAAGCTGAAGAACCATGCCAAAGTGCATAATAAGTCATTTGAGTGTGATATCTGTGGTCGGACATTTAATGACCGGGGAGGGTTCACTAGGCACAGGAACACACATTCGTCAGAGAAATATACCAATGAGCCGAGTTCAAAGGAAACACAGTCAAAGAGTGATGCTTCAACAAAACCAAGCACTGTCTCTGCTCCAGCGAGAAGATGAAGTGTCACATATGTGGGAGAGAGTTCGAGTGTAAGAGTGAGCTGTCGTCTCACCTCAGCTCCCACGCAGGTGGTTCAGGAGATGGAGATGATGCAGCTGTTTCCACAGAGAAGATGAAGTGTCATACTTGTGGGAAGGAGTTCACCTCCAAGGACAGCCTCAGTCAGCATCTGAAGACACACACTGGGATTGTGTACGAGTGTGACATGTGCGACAAGACCTTCACGCAGGATGAAGAATACACGGCCCATCTGAAGGCTCATGATGAGGAGGATGACAACACGATGACGAACTGTACAAGTGTATGACCTGCGGGGACATGTTTCAGTCTCAGAAGGAGCTGGACCTACATCAGAAGAAGCACACGAAGAGCACGTTCATGTGCAACTCCTGCGGATGGACTTTCACGGACGAGCGCCCTTACCAAGCTCATCTCAAGTCTCACAAGGCGGATGAAGGGGTCACCTGGAAGTGTAACAAATGCAAGCTGGAGTTTGCTCATAAGAACGATCTTCGGGAACATCTGAAAAAGCACATCAAACGCACTTACAGATGCGAGCAATGTGGTAGGATCTTCACCGAGGAGATCCTGTACATTGCTCACCTGCGGAATCACAAGGCTCATGAGGATATAAGATGGAAGTGTAACAAGTGTAAGCTGGAGTTCAACAAGAAAGAGGAGCTCAAGGAACACCTGAAGATCCACATTAAACACACCTACATGTGCGACACATGCGGGGAGACGTTCGCGTACGAAAGCGACTACGCCGCACATCTCAAGAAGCATTATTCAGATGAATTATTGAAATGCAACTTCTGTGAACTGAAATTTGTGTCTCGCATAGATCTTACCGATCATTTGAAGACTCATGTGATGGAGCTTCAGATCTGTGTCACGTGTGGAGAGACCTTCACAGACCAGGCCAAGTACCTGAAGCACATCAAGTTCCACAAAGCCATGCTGCGGTGCAGGAAGTGCGGGATCGTGTTCCCCTGTCGGAGCGATCTTGAGCTCCACATGAAGACCCACGTGCAGCACATCTACGTGTGTGAGACCTGCAGCGATACCTTCACCAACGACAAGGCGTACACGGACCATCTAAAGACCCACAATGCCCTGCAGGAAGAGGATGATGCAGATGACTTGCCTGTCATTGTCATTTCCTAACTGGCTTCCTCCCATCCTTTTAGATGTGGAATATCTTGGAATTTCATGGACAAAATTTGAAACATGTTCTCTAGCTTGACCCAAAGTCCCTCATCAAATCTGATTATACTTTTAATTTTGAGTTTTCTTTTAGTTTTGATTCATTTGTTTTGTTTTGTTTTTAGTTCAGATTTGTGTCCATCATAATTAGATGGTTAACTTTTGTAGTATTTTGGTTAAAATTTGATTTCTTGTGACATGATCACGTTACAGGTCCAGCTTCTATAAACACAATGTTAACAGGGGTACTCCCATATACATAGGTTTATGTCTCTGCGGACTGAAGTTTGCATGGAAAATGTCTCTGCAATCTATTCATGAAGAGTTATTTCCCTTGACCATGTCAGGATCTAATAGCATTGACTCCATCACATGTCTGTTCTTGTAACATCTGTCTGTAAGTTTCAAATAACACTTGTCAAGATTTCTTTCACAGGGGCTTGTATTGCTGAAAATACTAGCTCTATGTCCAACACTTGTTCACTAACAGCCATCTACATATTAGTAAATATGTATGTCTGTCAGTGAACGAGTGTTGGACTTAGGATGTATTATTTTCAGCAATACAAGCCCCTGTGATTTCTTTTATATAATATGTCAGAACACTTGGCTGAAAGATTCAGCAGCAAAATTTAGGGATGTCACGATGCATAAGTTTCATGAATCGATACGTATCACGATACCCATGTTATGATTCGATATGTATCACAATACCTATTTTCGCGGCATTATTGCGTAAGTTTAGTTACATTTTGAACATTAATATTTCATATTTTATAACTGTTCATGAAAAGATCAACATTTTTTATTCTCAGAGATTAAAAAGTTCTAATTTCCCATCTTTGTGCATGAAAAATAATCATTTATAACTCTCATAACATAAAAAAAACAAGGATACAATTGCAAAATGTAAATGATACATAAACAGACAGACAGTTTTATTCAGTAAAAGGCCACTGGCCCATAATACAGTCAAATGCGTGATAACACGTCACATGATACATAAACATATTTAAACCAATACTTTCAAAACTAAATGTCAATACAGTTTTGAATGTATCGATAATTGTATTGTCTTAGAAAAAGTATCGATGTATCAATGTATCGTGGCATCCCTAGCGAAATGTGTAAAGTTGATGTGACCGAACAAAACTATCCTGGAACTTAGGGGAAGTAACAGAATCTCGTATATCTGAATCAAAGCAGTAACATCTGCAGGGTCTGTGTGTGTGTGTGAGTGAGTGAGTCATAAACTCAGCTGGTCAGTCGTGTGTTACTCCAGACAACAGGGGTGCCAGAAATAGGACTTTTAAGATGCCCAATAGGAAACAAGCATCACTGATCTAACAGATATTTTACTTAGCAACTTCAAACTCACATATTTCAGAATATTTTGTTATAGTTGCTGTTCAAATAATTTCTTTCCACAGAAAGAAACAGTATTGTCCAATCTTAGCTTAGAGTCTGACACATTGTTTCTAGTGTCCTGTGAAGATATTCTCTTTTCTGATTATTTCAAATATATTTGTTAGAATCATAAAATATGGTTCAGTAAGCAAATTGGTGTTTGCTGCGACTGTTGCAGCCTACTTTAGCCCCAGCATAGTGCCCCTTTGAATTGTCTTTAGGTAAACAAGTGTGAGGATACTGTCGTTTTTTATTTCCCATTTGTCAGTTGGATCAGTTGGATTTTAACAATGCTGTTCCTGATTAATACTTCCAGGAAGTTGTCTAGTGGACCAAACAAGTGCACTGTGTTGAGCCTGTGTCGTACACTCTGGCTGAGATGTGCCAGGAAGGTGGCTGAAATATTACTGAACAACTTTGCTTCAATTCAAGAGTTCTTGGAGTACTACAATATTACTGGACAATTGTGAGAATGTTATTAGACTGAATATCTCTGGAATTATATGATTGGAATACTGGAATAACATCTGAATATTACTGGACAAATGTTGGAATATTATGAGGATATTATTGGAGTTCTGAAATAGCACTGCACTACATGCTAGAATAATACTTGAGGAATGCTGGAAAATGATTACTGGAACAATGCTAAATTTTCCTAAATTTTAAAAATTATTTCACTGTTACTGGAAAATGGATGAATATTCATATGATATTGTTTGAATTGTCATAAAGATATACCAATCCTCTTACACTTGTTACTCATGTGACTAAATATTGTTGAATATCACCTCGATGATTTGGCCAGTCAGGTGTTTCTGGTATGCATAATGATTTGTGTTGGGAATCGGAAACCAAATTCACTGTCGATTATCGGAGGATTGTGGTGAACGATTATCGATTATAATTGAAATATATACATTTTTAATGTAATCACCAATTTTAACGGTTTTTCCCAGTTTTTTTCTAATTAATGGGTTTTTATAACTAATGCTGTCATGCAATGAAATGCACGTCATGCAAGAAAGACACTGGGATTGTACTTAAACAATAAAAGTGGTTAAAACTTTACAATATGCATACCTTTACGCTGTTGAGCGCATGTTTGTTCGTGAATATTCGTCAGATTTGATGGTTAGTTTACTTCATTCAAGGGTGTTATACAAAAACAACAAAATTCTGATTAATCGAAAATATGTTTTTTTACAATCGATGATCATTTTTAATTCTTCTTTCGATCGATTTTCGATTATTTTCGATCATCGGAACATCACTAATAATGATATCATGTAAGTATCACATATTATGTTTTGATTAACTGAAAGAAAGATTATTTTGATGACACCCATAACTGTCAATAAGTCTGTTTGGGTGGAATTTCTTTAAAAGAGTAAGTTTAAAACTGCAGTTTTATTTAGTGTCCTATTCCAGGAAGACTGTTCCAGGAATAGCCTGCTGGCCTGTGCCAAGGTTAACAGCATCGAGTGCCCTGATTGAAAAATTGTGATCATTTATTTGGTTTTCTTAATCCTTATCACTAATCAGTCTTGTAGACTTTCTAGGTTAATGTCTGTTGATGGTATTATTTAAGTTATGATGAAGACCTGTTGTAGAATATGAATAAGCTATCTCAAAGTATGAAGACTACAGCACGAAGAGATGAACACTTCCAATGTTACTATTAAAGTTTCCTCACTACAATCTTGACATTAGAAGGAGAGTGAAGGATGTTTCAAGCGTCCACTCGGATCCCAAAGTCAATATATGTCATCACAAAGTTGATGTGTCATGCTTACAGCACCTGTGAAATAACTGCATTTAGACTGAATATGGCCATCCATATTTCTTAATACTTCCTGAAATGTTTTACCAGTTTTTGCATGCTGGCATGCTGCAAGTATTATTACACAGTTGCTCAGCAACCAGATACAATTGCCCCCAAATACAGGATGATAGTACACATTGTTACAACATATCTCAATAGTTGCAATGTGATGATACTGCATAAGATTTTAAATATATTCTTTTGTTAAAAGAAAAGTGATCCCAGCAAAATATGTTCTGTCAGTTTGAGAGGACTGTGTATTGGTAAATGAATCATATTGCCATATATTACAATTCTGGTTTTCATATTGCAGTACTTTGGGAGCTAAAGTGTTTGACAGTGAGTGATTGCTATAATGTTTGTACATGGAGAGCCTATGTTCTGCATACTAAGACCCAGAAAATATTGTTATGGTTCTGGGGGGGCTGTGGGGTAGCCTAGTGGTTAAAGTGTTGGCTCGTCACGCCGAAGACCCGGTTTCGAATCCCCACATGGGTACAATGTGTGAAGCCCATTTCTGGTGTCCCCCGCTGTGATGTTGCTGGAATATTGCTAAAAGCGGCGTAAAACCAAACTCAGTCAGTCAGTGTTATGGTTCTGATTAAGGATGCCACGATACATTGATGCATTGATACTTTTTCTAAGATGATACAATTATCGATACATTCAAAACTGTATCATTATTTAATTTTGAAAGTATCAGTTTAAATATGTTTATGCATCATTTACATTTTGCAATTGTGTCATGTATTACGTATCGAATCGCTATTATTGGGTTGTATTACAAAGGGGTAACAGGGGTGGAAATAACCCATTGCCCGACGCCCCAGTCCAGTGTTTTTTTCTGTCGGGCAAGCAAATTTGCATATCACACTGTACCAGTGTCCAGTTGACTTTCCAATGTTAATTATGTTGTTTATTTAAAAAATCAACAAGAAAATCGGCCAGTATAGTGGACAAATTATCAGGGCAAGTGATTTTACATGTGACACTGTACCGGAGTACACTAGCAATTTTAAAGTTATTTCCACCCCTGGGTAAGCGCAGTAGTTGGAAACAGAAACAAATGCAAACTTATGTATGGTGACATCCCTAGTTCTGATATAATGAAATGCTGTGCAGTTCTACTGAGTCAAATTACATAAACAGTTACTTCAGAACTGTTGTACATACTGTCTACAAATGGTCAATGTTCAATGTTCACATGTCCTGATGCATGTATTTACTTGGTTTTATATTGATGTATGATATGACGATATGTTACATGTAATGTGACTCGGAAATTATGAAGCTTGAACCTTATTGGGATATGTCACACACTGACTAAGTACCAGTACTTGATGTACCCATGTATCATGTCCTGTATCAGAATTTGTATCATAACCCAAGATGTATCTAGGATTCCGCACTCATTATCTTGGGCAGGCAAACAGGGAAAAACTCCTGTTTTTCAAAATATAGATGTTTATTAAATTTCTTGTTTTGTCAGATTAGGAGGTATTTTAACATTGCTCTCAGTGTGGTAGTTTAAAACTGATCAGTGATACCTTTTTTACCTTATTTTCTTATATGTTCTGTTATTAGTGAAATATAAGTCACCTCTGGATGAGGATGTTTCTGGGTTGTTTCCTGTAAAATTTGTGCTGGTCTTTCGGGGAGGTGGGGCAGCCAAGTGGTTAATCATTTGCTCGTCATGCCGAAAACCTGGCTTATATATCCCACATGGGTATGTGTGAAGCCCATTTCTGGTGTCCCCTGCTGTGATGTTGCTGGAATATTGCTAAAAGCAGTGTAAAACTAACCCACTCACTCAGGTCTTTCGGAACCTTGTCTCAGATCATTGGTGCTGGTTGGTCGGGCAGCCTAGTGGTTAAAGCGTTCGCTCATCACGCCGAAGACCCAGGTTCGATTCCCCACATGGGTACAAAGTGTGAAGCCCATTTCTGGTGTCCCCTGCTGTGATGTTGCTGGAATATTGCTAAAAGCAGTGTAAAACTTAACCACTCACTCAGGTCTTTCAGCACCTTGTCTCAGATCATTGGTGCTGGGCGGTCAGGCAGCCTAGTGGTTAAAGTTTTTGATTGTCACGCCGAAGACCCGGGTTCGATTCTCCACGTGGGTACAAAGTGTGAAGCCCATTTCTGGTGTCCCCTGCTGTGATGTTGCTGGAATATTGCTAAAAGCGTGTAAAACTAACCCACTCACTCAGGTCTTTCGGCACCTTGTCTCAGTTCACTGGTGTCACTAACCAGCAATGTCTGCAACTGTCTCGTATCAGGCTTCCCTCCCACAACATACTGACAGGCCATGATGCAACTTGCTTAGATACCGATATTATGGTCCAGGGTCCCGATCCACAAAGCATTCGTAGCATTAAGATGATCCTAACTCCCATACTTTAACATAGACTTAGAACAGTCGAAGCGAGTGTCCACTACGATGGCTTTGTGTCAATAAAAGTGTCAATAACAGCAGCAGGTGTCAATAAAAAATCCAAACTGGAATTGTACATTACTCCATTTATGCTTTTATAGTTCTCACTAATTTATGGTTTTGTGGAGGCGTCTTGTATTTTTCTTATAGCGACCAATATGGAGCAAGGAGCTTAATGCTTTGTTTAACATTATATGTGAAAATTTTGTGTTAAAATACTCCTAAATTTTCAAAAATAAGAACTTTTATAAAGTCAATTTTTTTGTAATTTTCCCAATTTGCCTGCCAAGAGGAAATGTTTTGGGCTCCTAACTAAGTCCCTTTGCTGTACAAAATGGCATTGACCTCACTCTTTGTAATTCTGTTCTGTCTTGTAAAATGCTTAATTACTTACATTGAGATATATTTCATATTATTTGTTGTTGTGTTCGGAAATCATAATGAAAATGTATGTTGCTGAGTAGCATTCCGAGAAGCATCATGTGAAGTCCAGACTTGTACATTGGACATCACTGAACCCTTCTTTAGAGGTCAATTTGATTGGTTTTCCATCAGTGGACTGTATATTGTATAATTGGTTTATGAAACCAACATCAAAACCATTTGAAATAAGAACAAATAGAACGACTCTTCCAATTTTCCTTTTGGTCAATTCTGTTTTATATCCATGGAGATTTTATCATGATTAGCATGACTATCACAGCTGTTGATTATTTTTATATCTCAGAAGGAATGGTGAATTATTCATGTGCAATTTATTTGTGAAACAATATAGCCATGTAGACTTGTTTGGTTTTCATTCGTTAGCTGTGCTAATCAGGTTGATTAGTAGCTATTCTTTCTGGAATCTGAAAAACGTAAATTATATTTTTCTATTCCATTGCCCATAAATAATCACATCTGGACCAGAACTTCTAATGACTGACATCATGAGCATTGATCTTCAAAATTGGGATATGGTATCACAGAGTAAGAAAGCCAATTCACGTTCCTCAACCTGTTTCACGCCCATATCCTGACGAAGACAAATTTCCCAAACCAGATCACCACAGATGTTTTTGCAAAACCAAACATATGTCAAGAACAGCACCATGCATAGGCCTTTCCTTGTTCGTTGGAGAACTTCACGAGCTTCTGAAAACAGAAATAGCATTTGTTGTCTCTGTGTAAGGCAGTGAAAACGTACCGATGAATTTCACTTCAAACAAAAAAAGTAAATCAAATAACATGAAATTAAGATTGCGAATCCTCATAATTTTATTTTGCCAATTGAACATTTAAATCTCAGAATTTTGTTCAACTTAAGATAAAAGTTGTTAAACAAACGATCATAGTTTCAATCGCTATTATTGGTTTGTATTACAAGGGAGTACATTAAATGAAACACCGAGACCAAGTGGGGTTGGTCTAAGTTAACGCTCATCACGTACCACACGTGCATTTGTTTCACTGTTCCAACTACTGCACTTTCCCACTTGTAATACCACCCCAAAATAGCGATTCGAACCTGTGATCGTTTGTTAAACAACTTAATCCTAAAATTCTGAAATCTAAATGTTCAATTGGGAAGGTAAAATTATGAGGATTCACAATCTTAATTTCATTTTATTTGATTTACTTTTTTGTTTAAAGGGAAATTCATCGGTACGTTTTCACTGCAAACAGACTATAGACAACTTTGTGCTTGGACCAGACCTTGCGGTGACATGTTAATTTATGTTTATATATCATCATTAACCGTGTGTTGTACTTCAGTATGTTGCTTGGGCTTGAATTGTTGTGATTGTCTTGATAAGTGTGCAGTTTTTGGATTGCTAAAAATGTGGTGTAGAGTGAAGAAGTCTTGCTTTTTGCAATGTCATGGCTTAAATGTAAATTGTTTTGTCACCAATGCATATGTTGTAAAAGGGCGACACTCCATAAAGCCATCTTTGCATTATGTGATCGTAACTCCCACTCTTAAACATACACAGAACAATATGTAGTGTTGTAAATGGCATCATGGGCAAGGATGGTGCAGAGTTGTGTCCCCTGCATGTGATGTAGATTGATGCTCATGCTTTCAGTCACAAGTTTGTCAGATTCTTTCATGATTGTGTACAGAGCTTTGTGACATAGATGGTATATTTCTTACGGCCGACACCCGAGAAGATCCGGGTTAGAATTGATCTTCAGTATCCCATGCTTGTCGTAAGAGGCGAATAACAGGAACAGCTTGGTTGACACATGTCATCGCATCCCAATTGCATTGATCGATGCTCATGCTCTAGATCACTGGATTGTCTGGTCCAGCCTCAATTATTTAGATACCGCCACCATATAGCTGGAATATTGCAGAGTGTGATGTAAACAAACTCACTCACTCACTCTGACAGCGGAAGTAGACAACATTTGATAGGAACTTCCTAACATGTGATTGATGTTAAATCTGTAATACCTTTCAAAATTTGTTCAGTGGTCAGAGACGAGCATTAATATGAGGTAACCTGATGACTCTTGTCCACTTTATGGGTCACCTGGTCAACATTGTTCTGAGCATTTTCTCACCATTGACCAATGATGCTTATTTTCCTATGAATCGGTTGTACATAGGTCTGTATGGAGTATTGGTATAGTACAGTATGCCATTGTTACAAGGTGTATACTGAAATGTTCAGTTTTGTCTCAAGGCTTAAAATGCTACATTTCCTGATGAAATGAGCTTTTAGTGTTCACTGAATTTGAGAAACAAGATAGATATTTTTTTATTTGTGCTCTTTTATGTTATTCTTTAGAATCATGATTTGATCATATGGTTTACCACAAACAGTTGTGAGTTTGGGAGTCTTCAAACCCGCTGTGGAACACTGTGGAAGAATTTCTATAAAGTGACTTGCATTTCAAGCCAGAGGTGTATATATATCTATGTTCTTTGTGTTATTTGTGTGAGTGCATACATGTGAGCAAGAGAGAATTTGTTGATGTAATTTGTAGGAACAAATTTTTTATGTTGTTAAAACGTGTACTGTTCATATATACTGTTTTCCTAGGTACATCTGCAGCTAGGCATGTAGTTTCTACACGACGCTGATCAGCGAGGTTTTCATGCATACCTAACAAACGTGCATGCTTTAAAAAACAGCTGAATCAGCAATATATTTGACTTGTGATGTGCCCTTTGTTTTATGACATTTGTTTGACTGCATGTGGATCATGCAGAGCGGTTCCAGAAGAACAGGAACTACATTGGTTATGTACTTATCCAGACCAATACAATCTCTTGTTGCCTGGCAACGATTCTGTAACGGTTCCTGGAATGAAGTTAGATAGGAAGTGTGTGAAATGTTAGTTGGGTCAGACTTTTTCTGTCATGTATAGATTTTTGTGTGAAAATCCTGTTTGCTAAAGGAGGAAAGGAACAGTAAGATTTTTCAGTTTCTTCTTTTGTTCTTCAAACATTTTTCTGTATTGTTGCCATGTGGTCTGTGCCAGTTTTCAACTTGTCTTGTTTTTTATTCTGTTGTGCATACATTTTGTTTGTGGTGATCATGTCAGATTGTATTTGGTGGAAAAACAAGAGCTTTTAAAATTTTGAATTTTGTTTTCCACCTTTTATGTCTTTATGGTCAGAAATGTGTGAACCAATTCATGAAAATGTCTTGCCTGGCATAGTCTTAAACATGGAAATATATGTATCATAATATTGTTGTTGAAGGGCATTTTATTTCTTTGAAAAGTTTATTATTATTTGTTTTTCAAGGAAGAAAGTTTAGTCTTTCTCAGAAGATATAAATGCTACAATGGTTTTCATAATGTATGAAATGTAGCAAGTAGTTAATTTTTGTTTTTCATTGTTTTCATGAATCTTAACATATAATTCTATTTAACTTTTGATAGAGATCATCAGATATGTTTAAGTGAGTGAGTGAGTATGGTTTTACGCCGCTTTTAGCAATATTCCAGCCATATCACAGCGGGGGACACCAGAAATGGGCTTCACACATTGTACCCATGTGGGGATTTGAACCCGGGTGTTCGTTGTGATGTGCGAACACTTTAATCACGAGACTACTCCATTGCCCAAATATAATTAAACCTACACATGACATTTCATTAAAATAATTTCTGTGTATCATGAAAAATATAAAACTCCTTTTCAAAAGTGGAGCAGTATATCATTGAGCATATTGAGTATATCAAAGACTAGTCAGTGTGAGACAGACCCAAATACATTGATTGTTATCATAAATTGAATGTATATCATTGTGAAACTGTATTAAAGCATTTATTTGTTGTTCATGTCAATCTATATGTCCAAAGCATTTATTGTGTATCTACACAAGGTATGAGCAGTCTGTGTGTTGCCATGGTGAATGTTTATCATAATATATAACTGATCATCTAATCTGATTAAACTAGTTCTTTGCATTGCGTTTGTGTTCCTGTTATTTCATTGTAACGTTTTGTGACCGTGATGTCAAACATCAATATGGCCATGGGTGGTTGAGTGAGTTAGGATTGCTTTTAGTAATATTCCAACAATTATCACTGTTCGGGACACCAGAAATGGACTTCTAATATTGTACCCATGTTGGGAACTGAACCCAGGACTTTGGTGAGATGAGCGAACGCTTTAACCACTATGCTACCCCACTGTCCAGGTTACACCAGAAACTTGTACCGGTGTTGGTAATCAAAGCCAGCACTTTGGTGTGAAGCGAAATGAGCTTCACACATTGTGCCCCTGTTGGGAACTGAACCCAGGACTTCAGTGTGAAGAGTGAAAGCTTTAACCACTAGACTGTTCCACTGCCCCATTATGGCTGAGGGAACAAGCTATTGTGGTGATCTAACCCTTGGTGTATGTTGCTGTTTATCTTCTCCATTATTAGGGAACTTCAAGGTTTTCAACTGTTGCTTGGGATTCCAGGCCAGAATATATCCTCTGCATCTGATGCTGGTCATAGAAGGTTTCCAAATGAATCGAGGGTTAGGTAGTAGATGTAGTGGTCTCGTTCAGTGACTTGGATGGATATAGGGGTTGTTGCTCATAATATCAATCACTGGATTGTCTTGTTCAGACTACCCGTGAAGGTCCGGGTTAGAATGAAACTTCAGTAACCCATGCTTGTCGTAAGAGGCGACTAACGGGATCAAATGGCCAGGCTCGCTGCCTTGGTTGACGCATGTCATCGGTTCCCAGTTGTGCAGATCAGTGCTCATGCTGTTGATCACTGGATTGTCTGGTCCAGACTCTATTTACAGACCGCTGCCATATAGCTGGAACACTGCTGAGTGCGGCATAAAACTTAACTCACTCACTCTTGTCCAGAATGGGCCTGGCTTGAATATTGCTTTGTGGGGACATTTCCTTAGTCTCTCTTTGTGTTTAAGGTAAAACTCAACAGTATTCTGGGTACATGAAGAGTTTTTGAAAATAATCAAGTTGGGACTTCTTGGTGACTGATCCAGTGATTGACATTTGGAGTATCCATCTACTCAGTTTGGATTCAAGGACATGCATCAAGCAAGTCAGGACACTGACCACTGAACCAGTTAGTCACGTCTCAGGACAAGTGTTTAGATTGCTGAAGACAAAGATCTTTACTTTCCTGTCTTCACTCTTGCTCCTTACAAATTTACCTGAACAGTGGTTTGCCTTGCCTTGTTATCATCTCTGGGGCGGTGGAGTAGTCTGGTGGTTAAAGCGTTGGCTCGTCACGCCGAAGACCCGGGTTCGAATCCCCACATGGGCACAATGAGTGAAGCCCATTTCTGGTGTCCCCTGTTGTGCTGTTGCTGGAATATTGCTAAAAGCGGTGTAAAAGCAAACTCAGTCAGTCAGTGTTATCATCTCTGCTTTGTTTTAACTGCCCTCTCTATTTTTCTCTCCTTTCTCTCATTTTCTGCCTCTTGTATTTCTCCCTCACTCTCATTTTCATCATCCTTTCTCTCATCTCTCCATTCATATTCCCTCCCCCTTCACTCATTTCCTCCCCAGTTTTCTTCCCTCTTCTCTCCTTTCTCTAATTTTCAACCAACTCTAATTTTCGTCCCGCTCTTCTCTGTGCTCATTCAAATGGGGCATGGTGGGCGAGCTGGCTAGGCGCCAGGCTGGTGATCCAGCGGGCATGAGGTGCCGGGATCGAGCCCACCTGTGACCGGGTGTAAAAACTCAGTGTTGTCACAACCCCTAGTGTACAGTACAAAACCCTGTGCACTTAAAAGAACCAACGAATCCGTTGGTATATGACCAGATGGTGGCCACATGAATACGTGCAAACACCTAGTTGAGGGTACAGCAACGTGCAGTGAACTTGGACAAAGTACTGTGACTATGTCCTTACCTCGTAAGGATGGGAAAGCCGCAATAACTCTGTACGCCTTGTGGCAGCAAGGAGTTGTATACTCCCCAGGGAGTTGAGATTGATAATAAGATGGGCCGTTGAGATTGACGTACAAGGATCGAGAAAAATACCAGCGCCTTGAGCATGCACTAGTGCGTGGATATGTGCGCTATATAAATATCCAATAATAAACAATAATACCACATTCCTTGAAACCAATCCATCCACCCACTTCCTTCACAAGAAATTGATATCATTTCTCGCACCATGGTTTCTGAATTACACACTCAAACGTTGGGATTGTTACATATTTCGTTAGACTAACAACTAGTCCCTGAAATGAACATATTTTACTGAAAAAAAAGTTCATAGTAAAAAAAAATATAAGGAAAAGGAGCCCTGAGACATTCATTTTTCAGACAGACTTGCACATTTTCTAGACTTGCGAGGGATTTTTATATATATTTGCTTAGGGTCTGTATGACAGACTAATATTTCGTCTACAGATATACGGATGTATGTTTACAAACAATAACCTTCTTTTATACTTGTATCCTGTAGGCTATAGTTTGGCATGAAATGCATGTGGACCCGGTTTTTTGTAAATATCTCTCGACCCAATCGATCTCAAACTGTGCGAGTGGATGTTTTGTCAGACAACCTAATCACATAAATCACCAATTTTATGCATTTGTATTAAAGAATCTGTCTATGTAACTGTCAACAAAATAAACAGCAGAACGCAGACGGCTTGCAGAGGGAGGGAGCCAATGACCTGTAACAGCGGCAGTGTTGGGTCATGGATTGCTGAAGGTCAATATCTCCAACCGGAAGGTCCCAAAAACTAATGTCCATCCATATAGACATAGTATCGGTACAGGGGATGATGTTCCTACAAATGACCTTCCTCGTCCATCACAGGTCTGTTTACAGGCCGCCGTCATATAAGCTGCTGCGTCAGTCAGGAAAGACTGTGAATGACTGGTGCTACCGAGTAACCTTACCGTGAACACCTGGTGTCATATTTCATTTTCAGTTGTCCATTCATATAGTTTTCAAAGCTATTTTCCTCTTTAACACCAAATGGAATCTGTTTCTGAGGATAATCAAAACTGCATCTTCGTTTGCACTGGTATTCTATATTTGATCGTGGGAAGAGTAGTTTCAGAAGGGAAGTGGAACTTCATGGTGATCCAAGACCAGGAAGACACTCAACTGCCACCCGTAAGGACAATATTAATACAATACATGGTAAAACTAAAGATGATTTGCAGCTCAAGAGACTTCTGTAGTATGTAGCGGCTGGTATGATGAAGGAAAACCAAGTTCTATTGATAGTCAACTTCTTTATGCAAAGTAGGTACATCTACTACCACCGTTATCAAGCAAGTGTTAGTACCTGCACCGAAACGTCGCACTCAATGCAATAAAGAAGTTTGTTTTGTACAACAACACCCAGGTATAGTTCCGTCACTTTTGTCACTACAGATTTTTTTCAGCATTTTGTTTTGCTGTTTCCCATTTCCTCGCCTCGAATTTTCAGTCCCCCATCTCCCCGCCCCGAACTTCCAGTCCGAGGTGATATAACAGAAATATTTTTTCCCTATTTCTGTGAAAATGTATCACCTCGTGTAAAATATATTCTCTTACCCATGCACTTTCATAAAAAGCAGGTCAGCTTGGTCTTTCTTCATCAGTATTATTAATAAATTGATTCCGATGCAAAGCAGCTCGACCTACATCATATATTCATTTAGAGATTATTAATAAGTGATCTGAATGATAAAGTGAGGTGAAATAAGCTACACGATTAGTTAAATAACGTTTATTCTTCAGATTTCTATTTGCATTTTTTTCGTGAACGAAGTTTCGGTATGCTTGCACTTTGAATGAATAAAAGTATGAAACGTGCTTGTGATCCAATATGAAAAGTGCTTATAATAAATGTATTCAATATATACTAGCCACATAAAGAAACTTTGCATACAAAAATGTAAAATCTAAATTTATCAAACCTGTGTAGACACATGAGGATTTAAACTCAGAGATTAGTGACATGTATCCAACATGCATGCACGTGCCACGTTCCGTGACGTCAGTGGGTTCGTCCTTGAGACGTGCAATACGTTGTTGCACGTGCATTCCGGGAAAGAGAAACAGAGCAAATGAATGCCACACAATACTGTCACTTTGGAAAGCTCAACCCCTATCCTTGCGATCGTTAAAAAAATTAAACGGCTATTGAAACGCATAGCATGCCAAGGCTCATGTCTGCACAACGTCATGAGGCCATTGGGATGGTCCGTGGGGGAATGTCTCAACGACAAGTGGTTGCACATTTCCACTGCCACCGGAACACCATTTCTGCACTGGTGAGACGCTACCAGAACACAAATGACGTCATCGATCGGCCGCGTTCTGGACGTCCACGTGTAACAACGCCAAGACAGGGCAGATGGATAAGGGTGACCCATCTTCGCTACAGGTTTCAGACTGCAGTGATGACTGCCCGCATCCCAGGACTTCGCCGTATCCACCCCAACACAGTTCGACAACGTTTACGTCATCACGGGATCAGACCACGACGTCCCGCCATGCGGCCTTTCCTGACACAACGTCATCGACAAGCTCGCCGAATGTGGTGGCGAAATCATGTCCGCAGACCCTTGTTTTGGTGGAGAAATGTTGTTTTTACAGATGAATTCAGGTTTAACATTTCCCATAGTGATGGACGTCAACGTGCCTATAGACGCGTGGGAGAACGGTTCGCACAGGCCTGTGTCTTGGAGAGGAATCGCTTTGGTGGTGGTTCCGTGATGATTTGGGGTGGAATAACAGTACGCCAAAGAACTCCTTTGGTGTTTGTTCAGGGCAACTTAACTGGTGTGGGCTACAGGGATCAGATTCTTCGACCTGTGGCAATTCCTTTTCTGCAACGTCATGGCCCTGGGTTAACAGTCCAACAGGACAATTCCCGCCCTCATACGGCAAGGGTTGCTATGGATTTCTTGCAACACCACAACGTTGACTTACCGCCTTGGCCTGGAAATTCACCAGAACTCTCCTCGATAGAGCATGTTTGGGACGAGATGGATCGATGTTTACGCCGTCTTCCTCATCCGCCAGATAACGTCCTTGACCTTGCACCAGAACTTGAGAGAATCTGGCGTGTCATCCCACAAGCCTTCCTTGCACGTTTGATAGGCTCTATGCGTCGTCGATGCACTGCTGTTCTCAATGCCGATGGTGGCCATACCCGTTATTGAGCTTGTGACATGGTCGTTTGACCCCTGTCCCGCTTGTGGACTCGTGACGTCATTGTGATTGACTTTTCAATTGAAATTCTCCCGACTTGTTATGGTCTCATGATCCCTCCATTAAAGTTTATATGTACCTTTGACATTGTTATCGTACTTATCAACTGGGATAATAGTTTGACAATGCACAGTTTCTTTATATATATAGTATATATATATATATATATATATATATATATATATATAATTATAAATTGCCCAAAATATGTATGAAATGTATGAAAAGGTCTAGTGAATGATAAAGTGTATGAATAAATGAAGGAACAAGTGTATAAACATGTATATGTTTGTGTTATGAAGTAATGAAAATATAGACTGGAAATAAACGAATCATCTTACCAGAAGTGAATACATTTTCCCAAATTATCTTTTGACATGTTTTCCCGGTTTAATCCCCCACTTCCATTGTTTCGCTAATCCTTTTTAAATTGACAAGGGTAAAATGTTACGCCAGGCCGACTTGCTAGAAGGGTCTAAAATGAGCAAATTAACCCAATTGTCGGCCTGGCGGTACCTCCCCTCCTTTACAAACCGCCATCATATAGCTGGATTAGTTCTGACTGTGGTAATTAGCAAGAAACATGTAATAAACAATGTATACATTTGTACATCATATGTGGGGCGGTGGGGTAGTCTAGTTGTTAAAGCATTGGCTCGTCACGCCGAAGACCCGGGTTCGAATCCCCATATGGGTACAATGTGTGAAGCCCATTTCTGGTGTCCCCCGCCGTGATATTGCTGGAATATTGCTAAAAAGCGGCGTAAAAACAAAACTCAGTCAGTCAGTACATCATATGTTCCTCTATCTGTCCATAAACTATATTTGGGTGATCTGTTATTATGGTAACAAAGGTTGGTATAGCCACAAGGAGCGAGGAGTCCTGCAAGGCCCACTCCTAGTTTATTAGGTAAAAATGTTCTCCAAGACAAGCAGCACGTTGTCTCGTGTGGCAAAAGGGGATTATATAAACGTTAGTGGATTAAGGCGGGGAGCGCCACGAAGACGTTTAAAATAAGAAAATATGTGTATACCAGTGGTTAGTTTGCAGCTCATCTTTTTAACTATATTGGCTTAGCATTGGATAGTGTGAAATGTCATACAACCGTAGATATTTATAAAGTACAACTCTTAAAATTGCAATTAAAGAGAAGACATGTTTATTTTTATGTGTCACTTTGTCGAGTTGATTCCCATAAATTTGGGCGGAGAATTCCTTATCATTTGTCAGTTGTTCGAATATGAACTTTCCATTGGAACATGGGGAATTTGATTTCCTTCACGATCAGTTGACGATCGACGGATTTAGGTGAATATGGCCAAATAATAAGGCGGCGCACATTCAGTAGTTCTTGAAGCGTCCGTAAAATATATGAATTCCTTTTCCGTGCAAAATGTAGGATGGTTGTTTACTGCCGCACTCAGCAATATTCCAACGCTATGGCGGTGGTCTGTACATAATCGAGTCTGCATCAGACAATC
The DNA here is from genome assembly GCF_003918875.1 of Haliotis rubra. Classification (NCBI taxonomy): domain Eukaryota; kingdom Metazoa; phylum Mollusca; class Gastropoda; order Lepetellida; family Haliotidae; genus Haliotis; species Haliotis rubra. The sequence goes on along the minus strand of NW_025767051.1, from coordinate 802,474 downwards.
CAGTGATCAACAGCATGAGCATCGTCCCAAGCAATTAGGATACGATGACGTGTGTCAACCAAGTCAGCGAGCCTGACCACCCGATCCCGTTATAGTCGCCTTTTACGACAAACAGGGGTTGCTGCAGACCTATTCTAACTCGGATCTTCACGGGTCCCAAGCTGTAGGCAACGGTCAGGAATGGAAGGATTTAGTTCACTGGCACATTGGTCAGTATTTCAGTTGCATTACTGGTGTGCCACCTTGACCTAAAATGAAAGTGAATCTGGATTTTTTTATGTATTCGAAATAACATCACGAAGTAATATGATGAAACAAATAAACGAAATGACATTACAACATAACGCTTCGTAATAACATGTACGAAATATATTTTTCATGTAATGTATGATATCATTCCACGTAAGTTATTTTGTTACGTTATTTCATGAGTGTTATTTTATTTTTATTTTTGTGTGTGTGTATATTTTTACGTGATGTTATTTAATAATGTTATTTAATAACATCACGTAAAAATATACACACACACAAAAATAAAATAAAAATAACACTCATGAAATAACGTAACAAAATAACTTACGTGGAATGATATACATTACATGAAAAATAGCATAATAAAACAACATATGCGAAATAGTACAATAACATGACCAAATAACACATACGAATTAACATCACGGACTATCACACACGTAATAACATTACGAATTAACATGCAAGAAATAACGTTACCAAATATCATCATGAAATAACAAATACGAAATAACATAGATATACTAAATGAAAAAGACCAAGAAATAATACGAAATAACATCACGAAATAACATATCCGAAATAACATAAGGAAACCACCTGTACGAAATAATATCCCTGTTTGCTACATTTATGCTTCCTGTGTTGACAGCCTGCTGTCCAAATCAGCTGGGCGGATCCACTGACCTGTCTATCTGCACAAAGAATGTGAAAAATCGCCTGCAGCGTGGCTGTGTCATACAAACGCGGGCTGCTAAACAAGCGCATTATCCCACAAAGGTTTGCAAAATTACAATGATACATGGTAAGATCTGTGCTGATAATGTGAGATGATTTCAACTCTGCCGCCACTCGTCACTGGCGTGCCACAAAGGAACCTTCCTTTATTGGTGGTTGGGATACAGCTTGCATCTCCCTGATACATGCATTGTCATCAACCCTTGACACATACGTTATCGTAACCCCTTGACACAGGCGTTATCATCAGTCATTGACACATACGTTATCGTCACCCATTGGCACATACGTTATCATCACTTCTTGACACATGCGTTATCATCACCCCTTGACACATACGTTATCATCACTCCTTGACACATACGTTATCGTCACCCATTGGTACATACGTTATCATCACTTCTTGACACATGCGTTCTCATCACTCGTTGACACATGCGTTATCATCACCCCTTGACACATACGTTATCATCACCCCTTGACACATATGTTATCGTCACGTATTAACACATACGCTATCGTCACCCATTGGCACTAACGTTATCACTCACTTCTTGACACATGCGTTATCATCACCCCTAGACACACTTTTTTATCATCACCGCTTGACACATACGCTATCATCACCCTTTACACGCTATCATCACTCCTTGACACAAACGTTATCGCCACCCCTTTATACATACGTTATCGTCACTCCTTGACACATACGTTATCGTCACCCATTGGAACATACGTTATCATCACTCCTTGACACATGCGTTATCATCACCCCTTGACACATGCGTTATCATCACTCCTTGACACATATGTTATCGTCACGCATTGACACATACCCTATCGTCACCCATTGGCACATTCTTTTATCATCACCGCTTGACACATACCTTATCATCACCCCTTGACACATACGTTATCATCACCCCTTGACACATACGTTATCATCATTTCTTGACACATACGCTATCATCACCCTTGACACACACGCTATCATCACTCATTGACACATCCGCTATCGCCACCCCTTGACACATACGCTATCATCACCCTTGACACATATGTTATCATCACCCTTGACACATACGTTGTCATCACTCCTTGACAGATATGTTATCATCACCCTTGACACATACGCTATCATCACCCTTTACACGCTATCATCACTCCTTGACACACACGTTATCGCCACCCTTGAAACATACGCTATCACCACCCCTTGACACATACGTTATGGTCACCCATTTGCACGTACGTTATCGTCACCCATTGGCACATACGTTATCGTCACCCATTGACACATACGTTATCGTCACCCATTGGTACATACGTTATCATCACTCCTTGACACATACGTTATCGTCACCCATTGACACATACGTTATCATCACTCCTTGACACATGCGTTATCATCACCCCTTGACACATGTGTTACCATCACTCCTTGACACATACGTTATCATCACTCCTTGACACATACGTTATCATCACTCCTTGACACATGCGTTATCATCACCCATTGACACATGCGTTATCATCACTCCTTGACACATACGTTATCATCACCCATTGACACATACGTTATCACCCATTGACACATACGTTATCATCACCCTTGACACATACGTTATCATCACCCTTGACACATACGTTATCATCACCCCTTGACACATACGTTATCATCACCCCTTGACACATACGTTATCATCACTCCTTGACACATACGTTATCATCACCCATTTGCACGTACGTTATCGTCACCCATTGGCACATACGTTATCGTCACCCATTGACACATACGTTATCGTCACCCATTTGCACATACATTTTCGTCACCCATTGACACATACGTTATGGTCACCCATTTACACATACGTTATCGTCACCCATTGGCACATACGTTATCATCACCCCTTGACACATACGTTATCATCACTCCTTGACACATACGCTATCATCACCCATTGACACATACGTTATCGTCACCCATTGGCACATACGTTATCATCACCATTTGCCACATGCGTTATACCAGGCACGCCCGTCACCATTGTCCCTGTACACAGACGTTTCCATCTGTTACGACACACGTCATTATCCGCAGACGTTGGGGTGTACGTCATCGCCGTCTCCATAAGATACTACATTCCGCCTGAATGTGTTCATGACGTCCCCATGGATCTTCACTTGAACAGTTACAACTGACAAAACATCAAACTTCGGAAACCATAGGTTCATGCTCTCATGTCTGTAACACGTTAACGTCTTCGAGCGTACGGGCGGCAAGATTTGATTCAGATTGACAGGTTTATACTTAGGCCCTCGGTTATGTCCGAGTAACACTATGACCACCCTTCGGCGGGTCGTACGCCCCAGGCCATCGTGAGGACCACGCGACGCTCCCCGTAGTCTGCAACAAGGCTCATCACCACTTGACACGAGCGGAAGGGCGGTGGGGTAGCATAATGGTTAAAGCGTTTGGCTCGTCTCGCCGAAGACCCGGGTTCGAATCCCCACATGGGTACAATGTGTGAAGCCCATTTCTGGTTTCCCCGCCGTGATGTTGCTGGAATATTGCTAAAAGCGGCGTAAAACCATACTCAGTCAGTCAGTCAGTTGACTCGAGTGGTCACGGACGGATTATACAACTGCCTGTCCCATACTTCGGACATGTTTAAACAGTTGCTGGGCAACTGATTCAGTGAACATTGTACGACGATGAGTGAGTGAGTTTATTTTACGCCGCTTTAAGCAATATTCCAGCAATATCATAGCAGGGGACACCAGAAATGGGCTTCACTCATTGCACCCATGTGGAGAATCGAACCGGGTCTTTGGTTTGACGAGCGAACACTTTAACCACTAGGCTATCCCACCGCCACGTATGACGATGAACTAAGATGCAATAGCTAAACATACACGAGCTGCTGGTTACATCATTCGTGTCCAGCCTTATGCTATACTGAGAGAAACAAATAAAAGAACACATGAAAATTCAAGTGTTCTTTGAATATTTTCCAGTTTTCAGCACCAGCTCTGAATAGCGCTGTGGAAGGAAATGTCAAAATAAACAAAGGAACAATCCAAATTAAGTGGTGTTCCCTTATTTTTTTCCTTCAGTATATTTGCCATGTTCCACTACTAAGAGTCCACACTCGATTATGTACTGACCGCAGACATATAGCTGGAATATTGCTGAGTGCGGCGTAAAACTAAACTCACTCACTCGGTACCATGGGGCGATGGGTAGCCTCGTGGTTAAAGCCTTTACACAACAGGCCAGGGTTCCATTCCCCAGATAGGTACAATGTGTGAAGCCCATTCCTGGTTTCCTCCGCCCCGGTATTGCTTAAGTATCTCTAAAAGCGGTGTGGAACTGAACTCAGTCAGTCTCATTACCATCCACGTGACTTTATAGTCCTCATCAATTATCGGTATGAAACTTGTCGATACAATTATATTAGGCGTAGAATTTTGACACTTTCTGAGCCGCATGTTTGGGTAAGCATACACTGTTAATTGATTTCCATCTTAAAACTTCTGAAATAAATGCAATCACGCGTGTGTGAACAGATAGATAAATACATCCGCCATATGGCTGGAATATTGCTGAATACGGCGTTAAACAACAACAACAACAACAACAACAACAACAACAGCAACAACAATAACAAAATAAATGAATTAACAAATACGTAAACAGCCACAGCATATATGGCCGATTACTTGTACCGCCTGGAAATATATTGGTATGCTCACCTGCATCGTGACCTAATATCTAGAATTAGTCATCTGTGCGCCTGTCTTATAAATGTGATATTGTATTTCCTTTATGTGAAGTATGTAACAATGCTGCGAAGTTGTGTAAAATTTAAAAAAATCATTTTTAATACACGTGATGTTTGAGACTTAAATCAAACCTGTCAGTTAGCTCCAGTCTAGCAGCCTTCACACATGCAGAGCAGAGTGCAGATGCAGAGTGACGGGGTGAGTGAGAACGGTTGTAGAAATATTCCATCAATATCACGGTGGGAAACTCCAAAGAAATGAAGGTGCGCCTTTAACAAGATCAACGAGGTGTGTAGCGCTGGAAAATTGTTCAGTCCCCATGTACTCACCAACACCTGCTGGTGTATTGCGTGTATTACAATAGATTGTTTACGTTCGAGACTCAAAAGTGGACAAGAAGTAATCTATGCTACTCAACCTTAAATAGGGATTAACATTTCTGGCACACGCACGCACGCACGCACGCACGCAGACATATGAGAAGTTTTAGTATCATGGAAAGATAGAACAAAAAACACTCCTAAGAAATACAATATAAAGCTGCTATCAAAGTCTAAATAATACAGGAAAAGTACACACTGAAATGAAACTCATCTGTGCGTCATTCAAACCATAAAGTATTCGGTGGGTGTTGTCAAATATGCAAAACTTCATGACTCAGCTCCTACGAACGCCCGAAAACGACCCACATTCTGTACACTCTAAAACATGTACAAAATGAATAAAAAATGTCAAATATGATAGTTTTAGGTGGAAAATGTAAAATCAAACGCCGCAATATATCTGGAAAGTACGTCAAATCAATTTGTGACATTATGCAAATGAGACGAGTCCGAAAACTCCACAACACCGCGCCTGTGTTGGGAAGTCTATTGAAGACGGCACCTCAGCGACAGGTGACTGACAGGCATGACGGGAGTTTCTTATACCTGTTATTTATGGCGCCTGGGAAGGCCCGAATACTCCTCAAGTGTCTGATTTTATCGTCATGAGATTTTGTCGAACCTTCTTTTCCCTTTTTCTTGACGTCAATTTTTGAATAATTTCGCCAAGTTTCGGACGGCGTGTTATACTCGGGCAGCAAGCCGCCATCGACTGAAATCCACAAGTAAAGTAAGTGTACTTATTGATAGTTGTAGTTTCTGATCTGAGGTTATTAGGTCACTGCATTTCATCTATCAACGCTACCTGACTTATGTAGCATAGAAATTTGATAATCTAGTGTGTCTCTTTTTATTCATTTTGGTCCTAGGAATTTTAATTCAATCATTTAAGTGTTTTACGTAGGGATTAGTGTTTTATTTGTATGTATGCATAGATCTTGATTTGACAAAAATATATGTGGTTCAAGAAAGTATTTGTTATTTGTTTTTATAAGGCTTTTTACACAATATTTCCTCAATACTTGGTCGTTCCGCGCCATGACCAGAAACTCTCAAAGTCCGTGTTGGTTACCGCTGTCATGTTTACCTGTATTTGTGGGGGTTTTTGTGTGTTAAATGATGTGTGACATGACGCTACATTGTAAGTATTGCACCTAATTAAATTATTAGTCCATATTTATTTCTGTGAACGGACATTCCATCCATTGTATCCGCTAAGGGTATTTCTCTGGTCTCACGAAAGTGTGGAATGTTCATGTGCTTCTTGTCATGCGCTGTATAACATCGCTACCGTCACGTTTATGATAATTGATCTTTGTGACCCTGTGTGGGGAATTGGTTAGGACTGGTACCAAGTAAACTATGCTGGTCGAAGGGGTGACCAGAAGGATCGGGTGGTCAAGCCGTCATTTGATCCATCCCGGTTGATCGTAATCCTATATTCACTAGGGATGTCACGATACATAAGTTTCATGAATCGATACGTATCACGATACCAATGTCACGATTCGATACGTATCACGATACCTATTTTCGCGGCATTATTGCGTAAATTTAGTTACATTTTTAACATTAATATTTCATATTTTATAATTGTCCATGAAAAGATGAACATTTTTTATTCTCAGAGATTAAAAAGTTCTATTTTCCCATCTTTGTGCATGAAAACTAATCATTTATAACTCTCATAACACAAAAAAACATGTTATAATTGCAAAATGTAAAAGATACATAAACATATTTAAACCGATACTTCCGAAATTAAATATCGATACAGTTTTGAATGTATCGATAATTGTATCGTCTCAGAAAAAGTATCGATGTATCGTGGCATCCCTAATATTCACTGTATTAATCACTGGACTATCTGGTCCAGACTCTGTTATCTGCAGGCCGGTTAATAAAGCTCTATCAGAGCGGATTTCTGTGTTAGATATTCAACAAAACACAAGCAAAGAACTGAACAAATTACATAATGGTGGTAATACTTAGAAACTCAACACAAATTTTGAAATGCATGAATCACCTGTACAGTTATCTATAAATCTCCACGTGCCCAGAGACAATTTACATAATTATTACGAATAGTAATTATAATGAAAACGGAATAAACAGTGAACCAGTGACGACATGTGTGCTAATCTAACCAAGTTAAGATGAGACTTCAGAAAATTGTAATGAAGTACACAATAATGAAATAAGGCAAACATTACTTATAGAAGAACCTATGTTTGAGGGATTCGAAAACACACTTGCCCAGCCAGGCATCTAATCGCCAAAGCATAGTTATGTGCCTGACTCTGAGAGTATGAGTTCGAATCCCGGATAGGACTCAACCCAAAAGTACTCGAATCTGTACTTTTCTGAGAACGTTTAATCCCAAATATAACATATATTATTTTATGCAGTTTTAAAATTGAATTTAGTTGGTAATAAACTTTATGTTAATTTATGATATAGACACTTTGCTTCCGAAACAATCTTTCAATAAATATACAATGTAGATGACAGATCAAGCTGAGCTGTTTGTTATGAGTACACAAAGGATATTGTTGGTCATGTTAGGGCATACAGTTCCATATCGGAGGGGACATTTGAGATAAAAAATTTAGTATCGTCATACTGGGATGGTGAATGAAATGATATTTAATATACAGTCGAGCACCGTTCTCTCGATATTCATGGGACCAAGAAAAATATCGAGTTATCCGAACTTCGAGACATCCGACCAGGGTATATCATATTAATAGGGAGGAAGACAAAACAAAAAGTAGGTTTTATGTATATGCATTTGTATATACATTTTTAATCACAGGGATCGCAATCACACACGATACAACTCAAGTTACAGTGACCGGCCATCTTGAATGATACAAAAGTTGGATTTATTCAACAATCGAAACAATTCAACAATCAAATGATAGTCACGTTATTACACAAAACCCTCATAGGGTTCTCAGTATATTTGATTCGAAACTATAATCCGTTATCAGTAGTGATTAGACGGTATCAACCTGTTTCGTCTAATTTTTAAAACAGGTAAACAGTATATTAGACGACCAAGGCATAGTCAGGGTTGAGTGACTTTGCTTGTTAGACGAAGTAGGCATGTGGACCAGTCCATTTCAAACTTAACAGGGGTGTTACCACAAAATAAGAACAAAGACAACATAAATATATTTCATCGTACATTTTAATATTTATTATTTTACTGTACTTATTTGCATATATATCTCACACATATATAACATTCACAAATATATAGAATATATATTTTATCATATATTTTTACTTATATTATAGTTAGTTGCACAAACATCTGCAACTTATCACCACACACATATATACAAATCATATATATTTCATTATTCAAAAATATACATAAATATATTTAATCATATATTGACTTGTATTATAGTTGCACCTTATTCATCTTATCACCACTTTTCACATGTAAATATCATATCACCGCATCATATCAGGCATACTCTCCTAGAAGGTGGGAGACTCTATCTGTATAGTCAATTACAGAAACTTCATTGCTTAAAAGTTCGTCTTTTGCAGGGGCGGTGGGGTAGCCTTGTGGTTAAAGCGTGGGCTCGTCACACCGAAGACCCGGGTTCGATTCCCCACATGGGTACAATGTGTGAAGCCCATTTCTGGTGTCCCCCGCCGTGATGTTGCTGGAATATTGCTAAAAGCGGCGTAAAACCAAATTCAGTCAGTCCAAGATGATACTTTTTGTACATATACTATATCCAGTAGAAACTTGCGAGCTTTCAAAACAAATGTTCTGGCTCTGTAAGTGACCATATCCTATATATTTTGACCTCAAACGGACGTTGGTGTGTAAATGTGAATATAGGAGGAAAATGTCAGTGATCAGTTTGACCGAATATCCTCCGACGTCCAGGCAATCTAGCTGCTGTGTTCTCACCCGTGGCAGTACGATCACGAAAATGTAGTACCTGGATGTACCGATCTTGGGCTGCTGTGGTGACTCGAAGTCAGTCGTCTTTTGCACGACGAAGACCTTGGTCAACTGCCACATACTGTCGGCGTCTTGATGGTTCACGTCTGTTTCCTCCCCTGCTGTGCAAGTTTCACCTCAGTTGTAGACTGTTCCCTCTTGATGAGCTGAATGAAATCAAATATGTTCGGGTGGCATGGGGTGAGGGAGTTGATCTTGTTGTGCCAACCTTCAATGTTGTTGTTTGTTCTGTGTCCATCATTAGCAAAGTGGTTCCAAGTAGCTCCTTCAATCCATGTTATTGTCACATAGTCCATAAACTTGACAGAGGCCTCTCCCTCGGGACTTTCACTGATAGCCTCTAGCCACACATTTTCGACTTGGTCAAGGGGCACTAAGGGAAGGGCTTTAGCTCGGCTCACCAGTTGATAAAAATCTCCTTTCTCCCTATACGTTGCTGCAAGTCCGAGATTTTGAATCTTCATCTCTCATATTGCAAACAAGCACTCTACACTCGAAACTCTTTTTATGTTCGTCTATACTCCAACTAGAATCTCCATGTATTTAGTTACTTAATTAACTTGCATTTCCTGATTAAAAGAATAACTTTCATTAATCTTATTACTAAGTGTTTGAAAATAAACTTACTGCTTGTAATCTCTTTATTGTCAGATCACTTGGACATATCTTAATTGATAAACCCCTTTAGTTAATCTAATCTCATTAGTAAGCATCTTGATACCCCCAAGATCTCCAATAGCCTCTTCCAAACAGATTGTACGGGTCAGTGACTCCACGGCTCACACTGACCCATGGAGAAATCACTCATGGGTGGTTAGACAATCCAGGTATAGTCAGGGCCTAAAAATTAGACGAACCAGGTTGTAAATTGTTTAGTCTCTTTACACTCCTCCCTCGTAACAAATAGTGAATTGTGTCACATTTTTAATGATAGTTTGTTAAACAACTTTTTTATGATTAGGACATAAATTCTGCAGAAAAAATCACAGAGTTGGTCTGATGTTTTGATTATGATCAGCGTTTCATTGGGTATTATATGTTTTGTTGTTTTCGAGTTAGATTGCAATTCATCGGTCCACTTTTGAGCCAAACGGACTATTATAAACGTTTTAGTTTAAAGTCAGAATCTTGGTTTCGAAATAGTGAAAATATAGAGAAAGAAAGTAGGCTAGCAGCGCAAATACAACGTATGTTCTAATTCTAAAACGATAAGCAAACGTGTATTACATTAATTTTATCAAACGAATCAAACCCGTTGTCGACTGGCAACGAATAGACATTTCGGGTTTTTATCTCTTTTTTTTTGCTGTTAGTAGACCATATCATGATGAGGGGTGACAGAAATTTACAATATCGTAAATCACCAGTTAATAATTATTACTTTTCTTTGAAGACAACTTTGAAAGATACATTAGATACATTACCACTTGAACAGTGAGTAAGCATGATTTAACGCCGCTTTGAGCAGTATTCCAGTTATATTACGGCGTGTCAGCTAAATGTGGAAGGAAAGTTCCAAATGATGAAGGTCTCGGACGTTTATAACTTCCTGGCATGCACAAGGGACGCAACTCTGCACAGCGAACCGTGGCATCTGAGGCCACCAGGCCACCCGTGCTGTCACGATGTTTGTAATCATGCAAGTGTTAGAAGCTGAACGTGCCTTTTCAGCAATAATAGTTGAAAGTTATGCTAACAAACTGATTGGAGAGCGTATTATAAATATAGTGTACGGTTTTATTACTGGAATATAACTATGACTATTTCGAACGCCATTTTCATGGGATGTGGGGTGTGGAGTTGTAGGGTGTGGAGGTGTTGGGTGTGGGAGTGTGGAGGTGTCGGGTGTGTGAGTTGTGGAAGTGTGTGGAGGTGGAGGTGTGAGCTGTGGGGGTGTGGGTGTGGGGTGTGGGGTTGGGTCGGAGTTGTCGGGTGAGTGTGGGGGTGTGGAGGTGTGGGGGTGTAAGTTGTGGAGGTGTCGGGTGTGGGGGTGTTGGGTGTTGGGTGTTGGGTGCAAGATGTCGGGATGTTACAATTACAATATATGAGCACAAACCTTAAAGACATGTACTTCTCATAAATCCTGACAGGACATCGTTGGCGATTTTCCTTATTTTCTGCAACTACCACACACTAAGGGCTTACATTCTTGTGTTTAAGTCCCCCGTTGTTCGTCTTTGTCACACCCTCAGAATATCGCAAATGCATTTGACTATTCTTCATCACAATGCTGAAATGACCCCTTTCCCCAGTTTTCAACGAATGACGTTCATCCCCACCCCGAAGACAAAAGCAAATACCATTTATGTAAAACATTGTGTCTAACAGTTTTTGTGGCGTTTCATCGCCCAATATTCCCTTTTGCCATAGTAAATCCTCTTGTTCACGAGTAATCACGTCAGCTTTTCGCATATGAATACCAAGTCCACTCATTTTCGCGTCTAACATCCTCCGTAGAGCGGCAAATTCAAAATCAGCATTGAAGTTTACATCCCTACCGTTTTCCCGGAGGAAATATTGAAATGACATGAGGATTTCATGAATGGTATTTCCATGGTATTCGCCCCCTTTCTGGTTCTTCACTTCTGTCACAAACGACACCAATTGTTTACATAAATCCTCATCACTTAACTTCAGTAGATTCTGCCCAAAACGTAAATCTATGCCCTTTCTTTCCTTGTACCATCAATCAAAAATACGAATTGCCCACTGACACTTTTTCTCAGTATTTTTAATTTTGGACATATTTTGTAAATCATAAATTCCTCGTCGGTCAGAGGTTTTCCAAAACGGGAAGCATTTGTGCAGTTAGAAAATTCTTTTTCAATTTGTTGTGAAGCACGCACAAGCTCTTCATCAGCGGAATCATTGCCTACTTTTGTTTCAGATTTGTCAGAGTCATATTCAATATCAAGGTCGGGCTTTGTATAGTCTGAATCTATCAGTCTGTTATATCGAGACAACCGAGATATCGAGTTAACAGAGTTCGACACAACGGTGTTCGGTGTAAACAGTGCATGTTAATGATGAAATGATTGTTATCAATCGAAAATGACAGTTACTAATCCTAAATCAATTAAGACACGGAACATGCTGGCCATTCTTGGCGCTCAATACTCTCAGTACAATGGTGTACATGCCTGTGGCCTACATACTTCTCTTGACTAAAACACAAGGCGTTAAGTACTGTGTAGGATCTGTCAGGAGTGATTGAAAGTTACATCCTGTGCCACTCAATCAGTTGGGCGGGGCGACACCGAGCATATGTAGAATAGGACAATGAACGTGAAAGGGATATCCCTTGTCATAGATAGATCAAGGGCTAGATGTGCTTTCTATAACTGGCAAATAATATTGTACTTTTTCTCGTCGCTGAAGATACTAGTAGTTCTGTTGTCGACTTATTTGCGGTTGCATTGCCAGAAAGTTGTTTATGGGGAGCACACCTGTCGGTGATCAAGTTCGCTGCGGTACATTGTTTCGGAGTTACGTCCCTTTGCCGTGTCAGGGCTCGATGACCGTAGGATCGACTCCGACATTTGTACCGAAAGTGAATCTTAATCTGATGGTTGTGTCATTAAATATATTTAAATCATAACGCTAGGACCATGAACAATTTTAATAATCTATTACAATAATAATTATGAAATATTGCACGATTCATAATGTATCAAACCAAAATCATGAAGTATTGAAACAATGACAAACCATTATTATTAAAGTGATAATCACAAAATATTACAAAAATCGCAGTCTATCTACGTATCTGTTATAAAAATGAATTATCAATGCAAAAATCACAATATATCACAAGAACAATCGTGTGGCATCAATACATCAAGCATGTATAAGGTTAATGACCAAAACTGCTATTTCCCTTTGGCTGGCAGGTCGAGAATGACTTCCCATGATGTTGGGACGAAGGAGAACTACACTCTCTTCCCCACTTGTAGAAATAAACTTAGCGAATTCCTTGTCAAAATACGAATTTACCTCCACCATACCCAAATTTGCAATTATCAGACCCCAAAGTCGGTCGAAGTTCAATAACTGCGTTCAGAAAGCTTCATGTCGACTGTCATGTCTGTCGTGAGTCGGACTGACTGTAGTGCACGTGCTGCACGATATTCTCATGGTTGACACAACACGCTGGGCGATATCGCAGGGACCGGAAGTTTTGACTTGGCTCATCTCCAAAATAACCTGATTGTGAAATTGATTTGTTTACTCTTGCATGCTCCCCGACCAAACGAGGGTTCTCAACCAATGAAATCTGTAAACTGCTTGTCAAACTATGAACCCACGTCAATGGAAATTCGTGCAGCTGTAGTTTTGAATCCATCTTGAAATGGAATGCTTTCTTGTCAATATATACGGGATGGTTGGGTGAACTAGTGGTTAAAGCGTTCGCTCGTGACGTTAAAGGCCGGGTTCGATTTCCACATTGGTACAACGTGTGAAGCCAATCTCTGGTGTCCCCTGTCGTGTTATTGCTGGAATATTGCTAAATGCGGCATAAAACCAACTCATTCACTTATATTTACATGTATGTAAATCCCCGTCACGTAAAACCTTTAATTCTGAATGACCTTGTATATCTTTATTAATCAAATAGACAGGCATTAATGGTTAAAACTAATCCGCAGTGAGAAGGCACACGTTGAGATCTGTACTAACTATACATGGCACTGCGGTACAAAAACGCCCGGAGATGGTAAGAGGAAATAAATGTCTTGTACTGTCTTACTTCTTGCTCAAACACGGCCAATAAACCAGAATGTTGTTCTGACAGATCAAAGGGAATTGATTGATTTATATATCTCTCTGTCAGATTGGCTGAATGGAGTTTGGTATTAATAACGGAAGACAGTGGAAGTATCAGTTTTGGATGGCTCTTTGTAGGACTGGAGCTAATGAGGACTTTGACTTCGGTAACAAAGAATACCAGTCTGTCCACAAATATGTCGGTGTCTTGATGCTGATTGAGTGGGGTGTCTGGGTTATGAAAGTGTACCTCACTCTCTTGCTTTTAACTATTTTATTACCAATACTGTCCTCCATGGGGAGATATCGCTTGGGAGAAGAGGCAAGAGACTTCAGGAAGCATTTTATTTTATGGCCACTGTTATAGGGTGACGCGTAACATTCAACAAATTGTTTGTTTGTCACGTGTCAGATTTTGAAATGTTAATATTTCGATAAACACGTGCCATAATTTGGTTAACTTTCACTGAGAACTGTGCTTCTGTATGCTTTGTTAACACTGATTGCAATGCTCGGAGCAAACGTCCTAGGTGCCGTTGTACAAAACAACCTTAGCGCTAAGACTACATTAAGTCTTATATGTTATGATATGGGAGTTACGGTCATCTTAGCGCTAAGATCGCTTTGTACAACGGCACCCTGGGCCTCCCTTCACAAAGCACTAAGGTGATCGTAAGTCACTAAGGTAACCTTAGTGCAATGTTACAGAATGGGAGTTAAGGTTAACCTTGGTAAAGGTTGCTTCGTGAAAGGCACCCCAGGTCGTATGGAAAGCTAGCCATACAATTACTTTGCTGTTTAGACCTATATAATTGTCCTACTCTTCAGTCTCGCTGTAGTAGTCCTGTTTATAATTATGCCATACAACCTGTAAAACGTATCTGAAATGCTAAAATTAAGGGTTAGATTTCAGAATACATGCGTTTGTTTATAAACAAGAGCAAGTATCTGTTTTATGATATGGAAATAAGCCTGTGGCAGTAGTGTTACGTTTGAGTTCGACCCCGGGATCCAAAATCATCACTCTGGTTTGAAATCATCATTTTAAATGTTTAATAGCGTTAAGTTCAACTTCAGTTTTAAATGTACCAAGAGGACTGAAACCCTTGGAAACCTTTATACAATCTGCACCAAAATGATTTGCAAAGCGTGTGAAATATATCGTCAGTAAAACGGGGCTTGATCACCTGTTCTAGACTATAATTTATGGTGAATCAATAGGTAAGGTTGTTGGGAGAACTTCACCTACTAAATCGTCATGTTAGTGTAGACCATAATCAAATAACTGTGTTGTTCTAATCTCTGAGTAAATATATTTTGGCCGTTCGTCATTAGCACCGTGGGTCAAGGTCAGCCATGTCGAATTTCGAGGAGGAGAGATCGGCATGCTGACTACGTATCACAGAGGGTTAATTTCATCCGGTTCATGAGTACAACTTATATTAAAAAGAACCGCAACTGTCATTTAAGACATTTCAACAATTTCAACCTGTCATCCATACATTTACATTTTTATTACACTATTCGACCGAGTTCAGTCAGTGCATTCATGCCACAGGCTGCATTTTCGCTCTCTGTGGCACTTATTTACATGTCTCAGTTATATATCAGCGACTTTGTTCATTCTGGTATCTTGTATTACGGGGGCGGTGGGGTGGTCTAGTGGTTTAAGCGTCCACACGTCACGCCGAAGACCCGGGTTCGATTCCCCACATGGGTACAACGTGTGAAGCCCATTTCTGGTGTCCTCCGCCGTGATGTTGCTGGAATATTGCTAAAAGCGGCGTAAAACTTAACTCACTGTTTCACTTACGGATTTCCCATTACCATACGAACTGACAAAGCATCCAGGATATAGCATATCGTTATAGCAGTTTTAATTACAAGTGAAGAGCTGTTCAATCATATCATTTTGAATGAAACACAACAACTTTGTATTCAACTGAAACTTCGCGCTACAGAGTATAGCAATTAGCAATAAGTAGTGTTGACTAGACAGCCAGAGTACCTCAGATTAAAAAAAAAATACTTCTAGGTTTATCTCCTCAATACTGCTCATGAATAATTAATAAAATCGGAAATTATGTAAACGAATTTACTTTGAAGGACTAGTTTTTAACCTCCCTCTTTGGATTTCAGTGGCTTTGATGGCACTGTTTCTGTGCATATCACTAAATTTAACAAAATTATTCCCGATAATTTTATCAGTTGTTTACTTCGCATAAAAGGAGTATAGCAGATATAAATAACATCGGCTTTTTAACGGGACAATATTCAGCTGAGTCTTACGTTTGAAGCTGAGTTCAGGGGAGGTGCTGTTGAGTGTTAGAGGTAACATGTTACCTACAATACGATAGGCAAATTGACATGGGGTTTATGCAACCATATGAAATATAAAAAACAACAGCCAGACATCAGGGTTGGTAACTTGAAAATGTCACCAGCTCAAAATGGATTTAACCAGACCAGACACCAAGATATGGTGAATTTACTCAGGTGTATGGAACATCTAGAATTTTACCAGACCATCGGGCATCCGTCAGAAATCTTATTTCATACATTTTCAACTTTATGACGTCGTTTTCAAGACTGTTGCATTTATAGAGCGACTTGCATACATGTGAGTAGGCTACGTGTGTGTGTGTTTGCCATTATCGATTAATATCGATATCCTTTCCAAGATTATTGTATTTATGTAACTACTTACATGCACCCGTGCGTACGTGCGTTTTTACAAGTTCGGAGTAATGCCGTGTTTATCGTGCCAGCCCACTTAAATACCATACCACTGTGTCACATGGATACCTCAAAGTGTATTGACTCCGAGCCTACCACATCCCGTTATTGTCGAGCACCTGTTAGGAAAATGCAAGAATCAGACATCCACACCTTGAGGAAGGATGGGAAGATCCATGAAATATTTTGAATTTTTCCCCACAATCGTGATATAACCCAGACCCTCCCCGCGGGGGACCGGGAGGGACCACACAGGTGGGCAGGAGACAGGTGTACGTGGTACCCAACATGCGTCACAACAAATACGTCACAATGAGGTCTCCGTTCAAATTAAATTTTAAATGATTGACGATATTGTCTCAGACCGGATTTGGAAAATGGCACGACAATGGATTTCCTGTTATTGCAAATTGACAACACTCCCTGGATGAAATAAAAACATGTATACTCGCCATTCGAAAACTCATTCGCGTGATAACTTGGTATCCATCCTAATTGTTTGTTTACTCGGTCCTTTACGCCTCGCCCAGCAATATTCCAGCTATATGACGTCGTCGTAAATAAACGAGTCTGAACCAGACAATCCGTGACTGACATCATGAGCATCGATCTACGCAATTGGGATACGATCACATGTGTCGACCAAGTCAGCGAGCCTGGCACTCGATCCCGTTACAGACTGTAGTCGCCTCTTACGACAAGCAAGGGTTGCAGAAGATCAATTCTAAACCGGGTCGTAACGGGACTGGATCAATGTGGAACCCAGGTTGCTAAACCCTCGAACAGTCGCTTCCCCTTTCTTATTCAAAACCCAGACAGGGCCCATGTGTACATTGTGGCAAGGTATAGGCGGTTTCAGAACCGGGCCGTGGTATAGCCTAGTAGT
Organism: Haliotis rubra; assembly: GCF_003918875.1. Lineage (NCBI taxonomy): Eukaryota > Metazoa > Mollusca > Gastropoda > Lepetellida > Haliotidae > Haliotis > Haliotis rubra. Next base: position 784,938 of record NW_025767051.1, on the reverse strand, counting down.
TAAGGCAAAGATCCGGGTTCGATTCCCCACATTGGGTACAACGCGTGAAGTCCATTTCTGGTGTCCCCCGTCGTGATATTACTGGAATATTGTTAAAAGCGGCGTAAGACTATAATCACTCACTCACTGTTTCAGAACCGTTATTTTGGTATAGTATAATGGTTTTAATAAATGGCATGGTCTGAAATACTCTCTCCCGGATGACGTATAGCTATCGTTAAACTGGCGCCATTAGACCAAACAGGAGAGACATTTACGCTGGTGTTGTATAGGGTGTATAAATAGAGATTGTTACACGAGCAAGTGTGTCATACGACTCATACGGAACGAGTGTGAAATTTTGGTAGAATTTTGCACGAGTTTCGTATAAGTCGTATGGCACACTTGCGAGCGTAATAATTTGTTTATTATCCATTTTATTCAGTAAATTACATTTGTGCAGTAAATCACGGTGAGCAAGTGTGACGGCATGTTCAGTGACGTCACGTTCAACTGCTTAATGACGTCACAGACGACGACATACAGAAATGGTTGCTAGGCAAAAGTGATATGTGCACATATTGAAAATAATTCAAAATATGACATGACTTATGTTCCACCATATGGATGATAAAGGAGGTTAGTGAGTGATTTATGTCAAATTCAGTTTTGTATTCACTTTGTTTCACTTATATCGCGACTTTCTTGTGTGTGATGTTTGTACATGTCCGGGGTGATGATCGCTAGGCAGGGTAATAACAAGTACCATATTTTGTCCTTTGGTATGACGTAGCGAGGTATGGAACTACCGAACCACCACAGGACAGAGACCGGACATGAGCAAGCTGTGTTAATGCCGCAGTTTGTCAGTGGTATCATGGCGTATCAGCGTCAACAGGGGCAGCCGAGAGATGTAGACGTTTCACTTCGCCATTTTATGCTGGCAAAACATTTAGGGCGAATCTGGGATTCGAACATAGGATCAAAGGTTGTTTGCATACACACAGGGCGCAACCCGCAATGGCAAAAATCCCAAAACAAAAAAACAAAAACAAAAAAACCCCAGCGAGATCAATTAAAACGCTTTTCGCTAGAGAGTATTGGCAAATCAGCATGTATCACAGACCGTTTGTGGGCTTCAATGTCTGTCTACTTTTAAAATAATCAATTATTTATGTACAATTAATTGTAGATTTTAGAGGGAATTGTTGCTGAAGCTAGTGATATAGGAATAAAAATCTTCTTGAATAAACTGAACGAAAATGAAATCCATTTATTAATCACTATTAGCCTATAATACGACCAATCATTCAGAGTTAGTATTCAGAGATATTGTGTTCAAAGTATGGGGTCGAGTTACCAAAGTAATAGCAAATCAAGTTATTATCTCAAAAACTCATGTAGCTTCATTTTCACAATACATTATATTTTTGATGGTCATGACATTTTTGGTACAAATCTCAAAGTGGGAGGGACATCGCGAAAACACAACATCTTGACCAGTTCTGGCATATCGCGCTGTCCCAAAGTGGTACAGCACACGGCGTCAAGGGGAACGTACATGGTACCACACCTGTTTCTCTTCGTTTTACGTCCTTCCTCTCGCGGGGAGCACACCGACTTCATGAATGACACTTACATAACACCTACAGTAGCCACAATCCGCCGGTCGTATACCTGACAAGCCAATTCATCTTTTCCGTCATTAATGTCAATCTACTTCCCCGTAATTCTGAAAGAAGACGACAAAGAAGTGTAAGAAAAGCCACATTGTGTGTGCTGTGATAAAGTGAAAAAATACCTTGTTGTTTACAGTTATGGTTGGAGGGGTGGAGGGGGCAGAGGTCCAATTCGCTGTAAAGAGTTACCTCCCCTTGGTACGCCATAAGCCCATGAGTGTGCGGTCCACTGGCTCGTCCCGATAATGTTTCTAGATTTGTCAGCACCACATCCCTTTCCGACCTGCATCACTTTGGGCTTCCCCCTTCATTGTGATACAAGTGGAATACTGTGAAAAATGTTTTTTAAACCAAACTCACTCACTCACTCACTTGTGGTCTGCATCTCCGCACAGATGAATTAAATTTTGTCGTATTTGATGGGTGATCCGCTCATATAGGCTAACTATATTCTTTAACGAGGACTTTAATGAAACGTCTCGTTCTCCATCTTCGACATATCAAGTACCAAACACGTTTCTTGCCATCTTTTTAGTACGACAGCCCCATTGCATTGACAAAGCATCCAAGATATCACATCATATCATATCATATATAGAGGATACTAAACGACCTTCTGTGTAATACCATTTCTATTAAACGAGTTAATGATTTGGTATCAAACGAGCGAAAGCGAGTTTGATGCTAAATCTTTCACGAATTTAATAAACATGGTATTTCACGGAAGCGAGTTTAGTATTCTGTTTATTACTCTCCAACATAAACTGATAAAAACTGCCTACGAAGTGTATTGACTTTCAGCTTTCCACGAGTCAAGCAAGGTCTAATACCATTGTGACAGAGGTATTAGCATTGTGACGTCATAACTGTAAACATTATGACGTCATACGTCTAGCGGTATTACACTAGTGTAATATCGCCGTAAAATATTACACTGCAGTATCTTCCACGGGCGAGTAATAAATAAAATATATATGTCCCAATGAACCACATATATTCCTGGAAATAAACAAGAATGTAATACATAATATACGCCGTTATTTACAACAATACTTTAACGAAAACGCTTATAAAATGGACACCATTAAATAAAGCCTCACAGTCTTTTCATATTACTGCCAAATCCTTACTTCTACACCTCATGCCACTATGTACAATGACGTCATGCCGCTCATTGTGACGCAAATTATATGACGTCACAGTTGGAAACAGAAATTCCTATATCTTAGGTTCGCTGCTCTGCAGTTAAATATCTTCCCTGAATTATTTTAATTACATCTGTCATTAACGTAAACCATATGGGGCAATATGAACGTCGCATTTCTACTACCAACGTAAGTTTAGATCAGTACATCCAGATGAAGCTGAGTAGTCAAGCGACATTCCACGATTGCATTGTGGGAATGTAAACATTACGTTACCGTGTCGCTAAAAACCTGTGTGTGAGTCGAATTGAGACATTTTAACCGTCGTAAAACATAAAAGTAATGTTTCCACCAGTGATGTTAGCTGCGTGAAGCAACTGCAAACCAAGAAACGGGATGCAACGGAGTAGTTTACTGTAGGAGGCTGTACGAGGCGATGACAACTGACATGCATCGTAACGTCGCTTGCATTGTGACGTAAGCACAGTTGTTCGATTACGAGGGGGCAGACTAGAATGGCGCAGTGACGACAATACATTGTGACGTAATGCAAAAAGTGCACATTATCGTCTGATAAAGTACTGTCGGCGCCTTTGATCTTTCACCGAAGCATCTTAAAACTGTACATAACATGAAAATAAATTATTTATATAGCAACATCCACAGTGATCACACTCCGTCTCGATCAAGGTTGTGTTAATTTAAAACCTCTGACTGACTAAATAATTGATTGATTGGTAGCACACATAAGTCATTGATGCTTATGTTACATTATTACATATTACATGTATGGTAATATGAAAGAATAATGTGTCCTTGATCTTCTTATATGTAGTATAGTCACAAAGAATGACAAAAAAAGACAACAACAATAACAACAAAAAAACAACACCGGAATCAGAACCATCTGTGCAGATATTATATAATTTATAATATATCTGAGGTGAATGTTCTTGCCTGTCTCTCGTGTTGGTAACATATTATAATTACACATATGACTTATAAAAAGTTACGGAAATATGTGTGGACTAAAGTGGATTGGGTGGTCAGGTTTGTTGACTGTCAGCGCACACCATAGGAGCGGTGAACGGTAGGAAATATTTCATAGCATGGAAGTGAACGATTTATCACGCGAGAGGTCAGCAGGTTTTAATTTTTAGGTGTAGCAAAATGGTCAATATCTATATTTGTATAGGCCACATTGTCCCAAAAATTCATGCTGTAAAATAGAAGACACATTGTGCGTAATCATACCAAATATCTTTCCATTCCGTCATTATACAAGCCAATGAGCCTGCAGAAAATGTCTACCTTTGGCTACGTTTCCGTAAAGATGCATAAACATATCAAATTTTAAGGTATCATTGCTGTACATACGAAAAACAAAATATACCAACATTTGAGTAATCATCGATCTATCTTTGTGCCAAATGTGAATGCTTACTGTTGTACTGTTTTCGAGCTTTGATGCTCGAAAGACAGACACAATCAAACTGTTAGTGAACGATCTCAGAACCCGGACAATTGGTCATGGTGAACGATTTCATTTTCTGTTGGTGAATGATTTTACGGTCAGCCTTAACTAATCATCCAATTTGCTTTACAGCATTACCACTAACGATCAAGTATTCAATTCTTCAGATGTGCTGTTTAAACGACGGAAATGTCACCATATCAGTGCTAATACTGTTCTGAACATTTTCAAGACTATATCACTGTAATGACATTCACACGGAGAAGACAATTATCATTTTAAAAATATACTGAGTCAAAAAAGAAACTTCACATTCTTTCTTCAGGGCACTATAAAAGAACAAGAGATGGTAAGATGGTTAAATTGTTATTATTTCATTGCTGAGATCTGTGTGATGTACTCGATACACTGACAGTGCCATAATCATTTCCATTAGGCTACACTGCCGTTCCAAAACATGGGTATACAGAATGTCAAGTCACAAGAATAAAAATGCGAAATTTCTCAGTTCAATATCGTGTATGGCCGCCCCGCGCATTCATCACTGCCAAACACCGTCTCCTCATCGACTGCCTGATGCTTGTAAACACGTGGTTGGGGATTCTGCGCCATTGCTCTTGCAAGGCAGCGCCAAGTTCCTGCAAATTCTGAGGTTGGTTCCTAAGACCACGAAGCCTTCTCCCAAGTGCATCCCAAACGTGCTCTATTGGATTAAGGTCAGGGAACCTCGATGGCCAGTCCATGACGTTGATTCCAGCGTTTTGAAGGAAATTTCGTGTCAACATCGCGGTATGCGGCCGAGCATTATCATGCTGGAACTGTAGACCTGGGCCATGAGCCGCCATGAAAGGAACGAGTTCAGGGGTGAGCACCTGGTCGCGGTAAGCAGCAGCTGTGAGGTTTCCACGGATGACCAGAAGACTGGAACGGTTGTTCCCACAGAAAGCACCCCACACCATGCAACTTCTGCCCCCGAATCTGTCGACTTCCTGTACACAACATTTTGCATACCGTTCACGACGTCGTCTCCAGACTCTATGCCTGCTGTCCGCGAATCTGTGGGTAAACCTGGATTCATCGCTAAAGACGACTCGATTCCAGTCTCTCTGGGTCCAACCGAGGTGCCGTTGGGCCCACAGCAGACGTTGACGTTGATGAAACGGCGTCAATATTGGCCCACGATATGGACGTCGAAAATGGAGATTGGCAGCCCGCAACCGATTTCGAATGGTCTGTGAGGACAGTCGACCTCTAAACATCTCAGCCCTGGTTCGTGTAGCCGGCAGAAATCTGTCACGTAGGTGACGTAGGACGATTTGACGGTCTTCTGCTCGTGACGTCACCTTGGGCGATCAGAAGTGGTGCCAGTTTGTTGTAGACGACCTCGCAAGTCATACACAGTACGACGGCTGCATCCCATTGCTCTTGCGTCGTCAATAACTGATCTTCCCGCTTGCAACATGCCAACGTAAACGCAATGTTTCCACCAGTGATGTTAGCCGAATGAAGCAACTGCAAACCAAGAAACGGGGTGCTACGGAGTAGTTTACTGTAGGAGGCTGTACGAGGCGATGACAACTGACATGCATCGTGACGTCGGTTACCAAGGCAGTGACGTCATTGCAGTGACGTCATGCAAATATTGTACTACAGTACAAAACTCTTCCGCAACCTCTTTATGAAACCGGTTTCGGTTTGAAACCAAAATATTAACAAAAATACGCTATTTTGTCAATTTAATGCATGTAAGACGTGGGTAATAAATAAAATACCACACTCGGTCTCATTACATACGAATTATACGAAACTCGTGACCTTCCTATGTTATCTGACCTCGCTTTCGCTCGGTCAGATACCATAGGAAGGACACTCGTTTCGTATAATTCGTAAAATGTAATTTCCCATAATTTTCTCATAAAAATAATCTTAATGGTTGTGATAACAGAAATTTCGAATTTAGACATGATTTTGAAGGATTGTATTTTCTTTTTCATAAAATGCATTGTATGTAAAGTATGCTGTTTTATTAATCAATTACAATGGAAAACGTCAGTGTGAATGAATGTCTGTATGGATTTGAAATTAAACCATAAAGATGACAACAACAAAAACCATTGCAATACGCATCGATTTAAAGGCGTATTGCGATATACCGTTAATACCGTGCAGTCCTACTCAAAACAGGGGCGACAACTGGTCTTCTTGGTCGAATTCCCACTTCACGCAATCGATTCCTGACAGCTTGGTCGGAAATTGTTCTCAAACCAGGAATGCGTTGTGCAGTCTCCACGGCTGTGGCAAGACGATGACGCAAATGAGCAACCCGGATGTAGCGGTCCTGGGCTTCGGTGGTAACCCTTTGTCGGCCGCTTCTTGGGCGATCTTGGGCGGAATTGGTCTGCAGGGAATGATCCCAAAGGCCAGATATGTAGCTCTGATATACGTTGAAATGTCGGGCAACTGCAGACTGCGACTCCCCAGCTTCAAGGCGGCCTGTGGCGATGTGTCGATTGGCGGCACTCAGTCGTGGCATGATGATGTCCTCTTTTCCAGGCAAAAACGATTGACAAAATTAAACACAACGTTTACCTTTTTATAATGATCGATGCCCCATTGTTTTCCGCTTACTTGCACGTGCATTTTGCTTTGCATGTTTTCTTGGTGACGTATTAGCGACTATTTCTTCAAACACTTCTAAAACAAGGGGACAAGTTAAAATTGCCGCGTTTTGGCGCTGTAGCACAAAGATGACGTTTTGGAAAGAAATAGTATATTTATAATGTTTTGCCGCAGCTACATGAGTCCAATATTCTCAAAATCACCTATGCGTTTCTTTATTTGAAGAGTGTAGATGATGAACTGATACATGAATACTTTCACGGCACTGCTTTTGATAGGTGTAGACGTGCTTACACGTGGGTGAGTATGTGTCTCGTTTAATAAGGCGTCCAAGGTGATGCCACTCACTTCTAGTATCTCTATCTGCAAATGTTTTGCGACTGATATGATTATGTTGAAACAATAGTTGAGAATACAAACCACTGCCACTTTTACTCAGTTATAGGAGCTGACAAAGAGAATCCGTACGTAAGAAATATAATTACTATGTAATACAAAAAATGGCGAAAACGAATTATCAAGTTGATTCAGCTTTACGTGACTGAAATACGGATATGTCTCTATATGGTTTCTCTGTGAATACACTACTTTGGGGCAGTACAGCACACCTTGTCACTATAAACGTTATTGAATAACTACCGTAAAGCGTTCACTGTGTAAATTCGAGTTCGACATGAAATCGTTCGCTATGATGTTCTTAATTCGTTCACTAATAGTTTGATTGTGTTGGTCTTTCGAGGAAGAAAGCTCGAAAACGGCACAACACTAAACATTCAAATATGGCACACAGATAGTTCGATAATTACTCTTAATGTTGGTGTTTTTTTGTGTTTCGTTTATACAGCAATAATACCTTAAAATTTTATATGTTTATGCACTTTTTACGGAAATATAGCCGAAGCTAGACATTGTTTTGCAGGCTCATGGACTTGTATAATGACGGAATCTAAAGATATTTGGTGGAATTACGCACATGTGTCTTCTATTTTACAGCATGGATTTGGGGGACAATGTGACCTATACTGATATAGATATTGACCATTTTGCTACACCTAAAAAATAAAACCTGCTGACCTCTCGCGTGATAAATCGTTCCCTTCCATGCTATGAAATATTTCCCACCGTTCACCGCTCCTATGGTGTGCAGCGTATCGGGAAGACATTGATCGCCGCTCAGAATGTCATTGACGAGTGTGTCTGACCCAGTGACACCGTCTTTTTAGACGGACCTGATATAACGAGAGGTGTAAAACAACAGAACCGAAACAACGTGAACATGTAACGCTTAAATATAAGGAATATTCGCATGTTATTTCATTATCAACAATTTGTCGCCTGGACGTGTAGGGTAGGAAATCTGCACAGTACCAATGTCGACAAATCTTTTTAGATGATCAACTTCTTTATTGTACAATGGCGACGTTCCGGTATAGATACGTATACCGTTTTCAGGTATGAGGTGGGGAATGAGTACAGCAGGATATATATGGGGTACATGAGGGCTAACAAAGACAATGGATGATGAAACAGGATGACGGTATAAGTATCTATACCGAAACGTCGCCATTGTACAATAAAGAAGTTGATCATCCATACATATTTGTCCTTCCTATTGCTTACAACTTCTAGAATGCCTCTCAAACAGTTCAGGGCCCCGTTCCTAAAAGCGATCGTAGCGCTACGACTGTCGTAAGTCTATGTTAAAGTATGGGAGTTACGATCATCTTAGCGCTACGACAGTCGTAAGTCTATGTTAAAGTATGGGAGTTACGATCATCTTAGCGCTACGACTGTCGTAAGTCTATGTTAAAGTATGGAAGTTACGATCATCTTAGCGCTACGACTGTCGTAAGTCTATGTTAAAGTATGGGAGTTACGATCATCTTGGCGCTACGACTGTCGTAAGTCTATGTTAAAGTATGGGAGTTACGATCATCTTGGCGCTACGATCGCTTTGTGGAACCGGGCCCTGGCCATGTTTAAATGTACTTAAATACTAGCATAATCATTGTCTTTAATTAATATCCTTTTCTTTTGAATTGTCGGAAATAACTTTTATTTAATGTTTTTGCTGCTGTGTTTTGTTTGAACTGACATACATGGCATTTTAACATCAAACACGCCAGCCCGTGAAACTGACCCTGTCTTGTAAGAGGTTAACGTTTACAGCCTTATATCACGATAACTCTGTCAGTTTACATCACAGGCCGTGTTTCTATTCTTTATACGACGTTTATGACTTAATAACTTCTTTACATTGATGTCAATGGCAGTGACTCACACAGGAGGAAATATACGTCACAGCGGTGGGACGTGGTGTGTGAGGGGAGAGGAAATTGACTGCTGGGATAAGATGCTATCATTGTCTGCCACAACTATCGGAATATGAATAACGAACAGATAAACTGGCAACGAAAAAGCAAATTTATATAATATAATTTTTAAAATGTAGAAATTGTGATATCGTCAATATATGTTGCCATCATTTTCATATTATCTTTCATAACACTCTCTCACTGGGGTGGCGTATTGGTAAAATGTCCGCTCGTCACTCTGAAGACCCGGGTTCAATTCCCCACATGGGTACACTGTGTGAATCCCATTTCTGGTGTCCCCGCCGTGATATTGCTGGAATATTGCTTAAAACGGCGTAAAACCATACTCACTCACTGTCTCTCTCACTTACTCACGTATACATGCTACATTAACTTAATTTTAATCAAATATAAACTGGAAATTAGTGAGGACAATTTTATTGACATGATTCTGAAAGTATTTCTCTTTTCATGTTTTGAAACGACTAAGGAATTTGTTTTCAGTTTAGTGAATGATTGAATGTTGCTTTACGCCCAAGTCAGCATTACCTGAGCTGACAATGATATACCGGTATCGACCAAGCAAACCTGTGACTGGCATTTCTATAATTATAAACAGCACTACTGAAACGAGAAACCCGTGAAGATCCGGGTTAGAACTGATCTTCAGTAACCCATGCTTGTCGTTAAAGACGACTAACAGGACCGGGTAGTCAGGCTCGCTGACTTGGTTGACACATGTCATCATATCTGCGCAGATCGATGCTCAAACAACACACTCGATTATTCAGACCCCTGCCCCATTTCGACTTGTATCATATGTTTTGTTAAGGTGAGTATTTGACTCGTATTTGCATGTGTTTGTTACGGGTGCCACCGGTATGGAAGAACATGCTCTCCTATTCTCGTGAACACCTGGTGTCAGTGGTACTTGTCATGGTAAATTATTCATGAATACATGCCCACATACGGTCAGAATTTCCGATGAATATGGAAAAGGTGTTCTGTTCTATTTTATTGACAGCATGGCGGCCAATCACGCCATCTTGGATGTAACGAATTGTAAATGTAGTCGAAGCCTTCTTTCATCTTAAAGTAATGGGAAGTTTGTTAAACGAAGTGTCAATAATGGCGGATGGTATTTAGAGAGAATATTGTTATTTTCATTTTCAAATATCCATGTGGGAATTCCTTCTAGGAATTGGCAGCAAAAACTACCTGCAAGCTGAGGATATGGGGGAACAGCCCTAACGTGGGAAGTTGTTCATTATATCAACCACTGGTTTGGCAAGTTTGGGTTATTCACAGACTGAAAACCGAAAATAAAGATTGTTTATTTACTAGCAAACAATAATGCAAAATGCTGATTTTCTTCCAGAATGCATATGCTACGATGGCCCTATGCAATGGTCTCTATCATAATAGCGACAGTACAGCCAATAAACAGTTTACAAAAGGGGAGACAATCCCAGCTAGACTTCCTGTGTAATGAAAACACCAAATACACGGTGTTGCCGTGGGGACTGCACGGGATATGTCCAGTGTTCCACAGACGGTATCCGCTGGTTCGCTCACTGGATGGAGTGTGCTGACCACTTGTACTGGAGCCAGACGGAGAAGACGTGCACCATGGACGCGTCGGAGTGTGCGAGCCCTATAGGTGAATATTACCTTTCTTATCTGTACACTCCCCAGGGAGTTGAGTTGAACAACCCCAGAAAAAAGACATCCGTTGATCAAGGGAACACTCCAGCGCCTTGAGCATGTACTGGTTGCGTGGATATGTGCGCCATATAAATATCCTATCCTGTCCTACAGCCAAACCTCGTTAATATGGAAACTTCCCTTTATGTAACCCAGAGAAGTAAACGGCTAGGCAAAATAAAGTGTACGTTTGTATGTAATTGGAAATTACTCTACACTAATAAGTTGATGGAAATGCTCGAAATGATGAAAATATATCGTGTACATGCAGTGTATGTTATGTGACGCTTTTCAATAATTAGATCAATATATATCGGTATATAAATCATATGAAAGAGTGCCTTTTGAGACTTATCACTGCATGTTTCGTTTAAAATCTTACTGTTGCCTGCTTCCACTCTGAAAACTCAATATCTATTTCCCCTTTGTATCATAAAAACAGACCATTATTATGATCCATTGTTTAATGAGGTGAAGGCTTGATTTAACCTTTGCATGTGTTTGTGATGCGTACACTCACCTTTTTCGCGAACTCGATCATTGGATTGTCTGGTTCAGACTCGGTTATTTACAGACCGTGGTCATATAGCTGGAATATTGCTGAGTGCGGCATTAAACAATAAACAAACAACTATATTATCTAATATTTACCGACGTTTCAAATATGATTTAAAGTGTGCAGATTTTATGGAAGCTTTTTGTAACGAACTCTTTTGTGCCGGTGTTTACTGGTTAGATCCGGTGTATCTGGTTCGTTGTACAAAAACTGGTTCCATGCTCCCTGTGTGCGTCGTCAACTTGCGCCCAACGTTATGTAAGACGGGATCGTTATTCGCAAGCGAGACGTGATCAAATGATTTGTTTTGATTATAATAATAGTAATGGCATCACCCTACCATATTAAACAGGCAGATGTAAACATTGAAATATACTTTAACGATTCTATTTTCCAGATGTAGCAAGGACGGAGTGTTCACAATACGCCCCAGCCACCTTTCCACATCCGGGGAGCTGTGCTAAGTTTTTCGACTGTAGTCAAGACAACCCACCCTACAGGCTGCGACGGTACGAGAATGAATGCCCGTACGACCTGTTGTATGATGTACGGGAGGAGAGATGTAAGCCCAAGGACCAAGCCTATTGCGGCAAGAACCCCAGACCAACAAGTCGATGTAAGTGTGTACACACTTTCTGTGCCTCCATTATGTCAAGACGAGACGATGCCAAAACGATGAAAATTACGATGTAATATACAGTAATGTAAATGTTATTCACGTTGATGTATGGTAACACTGCATTTATTAGTTTTATTGTATGTTTAAGGGATTAGAGAGGTGGAAGGGTGGGATAGAGTTACGTCCCTTAGACGTACCATATATCGTACCGCCATGTTAAATGTACAGAATATATATATTTTTGTTTTGAAGGTCGATAAGCTGGCTACCGACTACATGAGATGTAAACATAATGGCGTCTGCCTCTCGACTGGATTTTTTACATCAGTGAAACATATTCTGACAATCTTCAAACTGCTGTAGAAATGGTTAATGATGTAAAATAGTTTAAATAAAGCAGTGAAAGTCGGTAAAATAAAAGTGTACATAAACGTTTCCCGATTTGCTCTTCATTTCACCAGATGAAAGAATAAGAATATACTCCGAAACGTAGTGTTCCTCAAATACAGAAGTTGAGAACAGAGCACGCTGTACGACAGAGCACGCTGCACGACATGTTTGCAAGGATTAGAAGGAGCGTAGTGTTGCAATACACAGGAGCTTAGATGTATCAAATAATACTGATTTATATTTATGTATCCATTTGAATGAATTGGTCTCAAAATTCTGGACTGGTTATTGTACGAAGTTGCGCAATAGGACGGAACCCATTCATCAGGAAACGAGACTGTTGTGTCATCAATGTTTTGACTTGAAATTCTCGCCTTAATGTGTATCACTTCTAAATGCCGTTCAAAGGCTCGCTATGATTATAGTTGAAGGATTGCATGCGCCGTGCCTGTGCATCACTTTGGGCTTCCCCCATATGAAGTTGACGCGCACTCACTGAAGAACACTCACTCACTCACTCACTCACTCACTCACTCACTCACTCTCTCACTCACTCACTCACTGTACCATCACTCACTCACTCACTCACTCACTGCAGGCGACTCACTGTACCATGGAATGCGGACTATACCCAGGAATGCGGACCCTGCGAAGGCCGCCCAGATGGCGTCATGGCGGTGCCAGATCAACCATTTTCTAGAAATTATCTCTACTGCCGTTTAAACAAGACGTATTCCCCCTTCAAATGTCCAGGAGGAACACAGGTCTTCGATCCACTGACGATGAAATGTTCAAGCGTGTATAAAGGTGAGTTGACTCACGGATCAATTAATTTTATGATAACCAACGTTATGGAGTTTTCTGTAACTCCATACAAGTTTAAGGAAACCCACGAGAGACTAACTATGGGCATATGAAAAGAATGGGTGTTCTTTAACCTTTGAGTAATATGTTATTACATTCAAATGCCGCCATGATGTTCAAACAGTTCCGCGTATATTAGAAAATATTAAATTGTGAAAGATACCAGAGTATGTATTTCCCAAAGGTTCTTCACGTTTGTGGTGCAATATTCCTTTTCAAAGAGTTTGCTATGGAAATACCGGAGGAATATCATCAAAGTTATCATCTACTGTAAAGACATGTATCTTGAAGAATGAACTTGCGACATGTATATGGTTCTATACTGAGTTGTCTTCAATGATAATGCAGGATCCGCTGAAGGTGGGTTTGAATCCCTGAGCCGCCTTGATTGTGATTTTCGATGAGCCAGCATCACATTTGGGCTCACGTGTTTCACAAAGTGGAAATGCCTTTACCCTGCTCAGGGTTGGACTTTGCTCCAATTTTACGCCGCCGACCCTTTACACTGTGATGGAGCTGTTTGTCTTTGAAACTTATTTAGATTGACATTTTTCCTATTAACAAATATGCCCAGCATGCCCAGCGCGCTGACACATTATTACCCTGGATAATCCAAGCTGCCAGTGAGGCGCTTGAAGGTTAACAGACATATGACATCCCACCGGGTACCGATTCACTGAGTTATGAACAAACTCACTTGCTTAGCTTGAGACCACAAGTGTCACATGACCCTATGTCGGTAATAAAAGCAAACATATGGCATCCCATCGGGTACCCATTCACTGAACAGAGGCAAGTTATGAACAAACCCACTTGCCTAGAGTGAGACCACAAGTGTCACATAACCCTATGTCGGTAATAAAAGAAAGCATATGACATCCCACCGGGTACCCATTCACTGAACAGAGGCAAGTTATGAACAAACTCACTTGCCTAGGGTGAGACCACAAGTGTCACATGACCCTATGTCGGTAATAAAAGCAAACATATGGCATCCCATCGGGTACCCATTCACTGAACAGAGGCAAGTTATGAACAAACCCTCTTGCCTAGAGTGAGACCACAAGTGTCACATAACCCTATGTCGGTAATAAAAGCAAACATATGACATCCCACCGGGTACCCATTCACTGAACAGAGGCAAGTTATGAACAAACTCACTTGCCTAGGGTGAGACCACAAGTGTCACATGGCCCTATGTCGGTAATAAAAGCAAACATATTTTATTTCCATTTCAGCAAGTATAGCGACCTACTGTACACAGAATCCTGCAGCTAAATTTACAGTTGCTACAAACTGCGCACGATACCACGACTGTAGTAAACAGGTGCACCACATGCAGCTGGACATGTACCAGTCGGAGTGTCCATACCGGCAGCTGTACGATGACATAACGGGCACCTGTAAACCGTACAACCAGGTCGACTGCGAACACCGCTGGGTACCCAAATCCCCATGTAAGTACACTGTGAATGGCGTACACTTTGAAATACGTCGATCGATGCTCATGACGTCAATCACTGGATTGTGTGGTCGAGACGCGATATATTACAGACCGCCGTCGTATAGCTGAAATGCTGGTGAGCGCGGCGTTAAACAACAAACAAAGTAAACTGTATGTCTATGACGAGAGTCACATTCATCGCCACTGATCCAAACGTTTTTCTGTGGGAGAACAAGGACACAATTGTTGACAAGCCACTAATCAAAACGTGTTTCTGTAAAGGGAGTACAAGGACACAATTGTTGACAAGCCACTAATCCAAACGTTTCTCTGTGGGAGTACAGGGACACAATTGTTGACAAGCCACTAACCCAAACGTTTCTCTGTTAAGGGAGTACAAGGACACAATTGTTGACAAGCCACTAATCCAAACGTTTCTCTGTGGGAGTACAAGGACACAATTGTTGACAAGCCACTAATCCAAACGTTTCTCTGTGGGAGTACAAGGACACAATTGTTGACAAGCCACTAATCCAAACGTTTCTCTGGGAATTACAAGGACACAATTGTTAACAAGCCACTAATCCAAACGTTTTTCTGTGGGAGAACAAGGACACAATTGTTAACAAGCCGCTAATCCAAACGTTTCTCTGTGGGAGTACAGGGACACAATTGTTGACAAGCCACTAATCCAAACGTTTCTCTGTGTGGGAGTACAGGGACACAATTGTTGACAAGCCACTAATCCAAACGTTTCTCTGTGGGAGTACAAGGACACAATTGTTAACAAGCCACTAATCCAAGCGTTTCTCTGTGGGAGTACAAGGACACAATTGTTGACAAGCCACTAATCCAAACGTTTCTCTGTGGGAGTACAGGGACACAATTGTTGACAAGCCACTAATCCAAACGTTTCTCTGTGGGAGTACAAGGACACAATTGTTGACAAGCCACTAATCCAAACGTTTCTCTGTGGGAGTACAGGGACACAATTGTTGACAAGCCACTAATCCAAACGTTTCTCTGTGGGAGTACAGGGACACAATTGTTGACAAGCCACTAATCCAAACGTTTCTCTGTGGGAGTACAGGGACACAATTGTTAACAAGCCATTAATCCAAACGTTTCTCTGTGGGAGTACAAGGACACAATTGTTGACAAGCCACTAATCCAAACGTTTCTCTGTGGGAGTACAGGGACACAATTGTTGACAAGCCACTAATCCAAACGTTTCTCTGTGGGAGTAACAGGGACACAATTGTTGACAAGCCACTGATCCAAACGTTTCTCTGTGGGAGTACAAGGACACAATTGTTGACAAGCCACTAATCCAAACGTTTCTCTGTTACAGGGACACAATTGTTGACAATCCACTAATCCAAACGTTTCTCTGTTAAGGGAGTACAGGGACACAATTGTTGACAAGCCACTAATCCAAACGTTTCTCTGTTAAGAGAGAACAAGTTGACAATTGTTAACAAGCCACTTATCCAAACGTTTCTCTGTTAAGGAGTACAGGGACACAATTGTTGACAAGCCACTAATCCAAACGTTTTAAGAGAGTACAAGTTGACAATTGTTAACAAGCCATTAATCCAAACGTTTCTCTGTGGGAGTACAAGGACACAATTGTTGACAAGCCACTAATCCAAACGTTTCTCTGTGGGAGTACAGGGACACAATTGTTAACAAGCCACTAATCCAAACGTTTCTCTGTGGGAGTACAGGGACACAATTGTTGACAAGCCACTAATCCAAACGTTTCTCTGTGGGAGTACAGGGACACAATTGTTGACAAGCCACTAATCCAAACGTTTCTCTGTGGGAGTACAGGGACACAATTGTTGACAAGCCACTAATCCAAACGTTTCTTTAAGGAGTACAGGGACACAATTGTTGACAAGCCACTAATCCAAACGTTTCTCTGTTAAGGGAGTACAAGGACACAATTGTTAACAAGCCACTAATCCAAACGTTTCTCTGTGGGAGTACAGGGACACAATTGTTGACAAGCCACTAATCCAAACGTTTCTCTGTTAAGAGAGTACAAGTTGACAATTGTTAACAAGCCAGCATTCCAAACGTTTCTCTGTTAAGAGAGTACAAGTTGACAATTGTTAACAAGCCACTAATCCAAACGTTTCTCTGTTAAGAGAGTACAAGTTGACAATTGTTGACAAGCCACTAATCCAAACGTTTCTCTGTTAAGAGAGTACAAGTTGACAATTGTTGACAAGCCACTAATCCAAACGTTTCTCTGTTAAGAGAGTACAAGTTGACAATTGTTGACAAGCCACTAATCCAAACGTTTCTCTGTTAAGAGAGTACAAGTTGACAATTGTTGACAAGCCACTAATCCAAACGTTTCTCTGTTAAGAGAGTACACGTTGACAATTGTTGACAAGCCAGTAATCCAAACGTTTCTGTTAGGTGAGTACAAGGTAAGACAGTGCCTATCCAATGGAGACGGTTGCATCCCTTGCGATGCAGACTGTAAGCATCTTGCTGATGGTTTCCATGACTACACGGCCACAGTGGAACCAGGAGACTACTTGGAGTGTCGGGATGGTCGCACAATCTCCGTCAGACAGTGCCCAGCCGGGTACACCTTCTCCTACAACGACTGCGTCGACAGAGCAGGTAATCACTCTCAAAGTCACAACATGAGTGAGTGAGTACGATTTTACGCCGCTTCTAGCAATAATCCAGCAATATCACGGCGGGGGACACCAGAAATAGTCACTACATGAACCTACATCCATCACACCAAATATGCACAAATATCGTAGAACGTTAATGAATGGACATGTTTCCGTTGAGAATGACCTATAATCAGTCGGTATCTTTTCAAAGGTGTGGGCCGCTCCTAGCAATATTAATATCACGTCGGAGTGAGAGAGTATGGTTTTACGCCGCTTTTAGCAATGTTTCAGGAATATCACGACGGGGGAAGCCAGAAATGGACTTCAAACAATCATTGTACCCATGTGCGTATAATGGAAAGAACATGATCTTTTCGAAATACGTCTTGGTCTTACAGCTGGTAGCAAATGTTCTTTTCTATCCTGCTCCAGTCGTATTTGGATTTATTACATTAAAGCATGTTTACCCAAGTCTGAAAACATCTTGTGGGTTATGACTACTCTTTAGGTGTATTTATCATTTACCATCTGGTAAAGCACCCGAATGGATAATTATTTACTAAGTAACACACCTCAAAGGGTAATCATCTGATATGTGTAGTTATCGTTTACCATCAGGTAAAACACCTGAATGGGTAATTATTCATGGTTGTTTTTACCATATACCACTAAGTAAAACCTCAAAAGGTAATTTTCTGATAAGTGTAGTTATCGTATTGCTTGTTCCAGACACGATTATTTACAGACCGCCGCCATTCAGCTGGAATATTGCCGAAACAACAACCATAGTCTGCTTCTACCATTCACAATCTGGAAAACCATTTCACTTGGTATTAATGATCTAATATACGTATTTATTGTTTACTTTAAGGTAAAACATCTGAATTCAGTCCGACGTACCTCAGCAACCCATCACCACTATCCAGCCCTTGGGACATCTCCTCCTTCCAGGACGTCGAGGACAAGGGACCAGTTGGGACACTCTTGGCTCAGAAAGATGGGACGTTTTCCTACGTGAACGCTCAAACGTCCAACAATGGCAATACGGTTGGGTTGATGGTGGTACATTGACAGGTGGTATTGACAGGTGGTACTAATCCAAGTGGTACATCAACCGGAGGTATTGATACAAGTGGTACATCAACCGGAGGTACTGATACAAGTGGTACATCAACCGGAGGTAGTAATCCAAGTGGTACATCGACCGGAGGTACTGATACAAGTGGTACATCGACTGGAGCTAGTAATCCAAGTGGTACATCGACCGGAGGTACTGATACAAGTGGTACATCAACCGGAGGTAGTAACCCAAGTGGTACATCTACCGGAGGTACTGATACAAGTGGTACATCGATACAAGTGGTACATCGACCGGAGGTAGTATCCCAAGTGGTACATCGACCGGAGGTACTGATACAAGTGGTACATCAACCGGAGGTAGTAACCCAAGTGGTACATCAACCGGAGGTACTGATACAAGTGGTACATCGACCGGAGGTAGTGATACAAGTGGTACATCGACCGGAGGTACTGATACAAGTGGTACATCAACCGGAGGTAGTAATACAAGTGGTACATCAACCGGAGGTACTGATACAAGTGGTACATCAACCGGAGGTACTGATACAAGTGGTACATCGACTGGCGGTACTGATACAAGTGGTACATCAACCGGAGGTACTGATACAAGTGGTACATCGACTGGCGGTACTGATGCAAGTGGTACATCAACCGGAGGTACTGATACAAGTGGTACATCAACCGGAGGTAGTAACCCAAGTGGTACATCGACCGGAAGTACAGATATAAGTGGTACATCGACCGGCGGTACTGATACAAGTGGTACATCAACCGGAGGTAGTAACCCAAGTGGTACATCTACCGGAGGTACTGATACAAGTGGTACATCGACCGGAGGTACTGATACAAGTGGTACATCAACTGGCGGTACTGATACAAGTGGTACATCGACCGGAGGTAGTGATACAAGTGGTACATCGACCGGAGGTACTAATCCAAGTGGTACATCCACCGGAGGCACGGATACAAGTGGTACATCGACCGGAGGTACTGATCCAAGTGGTACATCCACCGGAGGAACTGATCCAAGTGGAACATCCACCGCAAGCACTGAGTTACAAGTGGTACATCGACTGGAGGTACTGATACAAGTGGTACATCGACCGGCGGTACTGATACAAGTGGTACATCGACTGGCGGTACTGGTACAAGTGGTACATCGACCGGCGGCACTGATACAAGTGGTACATTGACCGGAGGTAGTGATACAAGTGGTTCATCCACCGGAGGCTCTGATCCAAGTGGTACATCGACCGGAGGTACTGATCCAAATGGTACATCCAACGGAGGCACTGATCCAAGTGGTACATCCACCGGAGTTAGTAATCCAAGTGGTACATCAACCGGAAGTACTGATGCAAGTGGTACATCGACCGGAGGTAGTAACCCAAGTGGTACATCCACCGGAAGTACTGACACAAGTGGTACATCCACCGGAAGTACTGATGCAAGTAGTACATCCATCGGAGGTAGTGATACAAGTGGTACATCCACCGGAGGTACTGATACAAGTGGTACATCAACCGGAGGTACTGATACAAGTGGTACATCCATCGGAGGTAGTAATCCAAGTGGTGCATCAACCGGAAGTACTGATGCAAGTGGTACATCAACCGGAGGTAGTGATACAAGTGGTACATCGACCGGAGGTACTGATACAAGTGGTACATCGACCGGAGGTAGTAATCCAAGTGGTACATCCACCGGAAGTACTGATGCAAGTGGTACACAGACCGGAGGTACTGAAACAAGTGGTACATCGACCGGAGGTACTGATACAAGTGGTACATCGACCGGAGGTACTGATACAAGTGGTACACAGACCGGAGGTAACTGACACAAGTGGTACATCGACCGGAGGTAGTGATACAAGTGGTACATCAACCGGAGGTACTGATACAAGTGGTACATCGACCGGAGGTAGTGAGGTATCCAAGTGGTACATCGACCGGAGGTACTGATGCAAGTGGTACATCGACCGGAGGTACTGATACAAGTGGTACATCAACCGGAGGTACTGATACAAGTGGTACATCGACCGGAGGTACTGATGCAAGTGGTACATCGACCGGAGGTACTGATACAAGTGGTACATCAGACCGGAGGTACTGATACAAGTGGTACATCGACCGGAGGTACTGATACAAGTGGTACATCGACCGGAGGTACTGATGCAAGTGGTACATCGACCGGAGGTACTGATGCAAGTGGTACATCCACCGGAGGTACTGATACAAGTGGTACATCGACCGGAGGTACTGACACAAGTGGTACATCGACCGGAGGTACTGATGCAAGTGGTACATCGACCGGAGGTACTGATACAAGTGGTACATCGACCGGAGGTAGTGATCCAAGTGGTACATCGACCGGAGGTACTGATACAAGTGGTACATCGACCGGAGGTACTGATACAAGTGGTACATCGACCGGAGGTAGTAATCCGAGTGGTACATCCACCGGAAGTACTGATGCAAGTGGTACACAGACCGGAGGTACTGATACAAGTGGTACATCGACCGGAGGTACTGATCCAAGTGGTACATCGACCGGAGGAACTGATGCAAGTGGTACATCGACCGGAGGTACTGATGCAAGTGGTACATCCACCGGAGGTACTGATACAAGTGGTACATCAACCGGAGGTACTGATACAAGTGGTACATCAACCGGAGGTACTGATACAAGTGGTACATCGACCGGAGGAACTGATACAAGTGGTACATCGACCGGAGGTACTGATGCAAGTGGTACATCCACTGGAGGTACTGACACAAGTGGTACATCAACCGGAGGTACTGATACAAGTGGTACATCGACCGGAGGTACTGATACAAGTGGTACATCGACCGGAGGTACTGATACAAGTGGTACATCGACCGGAGGTAGTAATCCGGATAAGTTACATCGACCGCCGGTACTGATACAAGTGGTACATCGACCGGAGGTACTGATACAAGTGGTACATCGACCGGAGGTACTGATCCAAGTGGTACATCGACCGGAGGTACTGATACAAGTGGTACATCCACTGGAGGTACTGATACAAGTGGTACATCGACCGGAGGTACTGATACAAGTGGTACATCGACCGGAGGCACGGATACAAGTGGTACATCCACCTGGAGGTACTGATACAAGTGGTACATCGACCTCCGGTACTGATACAAGTGGTACATCGACCCCCGGTACTGATACAAGTAGTACATCGACCCCCGGTACTGATACAAGTGGTACATCGACCCCCGGTACTGATACAAGTGGTACATCGATGTGTATATGTCCTGATACAATTTCCACCTCAACAAACGCTCCAACAACTAAAACAATATCAACAACCACAGAACAAACAACACAATCAACAGCCGCAACAACACCATTAGAATCAACGACATCAACAACAGAAAAAACCACAACGCAAACGACTACAACACTAACTACAACATCAGCTGCAACAACAACAGCCGCAACAACAACTACTACAATTACAACAGAACAAACAACAACACCTCCAACTACTACGGAAGACACGACAACTGTAACAATTCCGATGACAACAACACAATCCACATCCACAACAGTGGCTACGACAACAACACTACCAACAACAACCCCAACGACGACCCAGCCGACTCCGTGCACCACTGCAGCGGCGCCTGAGCCCGTGATACAATACTACTGCAACTGCACTGACGAGGTGGATGTGGCCCTGGACAAGATCGCGGTTCTGGAAGACTTCATGGCAGAACAGAAACAAATCAACGGTGAGTGAAGGAACGTTTGTTTGTTTGTTTGTTTGTTAAAGGCCTCACTCTGCGATATTGCGCAATATGGCGGCTGTCTGTGAAAAATCGAATGTGGACCAAACAATCCAGTGATCAACATAATAAGCATCGATCTTCGTCAGCAAGCCTGAACACCCGATCCCGTTGGTCGCTTCTTACGACAAGCATGGGTTACTGATTCTAACCTAGATCTTCACGGATCGAGTGAAGGAAGCAGTGAAGAAGTGTAAGAGATAATGGGTGGAGAAGTGTTACTGAGAGATGGTATTAAGGATTGCGTGAAGGAGGGTGTATGTGTGAACGAATGAGTGAAGGACTGAATGATTGAGTGAGAAAAGACATGAATGATGATCTGATGCAGGGAGTAAGTGGGGAAAGGAACGGTTGATTGGTTTAAATAAATAAATATAATAAATATAAAGTTCGAGATGTACCCAGAACATCATCAAAACTTCAATTTACACACAAAATGTGTATCAGACAACGTTCTGCCATAGGAGAACTATGTGATAGATAATCCACTCCACTTTGCCACCAGTACAGGTGTATATGACATGTGTGTTGTACGATGCGACCACCAGAATCGGGTTTATGCATGCCTTCGTATTCCTATTAAATAAATAAATAAATAAATAAATAAATAAATAAATAAATAAATAAATAAATAAATAAATAAATAAATAAATAAATAAATAAATAAATAAATAAATAAATAAATAAATAAATAAATAAATGAATAAATAAATAAATACAGAATTGGATTTATGCATGCCATCGTATTCCTATTAAGTAGACCGATGCTCATGACGTCAGTCATAGTAGTGAGTGAGTTTAGTTTTACGCCGCACTCAGCAATATTCCAGCTACATGGCGGCGGTCTGTAAATAATCGAGTGTGGACCAGACAATCCAGTGATCAACAGGATGAGCATCGAACTGCACAATTGGGAACCGATGACATGTGTCAACCAAGTCAGTGAGCCTGACCACCCGATCCCGTTAGTCGCATCTTGCGACAAGCATAGTCGCCTTTTGTGGCAAGCATGGGTTGCTGAAGACCTATTCTACCCCGGACCTTCACGGGTCACGTCAGTCATAGGATTGTCTTGTCCAGACTAGTATATTTCCAGACTTCCGCCATACAGCTGCAATATTGTGAGTACGGCGGTATTGACCAGGCATCAACTTCTGTGGTTTACTGAGGAGGTCAATGCAATGCGTTTTTCTTTGTCGTTTCAGCTCTTGCTGCTCTTGAATGCAAAAACCCTCCAACCCTCGCACGTGCAAGTATCGCACTTCAACACAAACATTTTGGGTCTGAGGCTATCTACACATGCGACTCAGGATTCTCCTTTTGTGGGTCCGGGCTATCAGTACATGTCCTGGCAACGGCACGTGGGAGCAGATTGATGGCGCATGCGTACAGTCAGTGTGGAACTATCCGGTAGGGCTTATCATGTTCGTATTCGGACGGCACCATCTGCGATATGTAGTCGGCTAGGATGACCTGTCGGTCAGGGTGTCCGTTGCTCAAAACGACCATACCGCTCAGGTGATCGTAACTCTTATTTGTTAACATAGAGTTACGCTCAGATCGTTTGTGGACAAGAATCCACCTGCACAAAGCGATCGTAGCGCTACGACTGTCGTAAGCCAATGCTGAAGTATGGAAGTTGCGATCACCTTAAAGCTAAGATACTTCGTAGAACAGGACCCAGGGCTCACAAAGCCAACTTAGCATTGCGATGATCGTAAATAGATGTAATAGAATTTAGGTCATTGTAGCCCTAAGATCGCTTTGTGCAAGTGGGCCCAGAGTTCTGATCCACAAGGCAATCTTAATATTACGACCGTCTTACTTGTATTCTGGAGTATGGGAGCTACGAAAATCTTAAGCTCAGATCGCATTGTGCAAATGGACCCTGGACACCGCAAAAGTCGTTCATTGCTGACATTCTCTGTTATGCCTAGTCCATACTTCATCTTGACAGGATAACTCAGAAGGGGGGGGTTACCTCCAACCAGTGGCTTGATGGTACAATGTTTATTGGAAACTTTGGTATCCCTGCTTCGTTGAATACTTTCATAAAGTGTGACAGATCACTCTTGTGAGACTTGTTGATGTAACATTCGTATAATTTGTTCTTTCAACATTATTTACTTTAAAGAATTCCATTCCAGAGGGTGATGTTTCGCCAGAATTTCCTGTGTCCTTTCGCCGAGGGCACCGTGATCACTGTGTATGGTACCCCTACTCGATACCGGAAGTAAGTATATTAAGTATCATATCCAGCGCATGCGCACGCGTCAAAACCGCATTTCGTCCCCATGACCATACCAATGACAGTTAAGTCCATATCGAGTTTGCACGGAAATCTCGAAGGATGTGAACAGTTTTTAAAGTTTAAAATTATCCATTATACTTCAGTGATAATCAGAAACGATGAAGGTGGGATTGAAATGAACCTGCTTGTCCCATTTATGCAAGTCTGGCATCGACTGGTCCTGAAACTGATTAAGGATTGCTCATGCCTGTGACCAGACACATCCATAATGCCTAGGGCTCCGACTCTGTGGCTCCTGTTGCACGGACACACGGGGTTTAATGTTACAGCCACAACAAGGATGCATGAGAGACGGTTGGCCCAGTCTTACCATTTGTTCAAACCAGATACTAACAGACATTAATTCACAAGTGGAAAGAAACTATTTCACAGGGGAGATTATTTGAGCAGCGCCATCTCGACAGCTATGACAGAAGATTGCCCTTTAGAAAGTGGTCAAATGTGACAAATGTTATATTTAGGAGTACACTTCTCAGTAATCCCGCATGGAACTCAACCTATACAAGTACTAGAATCTGTATTTGACAATGATGGTGTAATGTCAAATATAATATGCTTTGCATTATGCATATCTCAAAACCTGTACTTCATTGCAAGATAAAGTAAAGTTGGCCCTTTTGGTCTCTCTGCGATGCATCTTAGGAACGTGCATCAGGTGCATCTTTTCAAAATGCAGAACTGAATGTACTGTGTGCAGTCACCTGGACTCTCCTCAAAAGTGTGGCTTCCTCACATGTAAACACTTGTACGTTACCAGTAGTTATGACTTGTCAACCCAAGAGGAAGCAATGAATGCTCCTCCAGCAATTGATTCTCCCCTGACAAAGGTGTCCATGGCAAATCTGTCATTTGTGCTGGAATGTTTCATTGGTACCTGCGTCACAGCTTCATCAGACAGATCCACCATCTACCCGGAATAATTCGGTCTATCCTTATATTTCTAAGACAACTGTACCATTGCTAATCTCACAGATCGATGATCGACCTGATCAGTGGCACCGACAAAGCTCTACTCATCACAATATGCTTCCAGTGCGGTACAACTCGCAACAAAGTCATCTTCAGCGCCGAGGAGGGACATGTTGGCAAGAACACTGTCGAATGGGAGAATTTTCCCTTCAAGGTCGGGAAAGAGTTCAAGATC
This sequence comes from Haliotis rubra, assembly GCF_003918875.1. Lineage (NCBI taxonomy): Eukaryota > Metazoa > Mollusca > Gastropoda > Lepetellida > Haliotidae > Haliotis > Haliotis rubra. The sequence goes on along the minus strand of NW_025767051.1, from coordinate 759,155 downwards.
GTCATATCGGTCACCCAACGAGCATATAAGGTACGATATATTTGGTAACAACAAATATAATATTTTCCACGTTTCATTTTATACCATACCAAAGCATCTCATGAACAAACCGATCGTGCATGATATTCACATTTGTCGACTCACTTCAGATAGAGATTGGAGGCAAGCCAGCATTTTACTTCGAGCACGTGCTTCCTGTACCGACCGTTGACGCACTGGTCATCGCTGACGAAATCACCATCAGAAAGGTGACCATAGAACCGTCCAGTAGGTATCCACACTGTCAATGAACCACTGATCCATATACATGTTATTCTGTTTTGTGTGTATGTTAACGCCGCACACAGCAGTGTTCGATGTGTGTCTATGGATGTCTAGAAATAATAGTGTCTTTACCAGACAATCCAGTGACTGACCTCAGTAGACTGACGCTTAGTCTCTGAATATAAATAATTTTCTCAGAAACAAATAGTTCCTTTTAAATTGAAAAGGAGTCATTCAGAACACGGGACATTCAGAACTTGAAGTTTAGGGAATTTAGACTTGCTTCATTTAGGGCTTTAGCATTGAAGAACATAATGGGACTAATAGGAAAATGATGCGCTTCATGGACTCTGAGGCTGACTATGACCTCATGACCATCGATCTACACAAGTGAGATATGATGACATGAAGCAACCAAGTAAGCCATTCGTAACTACTCGTGTTATTCCGGCAAGCCGGATGACGTCTCGTACCCCTCTCGTGGCCATGTTTACGACTAGGCCCTGTCTAAGCGCAAACGGGCACGGAGATGAAAACAGTTTAGTACTAGTACCAAGGAAAGATAATTCTGTATTTCCAAACATGGCTACTCCAAGAATATCCTATAGCTATATCCCGTGGACAAAACAACTATACAGTCATTCCCTTTGTATGTATGTTTCAGTGTTGAAAGTTGCTGATCCTTTAGCTCAAAGTTTATGTTTAAATTGTGCTTTGTATAGTTAGCGAAGTTTCAAAGTTCAACAGAGCCGCCAATTTCATGCTTTGAAATGCGTTTTACTACGCGCGATTTGATTGGTTTGCCACGATTCTTGGCAATAATGGCGTACGATAGGGGTACGAGTCTTCTTTTTTTGTAGGTCACGAAAGAGGCGAGTAGTTACGAATGCCAAGTAAGCGAGCCTGACTGCCAGATCAGTCTGCCGCTTCTCACGCATGGGTTGATGAAGACCAATTCTAACTGAATTTTCACAAAGTTTCATGTCCCAAATTTGGATAATGTTGTGAAAGATTGTCAAACGGCAATCAGCAATGCCTAGTTGTCTTGGAGCTTTCGCTTTATGAATAATCAGAACAGGTGTAATAGGTTACATCTTATCATATGAACATTTAGCTATTGTAGGTATGCCGCATGTACTGATTGACATATATATGACGTTTAGATGTACAGTATGTCGTTAAACTCAGCTTCATCGAAATCGCTTATGTTGATGTTCGTATTACGACTATAGTCTGTTTGCAGTGAAAACGTACCGATGAATTTCACTCTAAACAAAAAGGTAAATCGAAGAAAGGGAAATTAAGATTGCGAATCCTCATAATTTTACCTTGCCAATTGAACATTCAAATCTCAGAATTTTATTCAACTTAGGATAAAAGTTGTTTAACAAAGGATCATAGTTTCAAATCGCTATTATTGGTTTGTATTACAAGGGGGTATGCACTTTAAATGAAACATCGAGAACAAGTAGTGTTGGTTTAAGTTAAACGCTCATCACGTACCGCACGTGCTTTTGTTTCACTGTTCCATCTACTGCGCTCACCCCCTTGTAATACAAACCAATAATAGCGACTTGAAACTATGATCCTTTGTTAAACAACTTTAGTCCTAAGTTTAAAAAAATTCTGAGATTTAAATGTTCATTTGGCAAGGTAAAATTATGAGGATTCGCAATCTTAATTTCACTTAACTTGATTTACCTTTTTGTTTAAAGTGAAATTCATCGGTACGTTTTCACTGCAAACAGACTATAGCCGTGATGATTTCGGGCTAGAGTTGGTCTTCAGCAACTTTTGCTTGACGTAAGAGACTACTAACGCGATCGAGTGATCAGAGCCGTTGACTTGGTTGACACATGCCCTCGTGTCCCAGTTGCATAGATTGATGCTCGTGATGTTGATCACCGGATTGTCTGGTCCAGACTCCCTTATTTACACATCGCGACTATATAGCTTTTAATATTGCTGAATGAGGCGTTAAACAACAAACAAACAAATCCACTTACGACACTGAACATCAACCTGATTACTGTTTCAGATTCCTTGCAATCCTTTATGCCCGAGCTAAGTCTGGGCGTGGTGCCTCACCAGAGCATCGAGGTCAAGGACGCGACCTTCATCACGTTCAAGGTCAAGTCCTGTGGGAACGTCCACTTCAAGTTGGCGACAGCTGACTCGGTCACTAGTCAGTCCTACCTCGTGTACCTGGGCGAAGACGGCAATACCATGTCCACTATCCGCAAATGTCAGATGTGTGCCAACATGACCGTCACGTGGCACCAGCCTCTCAAATGTACAGAGTTTACACCATTCTGGGCTAGCTGGAGCGGCGGGAACATCAAGATAGGAGCTGGGTATATTCCGGGTGTCAAGCCCTTCTTGGAGGCTTCGGATTCCGAGTACCCGATCAACTACTTCCTGACAGGCCAGACTGACACCTCGTCAGCAGAGTGGATATTCAGTGAGTGATTGTAGAGTCTCGATACAGAAACAGAAAACACACAAGTGTTTCGTAGTCACGTAGAAAACATGGTTTCGACGTCTATTTGCTGGAAAAATGCTGAAAGTATTCTTGTCAATCTCATTATTTTCGTTTCAGTTCCCCTCTGTCTTCTCGCAATTTGTTTTCTCCTCACTCTCCTTTCTCTTGTACGTGTGTTCTCAAGGTGGGGTGGGGTAGCCTTGTGGTTAAAACGTTCGCTCGTCACGCTGAAGACCCGGGTTCGATTCCAGTACTCACCTGTAGCGCTGTGTCTATTCCAGCTTCACCTATCTCCAGTATTCACCTGTAGCGTTGTGTCTATTCCAGCTACACCTATCTCCAATACTCACCTGTAGCGTTGTGTCTATTCCAGCTACACCTATCCCCACCTGTAGCGTTGTGTCTATTCCAGCTACACCTACTCACCTGTAGTGTTGTGTCTATTCCAGCTACACCTATCTCCAGTACTCACCTGTAGCGTTGTGTCTATTCCAGCTACACCTATCTCCAGTACTCACCTGTAGCATTGTGTCTATTCCAGCTACACCTATCCACAAGTGCGGCCTGCCGCCGCCTATGACGGACTCCAGCGTGTATGTCCGGGAGGACAGCCTTGTGGGTGAGGCGGTATACACATGTCACCTCATGTTCACCTTCTGTGGGGAGAGTCACATCAGCAGGTGCAGCGAGACTGGCACGTGGGAGGGAATGAAGGGGGAGTGTCTGCTGTCGACATGGCATAGACGGGTAGGTCATGAAGGTAATCACTATGGCAAAGCAGGAGACGAATATAAGCATGATCCTGTGTAAAATGGGTCTAATCCGTTTACTTTTACGACAGTCAGTGCACATTTACGACAATCAATATTCTTTTTCGACAGTCAGTATACATGTACGACAGTCAGTATACCTTTTCGACCGTCGGCATGACTTTCCGACAATCATTGTACGTTAATCAATCGGTATACTTACGACAATCAGTATGATTTTACGAGAGTCAGTATACGATCTGCATGTGTACACATATACATGTGTCTGTATGTTCCCACAGCCTATGCCTGCGTCTATGCCATTCCCATGCTCTTTTGGACTGGGCTCCGTCTTCTCAGTGTACGGCAGGCCGATACGACCAACGAAGTAAGTTCATGTCAATCACAATCTCTGTGAGTGAGTGAGTGAGTGAGTGAGTGAGTGAGTTGAGTTTTACGCCGCAATCAGCAATATTCCAGCTATATGGCGGCGGTCTGTAAATAATCGAGTCTGGACCAGACAATCCAGTGATCAACAGCATGAGCATCGATCTGCGCAATTGGGAACCGATGACATGTGTCAACCAAGTCAGCGAGCCTGACCACCCGATCCCGTTAGTCGCCTTTTACGACAAGCATAGTCGCCTTTCATAGCAAGCATGGGTTGCTGAAGGGCTATTCTACCCCGGACCTTCACGGGTCCACAATCTCTGTGTGTCTTTGACAAATTTCATGGTATCCCAAAGGCATAGATAGATGCTCATGTGTCAATCACTTGATTGTCTGGTCCAGACTCGATAGTCCGCTATATTATGTATTTTTTCGTTTTGTTTAAATGTTATGTTTAAAAATCCAAAAGATGATCAAGATCTTTGACTTCCTCCATGTATCATTTAATATCAAGTGATGGAAGTACAACGAAACCAAACCATGACAACAATCTAAACTAATTTATGTCACACTCCGCAATAACAATTTCCGTAATTTCTGTATTATGAAAACTCGCTGTAAAAATATGAACCAGACTCGCATTAAAAGGGGCATTATTAACGAGACCCGTATTAAAGAGGTTCGTTTTAACGATTCCGTTGTAATAAGATCCGTATTATCCAGGTCTCTTTATGAACAGGTTCAGCATCAGTTTGCGTAGTGGTGCCGACACGATGCTGATCGTTACAGTCGGGTTCAACCTGGGGGGGATGACCAACACAGTTGTCTACAACGCAAATCTGGACCAGATTTGGGGGGTTCAAGATGAGAGTACTGTCTTCCCCTTCCAACTGATGAGGGAGTTCCATCTCACAATTACAGTGGAGCAACAGTACTTTAAAGTAGGTTTCATCTAATCTTCTAATCTTCAGTCTCTCATCTAATCTTCTTCAGTCTCTCGTCTAATCTTCTTCAGTCTCTCGTCTAATCTTCTTCAGTCTCTCCTCTAATCTTCTTCAGTCTCTCCTCTAATCTTCTTCAGTCTCTCCTCTAATCTTCTTCAGTCTCTCATCTTCTTCAGTCTCTCATCTAATCTTCTTCAGTCTCTCATCTAATCTTCTTCAGTCTCTCATCTTCTTCAGTCTCTCATCTAAATCTTCAGTCTGTCATCTAATCTTCTTCAGTCTCTCTTCTAATCTTCTTCAGTCTCTCATCTTCTTCAGTCTCTCATCTAATCTTCTTCAGTCTCTCATCTAATCTTCTTCAGTCTCTCATCTAATCTTCTTCAGTCTCTCATCTTCTTCAGTCTCTCATCTAATCTTCTTCAGTCTCATCTTCTTCAGTCTCTCATCTAAATCTTCAGTCTCATCTAATCTTCTTCAGTCTAATCTTCTTCAGTCTCTCATCTTCTTCAGTCTCTCATCTAATCTTCTTCAGTCTCTCATCTAATCTTCTTCAGTCTCTCTCTCTAATCTTCTTCAGCCTAAAGGTTAAAGCGTTGGCTCATCACGCCGAAGACCCGGGTTCGATTCCCCACATGGGTACAATGTGTGAAGCCCATTTCTGGTGTCCCCCGCCGTGATGTTGCTGGAATATTGCTAAAAGCGGCGTAAAACCAAACTCAGTCAGTCAGTCAGTCAGTCTAATCTTCTTCAGTCTCTCTTCTAATCTTCTTCAGTCTCTCATCTTCTTCAGTCTCTCATCTAATCTTCTTCAGTCTCTCATCTTCTTCAGTCTCTCATCTAATCTTCTTCAGTCTCTCGTCTAATCTTCTTCAGTCTCTCATCTAATCTTCTTCAGTCTCTAATCTTCTTCAGTCTCTCATCTAAATCTTCAGTCTGTCATCTAATCTTCTTCAGTCTCTCATCTTCTTCAGTCTCTCATCTAAATCTTCAGTCTCTCGTCTAATCTTCTTCAGTCTCATCTCAGTCTCTAATCTAATCTTCTTCAGTCTCTCTTCAGTCTCTAATCTTCTTCAGTCTCTAATCTCTTCATCTTCTTCAGTCTCATCTAATCTTCTTCAGTCTCTAATCTTCTTCAGTCTCTTCAGTCTCTCATCTTCTTCAGTAATCTTCTTCAGTCTAATCTTCTTCAGTCTCTCATCTAATCTTCTTTCTTCTAATCTTCTCAGTCTAATCTTCTTCAGTCTCTCGTCTAATCTTCTTCAGTCTCTCATCTAATCTTCTTCAGTCTCTAATCTAATCTTCTTCAGTCTCTCATCTAATTTTCTTCAGTCTCTCATCTAATCTTGCTCAGTCTCTCATCTAATATTCTGGTGCGCTGGGGTAGCCTAGTGTTCCAAGCGTTCGCTCATCAGGCCGAAGACCCGGCTTCGATTCCACATATGGGTACAATGTGTGAAGCCCATTTCTGGTGACATTGCTGGAATATTGTTAAAAGCTATGTACTACTCACTCACCAATCTAATCTCCTCGATATAGCCAGTCGCATAGAGCTCCGCAATTGTATATTAGTCATGCGTGTCGGAAACTAACGATCGTGAGTTTGAATCCCGGATTCTTCCGGATTATGTTTCTAGGTCTCTTAGCAACATATTTATGCTCGTGAGTTTCACCAAACGTCCAGTTCCTGAACATACAGAGAGACATACCGAAATATAACTGAAATACTGTTAAAAACAGAATTGAAATAAAACACAAGTCAATGATTCACTCAGAGATTCACTTATCGGAACACCGTAAGATATGTATTTCTCTTGGTTGGCTGAAGTGCCGCTGTTTCGTCACATGCTCGGGATTTATAAATAATACTGAGTGAACTACCAAAAAATTAGTTTGATTAAACTCACCCCGCTGTGTTACAAAACAAACATGTTTCGTAAACATTTTATTTATATCTTTGTGCAGAGTTGCGTCCCTTATGTATGTCAGGAATCTGTGCATATGTGACCGTGGATAGAATATTACATTCACCCTGTTGTACAATTAGCTTATTAATACTATACCTGTGGTGGTGGAAGATTGTCAGTTACATATTAAACTGCCAAGTCGTGATGCAAATGAAACACAGTTGAAATCTGCGTTAAGCCTAATTTACTCAATCACTCATATACTCACAAAAGAAATTTGAGAAAACGTGTATGTTTTTCCAACAGATTGCAGTCGATGGAACCCCTATCCACAACTTTGTCCACCGATCTTCGTTCGCCGCCATCAACAGCGCCTACATCAACGACGACATCATGGTACGCAAGATACAGGTGTATCCCTCAGGTGAGTGATCCAGCTATGTACACATACACGGAGACAGACTGTAAACCTGGCCCAGGATTTTCGAAGCTCTCTTAGCGGTAAGATAGTCGTAAGTTAATGTTAATGTATGGCACTTACGACCATCTTAGTGCAAAGAGAGCTTCGAAAATCTAGGCCCTGGCACCTTGCTCGGCACCACTGCTCTGTTGTTAGTGGTATATAGTCACAGGAGCAAGAGTTTTCTTTTCAAGTGGAGCCTTGCCACTGAAATGTTCGCTCGTCACCGAGTGAGTATGATTTTGCCCCGTTTTTAGCAATATTCAAGCAATATCACGGCGGGGAATACCAGAAATGGGCTTCACACATCGGCCTGAGGAGCGAACGCTTTAACCACTAGGCTACCCCACCGCCCCTCATACAGAAACCGTGTTAGAATGACTGAGATTTAATGTGTGAAGCCAATTTTCTGGTGCCCGCTGAGGCGATATTACTCTAATATCGCTATGACATTAAATCCTCTTATGCTTTTCAAGGGGATACCAATGAAGATCCGGCTTACAATCGGTCTTCAGTAACACATGCTAGTCATTAGAGGCAACTAACGGGATCGGGTGGTAAGGCTCTCTCACTTGGTTGACACATGTCATCGTATCCCAGTTGCGTAGTTCGATGCTCATGCTGTTGATCATTGGATTGTCTGGTCCAGACTCGATTACTTACAGACCGCCGCTATATAGGGGGAATATTGCTGTGTGCTATGTTCAACTTTCAAAGAACATCAGCCGAACCTTTTCGTCAAGGGACCTTTACGGCGTCAGCAAAATATCGCATATTATAATTTATTATTGTATATCAGGTAGGCCAATAATACCAATAACAATACCGTTATGTGTGTTCCCTTCTCATACAGAGGTTGCCGCCGTCAATTGCCAGCCCCCGACACCTCTCCCTAACGGCAACGTCTACACCATTGACACCAGCGTCGGATCGGAGGTGAAACACACCTGTAACACGGACTTCTTCTTCTGCGGGTTGGGAGACAGCATCGTGTGCGACAACACCGGCAAATGGGAAGGCCTGGACGGGTTCTGTACTCTTGGCACCTGGAATAACATCGGTCCCGTGCCCAATATGGTAAAAATACATTAGTTGGTGATGACCAAATGCGTTTAAAACGCACAGTTTCTAATTATTTTATATTTTGTTTATTGCACTTACATACAACATACATCCGATACGTCTTTACGATCATCTTGTATTTTTAGCATCTGTCACACTAAACGAAAAATTAAACAAACATCGGAATTACGAATAATTGATATGAGTGTGAACTTATTTAAGAACTTCAACGTACATACTATACTTTTTACGATATTCTTGTATCTTATATTATCTGTCACAGTAGAAGAGAAATTATACAAATGCAGAAATAACGAATCACTGATCTCGAATGTAATGTGAATATTTAAGACATGCAACTTACATCCGATACTTTGATTTTAATCATTTTATGGCGATTGATAAAATGCATTAACAATTTTACAGTTTTTTAAATAAATGATCACTTTCCCGAACGTTAAATGTAATACTTCTTACTTGATTACATGATTGTGTAATCTTTAAATCAGAGATCAATAATCACCAGGTCATTGCCATAGTATCCAGAGTAGCTTCGATCGATAGTGGGGAGGAGGGGTAGGCAAGTGGTTAAGGCGTTCTCTCGTCACGCCGAAGACCCGGGTTCAATTTCCCACATAGGTACAATGTGTGAAGCCCATTTCTGGTATTCCCCGCCGTGATATTGCTGGAATATTGCTAAAAGCGGCGTTAAACCATACTCTCACTCACTCACTCATCAATAGTGTATAGCTGCGATGCAGTAGTAACTTTCATTTGTTGTTGCAGGGTTTCATCCAGCAATTCCCCTGTAGGTACCAACCAGGTCTGCAGGCCAGAGTGACCGGTAAACTAATTTTGGACGTGAAGACCGGACCCTAGTAAGTACCCACCGAAAGGATCCTAGCCCTAGGATGCCCTAGATTTGTTCCTTGGGTCTAGGATAATTGTCCTGTCTTATTCTCGATAGGCTGAGGTTGATTTGTTGATTAACAGTTATTGTATATCGGATTGGTGTTTCTGTTGCTTATAATATCGGTCACTTGACTGTCTCAATAATACTCAATGTATTTACACAAGTTTATGAACGAAAACTAGTTTATTGCGATCTGCATAATTGTTGTAATACACGTTACTTTTGACGTTATACATCCGTCATTGTTGGCGTAATACAGTTGACGTAGTGAAGCCGTCACTGTTGACGTAATGCAATTGACGTAATGTAGCCGTCATTGTTGACGTAATACATTTTCATAACATCGTACTGGCGTCAGCTTTGAAGTGATGCAAGGCGATACTGTTGCCGTTATACATACGTCATTGTTGGCGTAATACAGTTGACGTAGTGTAGCCGTCACTGTTGAAGTAATGCAGTTGACGTAATGTAGCCGTCATTGTTGACGTAATATATTTTCATAACATCTTTGAAGTGATGCAAGGCGATACTGTTGCCCTTATACATACGTCATTGTTGACGTAATACAGTTGACGTAGTGTAGCCGTCACTGTTGAAGTAATGCAGTTGACTTAATGTAGCCGTCATTGTTGACGTAATATATTTTCATAACATCTTACTGGCGTCAGCTTTGAAGTGATGCAAGGCGATACTGTTGCCGTTATACATACGTCATTGTTGACGTAATATAGTTGACGTAGCGTAGTTGTCACTGTTGAAGTAATGCAGTTGACTTAATGTAGCCGTCATTGTTGACGTAATATATTTTCATAACATCTTACTGGCGTCAGCTTTGAAGTGATGCAAGGCGATACTGTTGCCGTTATACATACGTCATTGTTGGCGTAATACAGTTGACGTAGTGTAGCCGTCATTGTTGACGTAATACATTTTTATAACATCGTACTGGCGTCAGCTTTGAAGTGATGCAAGGCGATACTGTTGCCGTTATACATCCGTCATTGTTGGCACATTGCAGGCAGCATTTGTGTGTGGAATACGGACGTTACTAAATATTTGTGACTCTGCTTCTAGTCAGTCGGGAATACCTCGAATCAGACACTCGTTTAAAACCCTATTGAGACACTCTGATTCGCGCATTCACGCCCGTGTGATAAAACTAATCGACTTGTGAAGATCCGAGTTAGAATTTGTGTTCAAGCAACACATGCTTGTCATAAGAGGCAACTAACGGTATCGGGTGATCACTTGGTTGACCACATGTCGTCGTATCCCAATTGCATAGATCGATGTTCATGATATAGATCACTGGATTGTCTGGTCCAGATTCGATTATTTACATACCGCCGTCATACAGTGTAGGAGGTGTCACTGAACAAACAAATAAACAACAACAAACAAACAACAAAACTTAACCTCATCTCTATGATCAGCTTCAGTATGCAGCTCCGAGACGGGAACGAGGTCACGCTGGGTATCGACGTCTACAAGACCGAGATCAAGATGAACTCCGTGATTCCCACCCCAGGGAAAGAAGAGACGGCAGCCATCCAACCACTTGACGTGGGGTCGCCAATAGACTTCGCCATCATGATGACGGAGTATGAATTTGTTGTGAGTACACGAACAGTGGTCATTATCTTGCCTCACACATAAATGTCGTTTTCTGATTGGCTGAGCGCTCTTCTATTATTTTTAATGCACCCCGTTTACAAGCGAGTAACATTTTCTATGTACCCCGCTGGGAATGCCGAACTCATTTGGTACTTCGTAGAAGTACTTCGTTATCTCGAATAACATTGAATCATGCATGATGTACGGAAATTACCGATGTTTTGCGAATGCAAAACGATGGAAGGGAGATAACTCTAAATTTGTTTTTTCGTCTTGTCCTCCATACTATGATCCGATACCCGTGCTTCAAACAGTTCAATATTACCATTGAGGTGTTCTGTAAGATAAATACGTTGTTCACTGGTCCCTCGGGGCCCATGGGTTGATGTACCCTCGATGTTTTTTTATGTAAACATAAACAAACATCAAGGACACATCAGCCCAATCTGACCAGCATGTTATACATATATACCGTGTATTTCCATATATTCCGTATATTCCCATATATTCCATGTATTCTTGACTGGTATCTCATGTAAGTGTGTGAATGGAATATACACATGCGATTGTAGTTTAATTCAGTTCAAGTGTTGTTTCCTGTGGAAGTTTATAATATTTAATGTAGTATTTCAATGTAAATTGTTTTCCATCTACTGAAATGAAGCTACTGAAAATAGCAACATTCTATATCTCAATGAATTAATTTCCGGTCCGATGTATACCGTATTTTCTCTAGAAAGGGCATCTGATCAGCAACGGCTTCCAGTTAGCTCAGGATACGTAAAAAAAAATACATTCCGGATCTCAAATAATCGCCGTGTTTAAATGACAGGTTCATTGAAAAATCTTCTTTCATAAAACTATGCTTTTAATGACTGAGCCAACATGAAATATTAGACACCAGGAGACCATTTTGCAGTGGTTTTAAAGGTTGTTCCAGACATGGAACGCCATGGTGGTTTACAGAGGAAATGCGGTAAAAGAAATACCGTAAAGTTCCCTGTTCACTCAGTGGTGCCTTCTTCAGTTGTACCCAGGAACACTAAGCGTGAGGCCAAGTCACGTGTCTTCTAAGGAACCGCAATTATATAATATTATGCAGAATTGCTCCCCTTTAACAAGCCAGGAACCTGCACTTGTGACCGTGGGATGGAATACCACATTCGTTCTAATGATGATCCATGCAATATTATTGTTTGATGTGCGCAGTGTAAAACCTCCAAGCTGATATGCCATTATGTAACAGAAGTAGTGTTCAAAGCGTCGTTTATCCAGTTTTATATTGACTTCAGATCTACTCCGGCTACGACGAGCTCCACCGCTACAACCACCGGACCCCCGCTGCCCGTGCCCACGAGATCATCATTCTTCCCAACCTGGATGTCACACAATTACAGTTCACCGTGGAGTCTTAGACACCAGGAATTTGTACAGAAATTAAATTATTTTATATATTTGTATATTTTTTGTATAAAGAAAAGAATTTTGTGTTCATTGAATGTATTTGTACAGTATCACTACCATTACTCCAGAGCTATGTGTGTTCTCTTGTGCACGACATGTAAATAATGTATTTTGTTTCTCTTGACTCAGTTATTTCCTCCTTCAGAGCTTGTTGTAAGAGGCGACTAACGGGATCGGGTGGTCAGGCTCGCTGGCTTGGTTGACACATGTCATCGGTTCCCAATTGCGCAGACCTATGCTCATGCTGTTGATCACTGGATTGTCTGGTCCAGACTCTATTATTTACAGACCGCCACCATATAGCTGGAATATTGCTGAGTGCGGCGTAAAACTAAACTCACTCACTCACTCCTCGTTCAGATTGGGTATGTTTGACGCCGCTTTAAACAATTTCTCCAGTGCACTACAGTACTCGTGTGGATTAAACCCATGTTTTAGCTGACAGTCCAATGCTTCACCCGCTGAGCTAGCCCACCACCACAATTGTGAGTGTATGAATGAATTTTGAAATTTAATTTGAATCTATTTTAATTTTAAACAGTACTCCAATCATATCACGGCGTGTCATCGTAATATTCGAGGCGACCCGCAAGAATTGTTTGGCAGATGTGTTACAACAACAAAAACATTAGAAAGCTATCGTAGTATTAAAAAATCGTAACTCCTATTTTTTCACATGGACTTACGACAGTCGTAGCGCAACGATATCTTTGTGCAAGCGGGCCCTGGCCGTCGTTCCAACTCGTAACTACCACACTTTGTATATATACGTAAGTTGCCTCAGAACTCATCTCGGCGTTAAGGCGATCACCACCTTTCCCCGTTACTAGATCACTACGATCATCGTGTGCTCAAAGCGATCTTAGTGTTAAGACGGTCGTCGCTTCCACAGCTTTAGTGGATACCAAAGTAGCCTCAGGACTGCGATCTGTAGTGGAAGTTACTGGATCAGGGCTCGTTCTACCAAGCGAGTTTAGTGTTAACGCGACCGTAACTCTCACACTTTAACATGGACTTAAACAGTGGTTGTTGTTAGATATCTTTGTGGAACGGGGTAAGTAACGTCACATACCCTGAAACAGATATCGAGACGGTCAATTATTATACATAAATCGACAACCAGTGCGAAAAAATGGACGCTGAACTTTTAAGTGTGCTGTAACTGGATTAAACTAATCACTGTTGTTTTATGGAAGAGTAAGGCATTTTCGGGATGTCATGGTGTTGGCGCTTTGTTTATGACGTCACACAGTGATCAGTGATTATCCCTGATGGTTTTTGATAACATGTTTATTTACCGGTGAGTAAATTCAGTACAGGCTGGAGACAGAGTTAAGATAAAGTTAAGTGAGAGTGAGTTTGATTTTACACCGCATTTAGCAATAGTCTAGCAGTATCACGGCTGTGACACCAGAAATGGGCTTCACACTTTGTACCCGTGTGGGGAATCGAACCCGGGTCTTCAGCGTGACGAGCGAACACTTTAACCACTAGGCTACCCCACCGCCCCTGATAACAAGGCACAGTGCTTTCCTGTAGAAGTTAATGAACCTTTGAGCTTCTTCCATGAATAATGTTTGAATAGTGTACATAGTTTATTACTCTTTGAAAATAATGATTACATATGCACAATTTAAAAAAAAAAATTATGCATAAAATATACTAATCATGTATTTGTTAAATATATCACATCGATGCTGATGTAGTTATGGCAACTGTATCTTCCACGTATTTGATCCAGTCAGGTGACTAACGCATACACCTCAACAGTTTGAATGTCATACTTGTATTATTTTGCTATACAATTACACTTGTGAAAAGTCGATCTGCAACACTAACATGTTTGTCAGCTCCTATTGACAAATTCACAAGTTACAGCTCATGCTGTTGATCACTGGATTGTCTGGTGCAGACTCGATTATTTACAGACCGCCGCCATATAGCTGGAATATTGCTAAGTGCGGCGTAAAACTAAACTCAATCACAAGGTACAGCGTTCTATGGTCACGATCCTTACACTACATTGACTCACAAGAGGACATGTCTGTAATATACGTGTCACAAAATGAGAATGAAGGGCGATTGTGAGTAAATCTTGCCATTTGGTTGATTTTACGAATAATTTATATGGTTAATTAATTTCTGTAGTTAGCTTGCTCATATGTCTTGGCGTTCGCGTGTGTATCTCCATTATGGATATGATGCATGTTCTGTTGTCATATCTATTTTGCTCTTAGTATAAGGATTCACGACTGTAGAGTACTTTTCTTAATAAATCGTCAATCGTCCTTGGTAATGAAAAAGACACAGAACTCGTTCTGATTTAATGTCAAATGCTTGTCACTAAACTCGTACACAGGTACAAGTATTCCACTCTGAACATAAACTTGATATGCAACTGGTACGGATTTAATATCCCATACCTACAGCACTGTATAGTGTGTCCTTGCATTGTCCATTACAACGACAAAGAGCTGACCTGACCGGTTACAGATATAGCAGATTGACATCACCTTGTATATATTACCGACATATCACTGGGACATGATATATTCGACAATTGCGGAATTTCATGAAAAGTTCTTTGCTAACCAACGCCATTTAAAATTGTGTTTAAAATGTTTGGACCATCTGAAACATAAAGATATGTCTTTTTTCAGTGCTTTGTCGCATTATCAAACATGAAGGAATATATGTAAGAGACTGTTCGTTAGATGTATTTGAAACGCATTTTAGTGAGTAGATGCTTGTGTTAGATGATAGAGAAAAGCACATTTCGTTATATTTTTACATTGTTTTTTAATACTGAGCACATTTCGTTAAATTCTCCAGACTTACCATTAATTGTCAGGACTTTTAAGCGTACAGGCTAAATTATAACCACACCAAACCATTGTTTATCCAAAAAGAGACAAATGGATGGTCAGAGTCATCGATGTCCAGTCATTGTTCCGATGGTACGTTGCTCATGATATTACACCCTGGGTTGCCTGCCCAAGATTCGATCGTTTAGAGGACACCGGGATAAAGCTAAATATAATCCTTGTCGTAAGAGGCGACTAACGGGATCGAGTGGTCAGGCTCGCTGACCTGGTTGACACATGTCATCGATTCCCAATTGCGCAGACCGATGCTCATGCTGTTGACCACTGGATTGTCTGGTCCAGACTCGATTATTTACAAACCGCCGCCATATAGCTGGAATATTGCTGAGTGCGGCGTTAAACAACAACCAACCAACCAGCCTAATGACGATATTCACATCCTTCTTTACACAGTTATCTGAATGCCCAAGCAGTAAACGATAAAAGGAACTCGAAAACAAATAAATTGTCTGGTCCAGACTCGATTATTTACAGACCGCCGCCATATAGCTGGAATATTGTTGAGTGCGGCGTAAAACTAAACTTACTCACTCACATTCCTGGTATATAACCGGTGTATATATCCTATGTAGCTACCTATTCACATTGTGCTGTATTCGCATGTGCAGGACAGACAACATCCAAACCCACAACACACACAAAGTTGAGTGTAAATACCAACCTTAACAGCCGGGCAAGAGAATGTATGCACTTCAAACCTGGACTTGACCAGAAACCAGAAACTTTATGAAAATGTTACTACTCTGAAAATAGTCACCGAAACGCTGCAAGATTGAGGTCCGAAACACTATCATGAAACCTGTTTCAATTTCATTACTACACAAAAAACAAAACAAACATGTTTTATGCCCGTTTCATTACACACACACACACACACACACCCATCGTGTTTTACTTTCAAGCAAAGATTGTTTTGCATATCAGTAACAGCACCCGACCATTTTATTCATTTTAAAGAATTATTTTGAATAATGTTCTTGTATTTTTGTGACGGTTTCCAATTAAGTGTTTCAAAACATGTGTCCTGTTGAAAAAAATCATTTTGTACTTTAAACCATGATTTATGAATAAATAAAGATATTTGTTTTCGTTCTGAGTTCTGTTGCCTTAATGAGAGTTAAGAGTTGTTTTACAGGAAATACATGTGAGTCTTGCAAGAAAGTACGTTGAATTTCACTCCTTTAAAGAACATTATTTTAGCTAAATAATTAAATCTTTGCGCGACAGCTCAAAATATCAATGAGGTAGGCAGTACACGTTGTTTCCTTGAACTCCGCGATTGTGTTTGTAAACTGACGTACAAAAGAAAGTACACACCTGGTGCTTTTGGATTACTTTCCAAAGAGTGACGTAATTGTTTTAAAAAGAGTTTTTACAGTGACATATAAGTCATAGACTTTCCTAATATGTTGCCAAAACACCACAGATATCGTGCCCAACTGTGAAGTTGCTAGTCAAAACCATAACATTTTTCAAATAATTCCAAAATACCAGGTGCGTACTTTCTTTTGAACGTCAGTTTAGCTCTGACTGACCACGGATCAGTCCAGGATTCGAACCTGCGACGCGGATCATTCTAGGATAAGGGAGATAACTCAAACCTCTTTGTAGCACTGTTGGGGTATCACAAGACCGGGGTACGAAGAGCTCGAGGTCTGCCTCAAACACCATTTGTATAGAACCAACTCCAGATCACCTACGCGTGTGAGCGGAAGACCATGGGTAGTGCATGACGTGAAAGCATTATGTCGTGGAATGATTAACTTTCTGTGTAGTTGCTTGTGGAATATGAAGTTCTATCTGTGGAGAAGTGTAGATTGTAGTTACCCATGTCTTTTTTTTATTTATCAGTTACCCATGTCTTTCCTGATGACATTTATGAAGCCCCATGGAGATCCGGGTTGGAATTGTTTTTACCTACTCTAGCGTGTCGCAAGAGGCTGTTTAGGTTCCTGACTTTGTTGACACATGTCATCGCATCATACTTGCGTAGATCGATGCTCATGATGTCAGTCACTGGATTGTTTGGCCGTCATACAGCTGTAATGTTGCTGAGTGCGGCGTTAAACCGAAAAAAGACAAACAATCGCATGCTAAAAATAGAGTCAGGATTATACAATCGAGATTTCATACGGATGTTCAAAGAGTGTTTTCGCTGTTGCCTTATGGGGGTTGCCTTATTACGCTGAACGATTCCTTAGACAAATTGTTGAGATTTGTTTTACCGAATGCAAAGTCATTCCGTTTTGACGTTTTAATGTATAAGAAATTTTAACAATGAAACTTCACCTGAATTAACATTCGGTGAAATCGGTTAGTATACTGGTCTACAAAACAAAGTACACACCTAGTGTTTTGAGACCAGTAAAACAACGTAAATATTTTGCTAGCAATGTTCCAATTGGGTACGATATCTATGGTGTTATTGCAACACGTACGTAATGTTTGTGACTTGTGAGTCGCAATCAGAACACTTTTCTAAATATTACGCTGTTTTCAGGAAAACATTTTACCAAAGCATCAGGCGTGTACTTTCTTTTGTACGCCAGGTTAGAAGTATTCTCCAAGAAAGCAAAATACTGAAGTCTGTTCCTGACTGATCGAACTTCCAACAATCACTCTGTGTGTGTGTGTGTGTGTGTGTGTGTGTTTGTGTGTGTGTGTGTGTGTGTGTGTGTGTTATATCGTTCATGCTCAACAATGAATCTACACTGTATATTTGTGAAGGTAAGTAGTTATGCCAGTTCAGGTGAGTAGTGCCTCAGCAAATTAATTGATCCACCCTTTCTACACTTGGCCATTTATCGTTAGTGGGGCGGTGGGTAGTCTAGTGGTTAAAGCGTTGGGACAGTCACGCCGAAGACCCCAACTGGGTTCAGAATCCCCACAAGTGTGAAGCCCATTTCTGGTGTCCCAGTATCAGGTGAGTAGTTATGCCTACAGCAAGCATGCCTTAATTGATCCACCCTTTCGTGAAGCACTTGGCCATTTATCGTTCAACCATCTTTGTCAGAGGAGGGATTGAACTGTGACTGAACGTATTTAACTCCCGTGATTTGTGGTGTCTGTTTTAGAACTCCTGCCCTCTTTTGACGTCTCAGACCCAGTACACGTCATCTCCCGGCTCAGCTGGTTTAGGTTGCTTAAGTGGATGATAAATGACTTCGTCTTCACGATTTGTCAATCAAGTGTTCTGTTTAGTTTGGAGGAACAAGGGGATGGTGTGTTATAGCGTATATTAAATGCTATTCTTGGTAAATATACATTGGTAAAGTACATGTAAATGCTATTCTTAGATGTAATGTACTTGAACTTGTCTGAGTAACGAAAACAATGGCATTGACAGGAAGTGGTTCTCTAATCCTGGTCTTCGCGGACATGGTACACAAATGTCACGTTTAGCCTTTTGTTTTCGCCATGTTTAACGGTGGCAGGGCATACTTTCTGAGCACGCTGGCGCCATTTTGCAGATATTTATATACATATTTAACTTACCTGATATCAAAATAACAAGCTTTCGATTTATTAAGTGTCGGGATAGTATTTGCATATACATTTCGAGAATGGTTGACAAGTTATAAATATTATTGTTTGATTCGTTCATCACCATTTTGTTGCACAGTGAGAGGCTTTGAAAATACATACGTTGAGGTTACAGGGGATGTCTTATAGAGGGGGCATGCTTACCCTTTTTGTGAACACCTTATTACTGGCTTTCACTGATCCATTCTTAAAATTTTAACTTTTACTTTTTTTACTTTACGCCTAACGCTTCATTTGTTTTCCCTCGATCATTGGATGTCAATCTCAGCGGCACATAATATTATCAATCTCAACTCCCTGCGCAGCATTCAACTCTTGCTTCCCTACGCGCACTGAGTTAATGTGACTTTCCCATCCTTCCATAATATTATGGATGAAACGTATTCACTCAAACCACCGGAGCAATATTACCATCTGTAGCATTGTTTCCGTCCCACTGAAGTGAATAGGTCTAAATATTACTTCTTTGATGGGCAATTTTAGAATTTGAAGAATGAAGATAATTTTATGGATATACAACTTCTTTATTCTATGAAAGGCGACGTTTCGACATAGATTCTAATGTGGTTGTCAATTAAGTGGGTAAATCCTCCCAAGTGTTTGATGCAGCAAAATACAAAATACATGCCAATAATGGTTGTTCCCACCCCAACCCCTCTCCAATATGCAGGGGGTGACAAATATTGGCATGAGTATATATCAATATGTATAGGACTATGTACAATAAAATGTTTACACACCTGTGGATGGTAAATACTTTGAGATAACAGGTATCAAACATGAGTGTGTGCCAGACATCCCGGTCCGTGATTGGTTGCTCCATGGTGATGACCTAACGCCAGATTATGACGATTATTGTTGGACGCAGTATTCCAGCCATATGGCGGCGGTCTGTACATAATCGAGTCTGGACCAGACAATCCAGTGATCAACTGCATGAAAATCGATCATTACGATGTATGTAGTGAATATGGTGATGACCTAACGCCAGATTATGACCATTGTTGTTGGACGCAGTATTCCAGCCATATGGCGGCGGTCTGTACATAATCGAGTCTGGACCAGACAATCCAGTGATCAACTGCATAAAAATCGATCATTACGATGACATGTCTCAACCAAGTGAGCAAGCCTGATCCTCCAATCCCGCTTGTCGCCTCTGTGTGGTGTGTGTGTGTATGTGTATGTAGTGAATATGGTGTTTATTGTTGAGGCCACTGCTTTTGTTAAAGTGGAACCAAACCACGAGGCACAATTGTTTATCCAAGCCACATCCATTCCCATCTAGAAAGCTTGGGCGCCTTCTTGAGTCACTCAACAGAACATGAAGTTGCCTCCCTCTAACATAACTTATGTATCTGTCATAGCCATTCACCTTATGATTTTTATATTTGTGTTTATCATTAGTTCCGATGAAATAGCATTACCGCTTCCCATATGAACTGTGTCAAGAAAGTGTGTAAGTTGTGCCTGTGTGTCTTGTGATGTCATCGTGCCAACGTTACAACCTGGGGCGCCGTTCTTTTGACAGACTAAAAGCTTTACTTGAAAACGAACAGGAATTTAATGTCATGAGGTTAAATGGAGGAAATACTCGAATGCACTGGAACTACATCTTCAAATATGTACACTCATCATCCAAAACTGTGTTCCACTGGAGATATTGCTTGTGTGAGATTTAATTTTGTACAATGCTATGACGTCATGAACCTGATGACGTCACAATGTTATGACATCGCTGCACTGGAAGTCTAATGGCAGTACCGTGTTCAGAGATGTACATTTGTCATTGAAAACTAATGAAGACTGATTTTTTATGATAAATAGAATCTCACCCTGGTGTCTTCTGATATCAAAAATGTCAACACTCGTGGATAAAAGTAAACATATTTGTATATTTCTGTATTCTCTTTTTTCATCCACCTAACATCGAGATTCACTCTGGTCTAAAACAATACAATTCGACTCATTATCGTCAATATTTTTATTAGATTGTACAAAGTGGGAGACGCTGGAAATACAGTGTAAATGACGCAAATATATATGAGGTGTCGTGGCACGAAAGTATGACTGGCAATCAAATGGTTTCTGGCTTTGACATTGTGGTTGGATAATGGCACATTTCTTCCACGTCCAATCACAGCTCGAGGTAGTTTATCAGTCGAGGAATTCCAAGTCTGAGACAGTTACACCTGCCGTGATTGTCACCGTCTCTGCCCGGTCTGCAGGGGAGAGGAGGTTGTAGGAGCTCACGACATCGCCGTTCAGTATGATCTGAAGGAATGTTTCAATGGTACATGTATAGCATTGTAAGCCAATCTTGACAGTGGAATATGTACATAAGGAATCATTCTACATAGGATCTAAATGAGTGAGTGAGTAAGTGAGTGACGTTTTACGCCGCACTCAGAAATATACCAGCTTTATGGCGGCGGTCTGTAAATAATCGAGTCTGGACCAGACAATCCAGTGATCAACAGCATGAGCATCGATCTGCGCAATTGGGAACCGATGACATGTGTCAACCAAGTCAGCGAAACTGACAACCCGATCCCGTCAGTCGCCTCTTACGACAAGCATAGTCGCCTTTTATGGCAAGCACATGGGTTGCTGAAGACCTATTCTATCCTGGATCTTCACGGGTCGGATCTAAATGAGGCCATAAAGCTACATTGCTTGAAGCTGCTCTTTCAGATGAAGGGATTCGGCATAGGGATTTCAGTTCAATGGTTTGATCGGCATTCTAGAAGTTGGTGAGTGAATAATAAATCATGCGACTTTATGGATAACACCTTATTGTTTTTTTCACAGAGCGACGTTTCGATGTAGATTCTTACACCGTTTTCAGGCTAAAAGTGCTTTACCTTGAAAATGGTATAAAGTGTAAGCATCTAGACCGAAACGTCGCTCTATGCAATAAACAACAAGTTGTTATATACATAACGTCGTGTGTTTCATTGGAGGTTTCATTTCTGCAAAACATACAATCATGAGCACATGGTGGATGTTGATGCCAGACAAATATCTTATACAAATCATAATGCACCACAATGATGAGCAGGAACTGTATATTGAGGTCAGCCACGTCACCTTCTGAGATCAGGATGTTCCTTAGTGATGGGCACGAACTGGGTCTTGAGGTCACATACATACCTTATAAACATCAAGATGCACTTCAATGAGCAGCACGAACTGAGTGTTGAGGGCAGGAGGGCTTCTTGCGATGTCCTCTTGGAACAAGACTTCATCCTTTATGGACGTGGACAGTGTCATGGATGAAGTGGTCATGTCGGAATAGAACGAGATCTGATCTTCAGGTCCAGCTCGAACCCTGACTCGGAAACTGTGGGAGAGAATGAGACGGGTGTTAGAGTGAGTGAGAGAGTGAGCTTTTACTCTTCTATAGAATTATTCAATCAATACCTCTAAAGGGAACACGAGTGCAGGGAATCAAACCGGAATCTTCTACCTGAATACTCAACCACTGCTCAGTGATGTTATGCAACAGCTACTAATAGTGAATGCGTGAGTTGTGTTTTACGCCATTTTTAGCAAAATTCCAGCAACATCACGGCGGGGAACACCAGAAACTGGCTTCACTCATTGTACGCATGAGGGGAATCGAACCCAGGTCTTTCGCGTGACGAGCGAACGCCTTAACCACTAGGCTACCCCACCGCCCCACAGCCATTAAGAAAACAACTTGAAAAACCGCCAGAAACATTTCAAACAGCTTGTCAAAGTCAGCATCAGAAAATGTCACCTTCAAAATATGCCAATGTGTTCAAGAACAAATTTACTATTGTCCTCCGATGAAAATTAATCTAAAATGGAAAGCTGTTATGTTGGTAAAGGTATATTGCATGGCTCATATGCAACACATGGTGTTCAAAATATTGTTAGATTATGAACAAAGAATATCATTTTCGAATACCATTGGTCATTAACAGTTAATTGTCGGACAAAAAAAACCACGACCGTGTCTGATGGCGGGTAAATATGAAACAAACAAGGATTGGTTTTTCCATGATGGTGTATTTCATAAGAACACCATGCATCGTGTCAGTGAGTACGTGACATCCACGTGACGTCCTAAGGAACAAGAGTGAGTGAGTGAGTTTGGGTTTACGCCGCATTTTGCAATATTCCAGCAATATCACGGCGGGGACACCACAAATGGGCTTCACACATTGTGCCCATGTGGGGAATCGAACCCGGGTCTTCGGCGTGACGAGCGAACGCTTTAACCACTAGGCTACCCAACCGCCCCCTAAGGAACATGACGGTTCTATTCCAAAGTACACTATTACGTATAACAATATATCTTTTGCACCATAAGCTTTATCGTAAATTGGAGTGTGTTAGCAATGAGATCAGATAAACATGTCATCGCGATCCGATAACTATGCAAATGAGGTCATCAAGCCAGAAACAATTTTATTCTGAATTTTATACATAAGTTAAAATCGGGCTTTTTGAATGTGTGGGATTCGGTTGACAAGTTTGACAGCAACATTTAGAACTCTACTATAAATTGTCGCCTCACTCAAAAATTGCATTTATACGTGGATTTTAACATACCTCACAGCACAATTATGTCTTAAACATTGGGTTTGTAAGAACGGATTACTTTGAAAAAGTTACTGGTATCAAAGACTTATGTATACAATTTGATTTCTAATATGTGGAAATTTCGATAATTACACTTAACTTAAAACTGTAATTAAGGTATTGTTTTATCCATGTATTAAACATGATGTTGGATACAAAATGATACATACCTTGTAGACGCTTTACCGGTTAGTTTGATGCTGGATGCCTTCCGCAGCGTGCACGGCACTGGGTAGTCGGTATCCTGAGAGTTTAAATACAATTAACACTTTAACCTTGGTTATCTATCCATTTTTTATCTTTTTATATTAAAGTCTCAAAAAGTCATGGAAATTTGTGAAAATGGAGAGCTCGACACGAAAAAAATAACTGAAAATGTATCTCAATTAGGGATAAACAATGAATAACAAACATTTTAAACAAGACATTGTCTTCGATATCACCGCAATGGTGAATATTTGTCCTGAATGAATAAGTGAAACGTCTTGAGCAGAAAATTAGAATAAAAATAAGAATTATAATTGAAACATCTTGTAAACCAGTCAACAAACGACATTCATTTAAAAGCATTTGTACATTACAGTTTTAAACATATGCTCCGAAAATACCCATAAAGTCAAACCTATTGCGTTGAAAACTCATTTGAGATAAATTCTGTAAAAAAGTCGAAACTGTCATAAAAGCATCAGTTCTCCAATAGACCTATTTTTCAGGACCTGCTCCAGCAATGACGTCATACACCGACGATAAGAAGGTTTCGTCACTCCGATAGAACAGAGCCGCCTCCGTGGTGTAGTGGTTAGAGCGTCCGCCCGGAGAGCGGAAGGTCGCGGGTTCGGTCCCCGACCGCAGCATACCAAAAGACGTTAAAATATGGTACTTGTTGGTCCCTGCCTGGCGCTCGGCATTAATGGGTACAACAAGGACTGGTCAGCTCGGAGTCAGTATAATGTGTCTGAGTGGGGTATTCATGCTTCATTGCGGCATGGTATCTCAGTGCGCCAGCACTATAAAACCAGCTTTAGTCTGGGCTAGTACAAGCAGGCGCACATACACATACGCATGCACGTCGTCATATGAGCGAAATATTCTCCAGCACGACGTTAAACCCAATTTCACCTCACCTCACCCCCGACAGAACAGATAAAAAGAATGTGAGTAATATTTTGTGCTGCATGATTGTTAGAGCTAATAGCAGTGTCCAAAGCCCTGTTCCGCAAGACGACCCTTGCTCTACGACACTCGTAAGTCTATGTTAAAGCATGGGTGCTAGGATCACCTCCGCGCTGATATCCCTTCGTTGAATAGGTCCTGTATACGATATCAAGCATTCGCACGTACACTCCAGTTAGTTAGGACCCGTGAGAATCTGGGTCAGAATAATATTATTGGTCTTCAGCAATCTACGCTTGTTGCGTAAAAGGCGATTAACGGGATCCGGTGTTCAGGCTCGCTGACTTGGTTGACACATGTCATCAGTTCCCAATTGCGTAGATCGATGCTCATGTTGTTGCTCACTGGATTGTCTGGCCCAGACTCGATTATTTACAGACCGCCGCCATATAGCTGGAATATTGCTGAGTGCGGCGTAAAACTAAACTCACTCACTCACTCCCACGTGGCCTATATATATATGAATGTTCAAATCACATGCAATAACATATACACACGTCTCACGACTACGTACCGTCGTCAGTTCAACTGTAGATGTCCACTTGTACTGCCGACATCCCTGGTCGTCCCCGACGATGTATCTCCCGTTAGGGCCGCATACAACGTTGGATGTGTTGCACGTCTTGAAGTTCGGGATACACTGGATAGGGCCCTCCGAGCCGATCGACAGGTCCGTGCTTTTGACCTCGCCGTTGCTGATGTACATGACACAGTTGTCGGGTGATGCCATTGCTGACGAAGAGAACTGCAGTATATCACCTTCTCATATCACCACACAACATCTTCTTGTTTTTTTAATTTCCCAAAGAGAAACAGCAAAGGTACATCGCTGGTTTGAAAATGGCCGCCGAGTGACGTCACATAGCACTCGCTTGTATTTATACTCTATATGAATTATCTCTAACCAAGCCATGCGGTGAGCCCGTTGACGTTAATAAGGTTAACATCTTAATACATTACAAGAACATGGGAGGGGCGGGGATTTATACTATATGAATACAAGAGGAAAAGCTTGTCCACTATCATACAAAATTAATAGTTCAACCACGGGCGTGTATGATGACAGACGTTTACAGATGCGAAATTTAACACGGAGGGAGCACTGGATTTTCACTAATGAAATTAATAGGAAATTGAAACTGATTTACCACAAAGGACAACTCTATTCCATCATAAAAGTACACGGCCTCATAATTGTTTTGTTAGCTCTTCATCGGCCAACCCCCCAAAACCGGGCAAAGTTCTTGTAAAATGAACTGACATAAAATACAACAGATCTGTTACGCAAGAAAAGTTTACAAAACACCAACAACTTCACAAACTCAAATGAATTAACCCCTAAAATCGACAAAAAATTAATGGAAATGATGGTTCAGCATATTCAGTTCGGTTCCGCTGTTCGACATAGTCCATATAACCTGCCATACCTTCACATTTAATTAAACAACATACATTATATTCGGCTTCTACGAATCAGTGAAGTAATATCACGATAAACACTTATATATTACATATGTATACATATGTATATGGTATAATGCAGGGAAACTCGCCATCCGCTGAAAAACAAAATGTACCTACTCTGTGGGTATGCTCTCAAATCTCGCAGTGTAAAGTCTCCCGAGACTTCCACGTCACTGAGTCTGTCTGATGCAACTGGCGACGAATAGACGCCGATCCACTGACCATTGGAATACAACTTGAACAGAATATTCATTCTGCCATAAATTTGGATAATCTTTTAACTGCCATTAGTCAATCACAGGTAATACAATCACAACAATCCCATTGATTTTAACAGCTACATTAAGGCCGCAGAACCGTGGAAGCAAAGTTTAATATTTCTGGCTACTTCTTCCTTATTTTTTTTGCAATAAAACATAAATATATTTATCACTGTAGGTTTCAAAACGTGAAAGTAGGTTCAAATCGTGCTAAATTTACCATTTCGGTTCCAGATTCAATTTCGCGCGGCTCAACAGTGGAAACATATTTCGTTCATCACTCAACTAATAGCATATGCTCTATCCTTGATTATATCCAAATTAATGTATCTCCATATTCCTGGACCCATCGGCAAACACATCATCATCATCATCACCATCATCACCATCATCATCATCATCATCATCATCATCATCATCATCATCATTCTTAACACTGACACTAAACGTGAAATTTCTGGCTCATGGGTGTAATTATTCTTTCTTATTTCAAAGTTTAACGTTTTTAAAGAACAAATATGAAATCACAAAATGGCGATTTGGGTCTAACATACAGCTGATTTGGGGAGAGTTTCCGGAAGTGTTTGTTGGAAATATGAAACAAGCAAGTTCTTGTCGAATTATTCCAGGGTATATGTTAAGGCAACAGAATTTAAACACTTGTTGCGAATTAATCTCGCGAAAAAGGTCTTCATGTACTTGTTTATCGTGTGAGTTGAAATCTTGCAGTACTGGTAGAAAAAGAATCATAAAATACATTTCTTGGATTCGAATGTAGTTTCGTAAAAAAAATGCCGATCACAAAACGGCATTATCGCAAAACCTCGTCGAAGTCATCGTGTTTATAAAACTCATCGTACATGTAATTGGGGATTAAACGATATTGCTGT
This sequence comes from Haliotis rubra, assembly GCF_003918875.1. NCBI lineage: Eukaryota > Metazoa > Mollusca > Gastropoda > Lepetellida > Haliotidae > Haliotis > Haliotis rubra. Next base: position 732,083 of record NW_025767051.1, on the reverse strand, counting down.
GACACTGTTATGTTAGCTGAAGACGAACATAATTTGTTATTAGTCTGTGATGCCTTCTCTGCCTACCGAAAGAAGTACTTAAAATGCTCTAATGATACCCCACAAACGATATATAATGTACTTAATTCTAATAATGCTGAAATTATCAAATCTGTTGCCATTTTCATAAAACATTTGATGTCCATCCGTAAATCGCATGTAAAACTATAATTTCATGTCACGTGACCATTAGTTGAAATTGTGCATCTTCAATTGTACTTTGGGCCACTGGGCCTTAACTACTGAATAAAACCAGTCTGTCTGTCTGTTATGTTAGCAATGCCACCAATTGTTCTGCTCTCCGAAATTAGTCATGCTAGACATGACACCAGTTGGTTACTCTCTGAACCCACTGATATAAAGAGATGACACCAGGTGTTGTACTTCGGAACCATAGGCATGTTAGAAATTAGCTGTCCACCCTCTGCTATGTCATGGCGATCTACCTTCAGTTGTTGGTGATCTATAGCCTATTTTTATATTGTGTTGTCCTCTATAGTTAAAATATTTTAGATTTAATTACTAGTTTTACATTTATATCTGTGATGTTCCAGTTGTTGTACTGTCCTTCGTTGACAGGATTTTATACTCTATCTTTAATTATTGTTAATCTATATGTTGTTTTAGTCACGATATGGCTGAAATATTGCCAAAGTGACTTTAAATTTTAACTCACTCACTCTGCTATGTCAGAGACGACACCATGCGTCTACTCTACCTGGTATCTGTCTGGCTCGAAGGAGATGACCAGGTGGAACTCCTGACCTCTGTAGAAGGGGAATGACCCAATGCTCTGTTCCAGAGCCCCACCGTGAGCAGCTGTCAGATCACGTGCATTGAAGTCCAGTTTCAACAGCAAGCCTGTGTCATATTCTCCATCTATATCTATAGTGATGCTGAAACACATGTAGGTATACATGTTATATATGTTCACATTGTAAAGGCAGATCCTTCTGCTTGCTGAGTCACGTGGTACAAGATGCATGCGGCTTGGGCGAGTGAGTGAGTGAGTGAATATGGCGGAAGGCTGTAATGATCATGATTACAGCCATATGGCGGTAGGAGACATCGTGACATCATGAGTGGCCCACATGTGGGTGATTTGGAAGTTCATTGGTTAAACTGACCGCTCTTCTCACTGTTGACTCGGGTCCATTTCCTGTATCCTGTTCATGTAAACCGAGACGAGCTTAAAATTTATTTACAAAACCATTGGCTACTTTGGACTGCTGTTCAAATCTGGCCAGGGCGTGGTGAGGTGAAAAGGCGTGCTTTAGAATATTTGTTGCCAGTAGTTCAATTATTTGATGCCTATGAGATAGCAGGGCGTGAAGCATGAATACCCCAATCAGACACATTATATGGTGGCCGACCAGTCCTTGTTGTACCCAATAATGCCGAGCACCAGGTATGGACCAGACGATATTTTAACGTCTTTTTGGTATACGCGGTCGGGGATCGAACCCGCGATTCCGCTCTCCGGGCGGACGTTCTAACCACACACCACGGTGGCGGTTACTATAGGGCGTGGAGTCATGCCACAGATGACATCCTTACCTTGCCAAGTCAGCTTGCTGACGGGGTGAACCGATGAACAAGGCGTCCGACTTTTGATAGATCGGGGTTTCCCAGCCTCGGAAATTTTATGGCCGCTACACGACTGATAATGACTAGATGTTTGTTTTTGGTGTGCTTAACGCCGCACTCATACATACTCCAGCTATATTTAAACCGAGTATCAATTCAGTGGGTGAGCATCGACAACTGGGATACGATGGGATGCTTGACCACCGAAGGCCCTTAAGTTTAAACCGGATCTTCATGGGTAGGCAATGACTACTGGCAGTAGAAGTATATAGTTTCATTATTTCCTTTGCCACAATATTCCTTAAATAGATTCTTAAATATATATATATATATATACACACAAAGAAAGTAAACACCTTGTGCTTTTACAGTGTCCACAAATCAATGTAAATATTTTGTAATCAGTTTTTACAGTGATAGATAAATCACAGACTTTCCTAATATGTTGCCAAAAAACACCAGAGATATCGTGGCCAATTGCGACGTTGCCAGTCAAAATAACAACACTTTTCAAATAATCCCAAAACACCAGGTGTGTACTTTCTTTTGTACGTCAGTTTATGTTCATTCCAGAAACCCCTACAGTGTATATGTCTGACCTACCGACTGGCGTCAGTGTTTGGAGTGATGTACACTGAGATCACGGCCCCATTTTCCATCTGGCACGGAAGTCGCAGCTTCGTTCTGACCGCCTGAAATGTTGAGAGCAAACGAGCTGAGATGAGGTGATGCGGTGAGGTAAGCATGAATGCCCCATTCAGACACATCATACTGACTCCGAGCCGACCAGTCCTTGTTGTACCCATTAATGCCGAGCGCTAGGCAGGGACCAACAAGTACCATATTTTAACGTCGTTTGGTATGACGGACGCTCTAACCACTACACCACGGAGGTTGTCAAAACGAACCACAAACGAACCACTGTAATCAGGAACTTTGTCGCGGTTTCATGGACAATGGAGCTGCTTTATCAACACAGAAGAAACACCAAAAGCACATCTAATGTCAATAATACGTATATTAACACGGTTAAGTGACATGAATGTTCAGTTTTTATTTAAACCAAATAAATATAAATATATAACGTAAACCAGACTCTATTATCCAATGGATCACGCACATTCTATGGCACCAGGTGCCAGTATTCACATGTCATCCATACACATTGCATCCACTTTGGGACGACAGATTCGAAAAACTGACAAGTACTTCATGTTACGACCGAACAGTTTCATTAAACCGTTATAAAACAGTAAATGAATATAACGGTAGATATTATATCAGCACTGACTAATACTGTCGTCCATTAATTAAATCGCTGCGAATAGTTGCAAAACTGCTGATGCGGCGTTAAGCAATACTCACTCACTCACTCCATTCATTACAAGCGACAAAGCCCTTTTCACACTCTGCTGGCAGCAGTGTCCATTGTACAACTCGACTTTGTCATGAGCATGTGTTTATGAATCACTATCAAAATAGGGATGACACCAGGTGTTCGCGAAAAGGTGATCAGAAAACAGTAATCAAACATTAGTGACATGTCCGCCATTCACAGGGTTTTCATTGGAGAATGTTCAAGCCCGTCCGCCATATCTCAAGTGATCGCATTTCGGCAAACCGAAACATGAGTCTCATTAACCTATTCCGACAACGACCTACTTTTCAGCCGATCCGAATTCTCTCGTGTGAAAGTGAAAGAGACACCACAAACAACTATGGTTACACTGAATTCCAATTCCTTGTTTCATAAGAAAATTTACAAGTTAATTTTAATTTTAAACTTTAATAACGTCGTATTTCAGGGGCGTAGCTACCATTATAGAAAAAGGCCCGGGCTTACACATGATCGTTGCTAAAAAGGTTGGGTAAGGCCCTTTAAATATAAAGCTTTTTGACCTATCGGGCTTACACGAAAACAATTGGCTTGCTACGCGCCTGCATTTCTATATTTTATGGCGAGGTGTAGGCAGCATGACCTTCACTAAGACGTCACAGACTGTCCCAGTTTGATGGGGTCGTAAAATGATTCACAATGCATCTGGCTTACTGGTTACACCTGTTATGTGTTTTTGGCGCTTATTCAATGTAGTTATGTACCGCACACTGTGATTGATATAATATCAAGTCCGTACCAGACCGCCAAACCTTTCTAGCGGCAGAGCCTCGTTTTGAGATTTCCACGATTTCCGTCTGTCAAAGCACACAGTACGACAGAGCACGCTGAACAACTTGTTTGCAAGGATTAGAAGGAGCGTTGTGTTGCAATATACAAGTGCTTAGATGTATCAAATAATACTGATGAATATACTGGACAAAAATAGTTAAGGATATATGTACATTTTGAAATTATGAATACTGATCTATATATTCATTGATAAAATATCAATCATAAAAATACCAATATCCCTAACTTATTTTGTCCAGTATATTTATGTATCCAGTTGAATGGATTGGTCTCAAAATTCTGGACTGGTTATTGTACTAAGTTGCGCAATAGGACGTAGTCCAGTCAGCAGAGAAAGAGACTTGTGTAATCAATGTTTTGACTTGAAGCTTAAGACACGTCCGTACAGGGTTATCGAAAGGAGACCCCTCTTCTTTCTTCCACAAAGCGATCGTAGCTCTTAGACAGTCAAAAGAATGTGTTAAAGTTTGGGATAACCTTAGCGCTATGATCTCTTTGTATGCTCTCTGACTTGACACATGTCATCGTATCCCAATTGCGAACATCGATAACCATGATGTCGATCATTAGATTGTCTGGTCCAAACTGGATTATTTACAGAGAGCTGCCATTTAGCTGTGATATTGCTGAGTCCGGCGTTAAAAACAAATAAACAAACAATCTTTGTACGAACGAGGCCCACAGAGGAGGAGTCGAGGCTACTTACGTCTTCTTTGGGCAACAGATTGCTGACACAGGCTCCCGAGAACACCTGCACAGCCCTGTTGTCCTGGCAACTGGCTTGGAAACTCTGCCCACAAAACACGTGACCCTCCGAGCAGGCGAAGGTGCTCATCCTGTATGGGGTGTCGGCGAGGATGTTACTGGCGATATAAGTGGAGGGTGATTGGTCTGGTCGGGGACAGTGTTCATCTGGGTCCGGTCCGCTTTCGTACTCCGCTGAAGCAGGTACAAAAGACGTAATTGTACAGTGATAAACTCATATAAGAGGATAAGCTGCCGATGACGCCGACGTTCACCACGAGGTTGGGATTGGTGCTGATAGATTAAAACATTTATCGAAGCGAATCTGCGATTAGTGCTGACTGACAGAGGGTGATACTCAGGAAAAATCTGGGATTAAAGACACAAACTATTATAGATCGCATTGAAGCTAACTGATGCATCACAGTACTACGATTTGCACCGCGATGTATCAACTTGTCATCAGTGTCCTCATGGGGTGAAGAACAGCTGTTTATGACGTACACTGTTTGAGGAGTGCTGGAACACTTTCATATAAGGTAATCTCTCCAGTTTATGCCAGTTCCTTAAATATCGTGTTTCCGAAAACTCGCTCCCCAAGACCATAATGAAAAAGAATATACATGAGATTAGTGATGTATTTCCTTTCAAAACATTTGGTTGTGTACTGGGATCCGAGATACCATAAACAGGTTACTAGGTTTTGTCTGACCCACGGCATGACAGTTCAGTCGTTCGAGGCGCCGCAATTCGCTGTGCAGATTGACGTCATGTAATTCTCAAAGTTTCAAGTGGTGATTGATTGAGTGAGTATGTCTTTACGCCGCTTTTAGCAATATTCAAGCAACATCACGGCGGGGGACACCAGAGATGGGCTTCAAACATTGTACCCATGTGGGGAATCCAACCCGGGTCTTTGGCGTGACGAGCGAAGGCTTTAACCGTTAGGCTACCCCACCGCCCCAAGTGGCGATTGACATACGCATTAATTTATATATAAACAACAAACGTAATACGGTCATATAAAATAATACCCTCGGCATGCATAAAAAATACAGTACAACCAGAAATTATTGAGAATTTAAAGATTGTAATTTACAAAAAACTATTCACTCATTACTCACGTATTAATGTGAATATTAGCAGAACATAACACCAGATTCAAAGGCAGGTGAACAGTTAGTATTTTGTCAAATAACCATGGTCAGCAATGCAGGCTTCAATGCGGCGGGGCATACTACTGATCAAAGAAGTTAGAAAGTCGTGGTCCATGCTGTCCTATATCGGACCACCTCTTCTTTCATTCCAGCAATATTTTCTTATTGACACTTTCCTTCATAAGTCCCCAAACATTTTCTATTGGATTTAGGTCAGGGCTATAGCTTGGCCAATCTAATAATGTCATATTTTGGGCCCGAAACCAGGCCTGTGAATGCTTTGAACGATGTTTTGGGTCGTTGTCCTGCTGGAAAATCAAAATATTTCCATAGAACACGTGAGCAGATGGAAGTAAATGTCCCTCGAGAATATCTGTGTACCGCTCACTGTTCATATTCCCTTCAAATACACAGAGGGGCGTTGCCCCCTAACACAGATATGCCACCCCACACGTTAAATTTCGGACTGTACTTTGGGCGCTGATACAAAGGTTTTTTCAATTTGTTTGGTCCAGAATTTCAGTGTATTAGGAAACAGCCACACAGGACTTTCATCTGAGAAAATCACATTGTCCCAGTTAAAATTTCTATGCTGTAAGCACCAGTTCAACCTTCGCTCCTTTTGTTCAGGTTTCATGATCGGTGATGGAATTCCTCGACTTTTCTGCCAACCCATTGCATGCAGCTCAGTTCTAATTGTCTCCTTACAGACAGCCACAGTTCCTCTATCAATCATATCCAGTTTTCTAAACTCCTTCGTTTGTTTTTATAAACAAGAATACCAAGCCGCCTCCTCTCACCGACAGTCAATTTTCTGGGCCTACCTGCGCCTCCCTGGTGCTCAATGCCATATCCATTTGCAATATTTTCTCAAAACACGATAAACAGTTGACAGGGATGCCTGTTCTACTTGAAATCACTTTAGCTGATGTGATGTCCTTGTTATAATACTCTAAAATCAACTTCCTCTTCACTAAATCATCCATACTGGGGATCACTGAAATGTCGTCTGCTGGCAAGTAAACAAAGGGGGATAACCCTTCACAAACTAATGAAAAAGGATTAACGGAGTTGTCTCTCTTGAATGAAACCAAGCACTTGATAGCTGGTCTAAGTTGTTTATACTAGAAATCCAATTAAACATATTCCTAAAATTCTCAATAAATTATATATGTCATCGGTTCCCACTTGCGTAGACTGATGTTCATACTGTCGATCACTGGGTTGTGTGGTACAGAATCGATCATTTACAGAAAGCTGGAAAAATGCTCAGCGCGGCATAAAACTAGGCTCACTTACTCACTCACTGATTCATCCACTTAGTTCTACTCATCCACTCACTCACCCACCCTCATTCTTGAATCACTCACTCATGCACTATCATTACTCACTCACTCACTCATCCACCAACGTATCCACTCTTACTCACTCACCACCCACATCATTGACCCAATCACCTCACTCACTCACGCCCGACAAAACATAAACAACCAAACTTAACGGTACTCACGGAAAGTCCATTGTCCATTAGTTCCTGATGTTCCCAAACGAAGGAATCCTATTTTAAAGTCATGGCCGGAGCTTTCCATGAACACCTCCGCCCCAATAACCTTCCCCAAGCCAATACGAACAATGCCAGGAATCCTCCAAGACACCCAGAAGGTTTTATATGTCTCGCAGTCCAGGACGGAGTGCCAGATAGTCTGGTTGTTGGCGCACGATGTACACTCCGACATGGTGTTCTGTCTACCACCAATCGTAAAAGTGGCACCCGGTGTCTCAAAGAACCGATTCTTCCTCAAGTTCACCAGAACACTGTGGCAGGCCTTGACGTTGAACATCAGATCTGCTCTGTCTTCCGTTCGGACGTGGATCCAGCGCTTCTGGGTATGGGTGTAATGTATGACATGGTAACGCTCGTCTGGAAATACATGATCATATTTCGTCCTTTAATGCCCGTGGAGAAAGAAAGTATCATGAGAAGGCAAGCCGATGATAGGTGTTTACAAAAAAACACAAGCAACAACAACAAAACAAAAAAACAAACAAAAAAACACCGATCATTCAATAATGTCCTTTGAGAATCCTAAGGTTTGTTTGATACAGAACTATTTCAGATTTCTGAGGAATTTCTCTTCTCCGATAGACCGACCCAAGTACCTTTTGAGCTGTCAATTTAATCATTGTCATTATTTTATTTTTTAATTCAAAGTGTTCCGGTAACAATATTTTTGTAAATCCGAAAACAAAATTTAAACTCAAGTAATCACGGGAACAGGTTACATAATGGAATATAAAATAGTCAACAGCTAATGTCCTGAGTACATATTGCAAAAACACCAAAGGTCATAAGTTATCATACAGTAGAAATCTTTGTAAAAGTTACAATAAATGTATCGCTCCTTGTTTGTTTGCAATAATGTCTTCGTGGCAACATGAGAAACTCTAGGGTCATATTTACAGCAGTTATCAAAATTTAACCAATTTCAATTTCTGTGGTGTGTAACATAATATTGATACATTTGAGGAAACAGTATCAATTTGAACACTTAATGTTCGGGGCAATGCAAATACAGTTGGATAAAATAGTTACATATGATTATTTTTGTGACGCAAACAGCCAAGGTACGTGTATCCTAAAACCTTAATGTTAGCCTAAGGCAAGTGGGGGAAGTCATTACCACTGGGAATACTGAAGTAGACATGTGGACGCCACTGCATGTGTTGTGTGATTGCTCTTACTTGACACATGGTACGTTATTCGTCGTGTGGCAAGTCCTTCCGTGCTGAGAACTGGTGGACCATCTATTGCAGCTTCCACAGGGATCCCACGCAGTGATGGATCATGGACCTTTTGCCCGTCTACTTGTAGCTGTGAACAGAAGGACCATAAAAGAGTCACTAGCTGGTATTCCAGCTTAAAAAGGGGTTACGAGAATTTGTCATTGATTGCGTCTGGAGCAGACAATACAGTGACTAACATTATGGCATCATAATTAGTTTCAATCTACTATATGTACCATAATATGCAGCTCGTACATGTAGCGGCCATAAAATTTCCGAGTCCCGTGCTGGGATTCGAACCATGGACCTTCTGATCCGCAGTCGGACGCTTTGTCCACATGACCAAAGAGGTTAACCCCGTCAGCAAGCTGACAAGGTAAGGATGTCATCGGTGGGATGACTCCACGCCCTGCTACATACATGATACCTCATCTGCCTGTACAACCTTTGCCACCTTGTAATATGTTATGCCTGACATTGAGCCTGCTGAGTGTTGATAACGATTTGACGAACGACACGAATTGATGTATGAGGAGGCCCAGTGGTAAGGTCCTGACTCATTACTGTGTTCGACCCTTGTACTAGAACACATGTAAACCCGCACTTTTTGACCACCAACCATCATATCGTAATGTTATAACACAACATAACCTAACACAAGGGAAGAAGCTTACGTAATCTGCAGGGAACAATTAACTAAAAATCCATTGAAATACACAATGCCATTTAGTGATCAAATGTAACGTATGTCATATTTGGCATTACACTTTCTTAGTAAAGTACAGATTCTAGTACTTTTGTTGGGTTGAGTCCCATCCATCTGAGGGTGTGGGTTCGAATCCCGGATGGGAATCAACCCAACAAAAGTTCTAGAATCTGTACTTTACTAAGAAAGTGTAATCCCAAATATGACATATGTTAAAAATCCACTTCGTGGAGGTTACGGAAAGGGGCGAGTTGTGGCGAATGGTTTGAACAGCATCTTGTTTGATGTTTTTGTCGTTTAGAGTTAAAATTCCACATGGCAAATAGTTCCATGACAATGTTTTTTCCAGGTAAAATAATTAATCTCCTCTGCAACAACTCACCTCAATGGCCCCGGGTAGTATTTTCATGAGCAGTGTAAATTCCTGTCGTAAATTAAACGGGAACGTGGGCAGTTTGTATCTGTAAGTCTCCCTACTGCTCTCCTGGACCTGTATAGTGGCTTCTCTGTACCCAAGCGCTGTGAACGATGCCTCCAGTTTGATGACCAATGTCTGGCCAATGCGTAATGACACCGTGAATCTGATAAAACACGATAACCGTTGGGTAGTAATTTTAGACAGTCCCCTATACAATCACACATAAAATTAATATACTATCGATTTCTCTTCTTTCAGAACGACAACTAAATGTCACAACCGGCAAATTCGCTATTACTACAACTAAACGAAGATCAATCCCATGTATATTTTAAAAATAATAAAATAGGCATTTATTCCAGCCAAAGACAATTCAGATAAACGGTGAATATCCGGGTTTAACGACGGAACGGATTCCATTTGGCGTTAAGGAAAACTAGCAGTGAAAATGATACTGAAATCAGTAATGACACCTGGTGTTCGAGGAAAGGTAAGACGTGTGAACAGTGAAACGCTAAATCCACCCGTTGATGTTGAGGTAAACGGCCATATGAACTGGTCAGGGGCATTTGTGAACGCTTGTGAACATGTACCACAATCACTATTCACTAAGAAACAGGGAGGTGTCTTAATCTGATACCGAAAAACGAACTGTCCTTTCAATTCTTCCCTGGTACTAAGTACAACGGCCTAATGAAAGACATATCGTTATTTATGTATACTAAAATAAAATGTTTATAAATATTGAAAAACCCAAAGCACACTAAACATTTATAATTTACGTTTAAATAGATCTTGTTTGGAACAGAAACACCACCTCAGACCTCACAGTGTTAATCCAAACGTAGTGAAAAGTCATAGTGATATTTACATTCAGATTCCAAGTGACCCGTGAAGATGCAGGTTAGAATTGGTCTTCAGCAACCCATGCTTGTCGTAAGAAGCGACTAACGGGATCGGGTGGTCAGGCTCGCCGATTTGGTTGACACATGTCATCGTATCCCAGTTGTGTAGATTGATGCTTATGCTGTTGATCACTGGATTGTCTGGTTCAGACTCGATTATTTACAGACCGCCGCCATATAGCTTGAATATTGCTTAGTGCGGCGTAAAACTACACTCACTCAAAGCTACACAAAGTCCTATTCATTTTGCAACGGCGTCCGTGACGTAATCCGACTCATGGCCAGACTTATACTCACACAGTGTTCATGACAGGCGTTGCGATCAGCGTGACTTCCGAGTTGAAGTTGAAGGGGCATGTCAGTGGGTGGTCTTTAAGGGTGTGGGGAGTCTGAAAAAGTATAAACGTTGCATTAATTCATTCGAACTTTTTTATTTAATATTTTAATCTAAATACGTAATTTTTTAAAAATAATTTGTATGATAGCTTCCACGAGGAGCGATATTTAGCATTACTGAGAAAAATGCATTTATTTATTTTTATGGAAGTGTGATGTAGTACCTTTAAGCATTGGCCACAAGGTGCGTATAAATGGGGGCAATTCTTACCGAGTAGTGCCACACATTCTGGAAGCAGTGGCCATTGAACTCCCCCCAGATGCCACTGACACAGGTGCTGGGCTGCCTCACCCCGCACAGAGCATAGCCCGTCTCACAGCTGTAGTGTGCAGTCATCCCCTTGTCGGACCTCACCACGTTGACAACGGCGTGAGGACGAAGGGGAGGTTCCTTACAGTCGAATGAACTTGATTCTGTAAAATGTGGATGTACATATTAGTGTTCGGAATTGGTTGAAATCTCACAATTGATGATTGCTTCATTACCAACGAACAATCATCGAAAAAAATGATGAAGACTATTTATATGATGATATATGACCATAAACTTCCTGGAGTCTTCAAAAATAACTTCTTTATTCTGTACAGGCGGCGTTTCGATATAGATTCTAATGTCGTTGTCAAGCAAAGTGATACATGAGAAGTAATTTTTCTGTTATATATATACATGAGATGTTCGGACAATATCCTTCATCTATTGCCAAAACATCTCATGTATATATATCACCCAAACATACTTCTCATGTATCACTTGCTTGACAACGACATTAGAATCTATGTCGAAATGTCGCCTATACAGAATAAAGAAGTTGTATATCCATAAAAATAGTCCTCATCCTGTACTCTTGCGGTAAACAAAACCCGTGCCCCGGTACCGTGCGAACGCTAAAGCCACAGTACTACCCCACCGCCCAGCATTTCCTTTCATCATTAGACCATGCACTACGTCCGTGATTTAATATGAGTTACGGATTTATATAATCATGCACAAGTATATTCCGCACAGACTTTTGGACCTCAGCAGTAAACTGGTCTGTCTTCAGAAGTGGAGGCTGGACAAGTCGTCATCATTGGTCAGACACGATTGGTCATTGGCCATTTCTTGCAGTATTCATTCAATGGTGAGATAAGGCGAAAACTGGTTATCTTATCGCATGGATGCTTATCATAGGCGGATCCAGATCCTTTTGTCCTGAAAGTTTATTAAATGACCATTGAAACTCTCGTGAAACGAAGTTTGCACTCCACCTTTCTCAATAGTGGGGAACACCCCTCCCCATCTTCTCAAAAAGCTGTATCCCATCTGAAAGATGCTGCCGATTGACAACGACCTACTGCCGTTCATACCCGACCTCTCCGACACATTTCGATACCTAGCGACTAATTTCAGACCAAACGACGTTAGAAACCAATTTTGGATCAGGACTCAATTTTGGATCAGGACTCAATTTTTTATCAGGATTAAATGGCAGTATTACAAACGTCATGATTGGCCATTTCAGTTTTGATACGAGTCGATACGTTCTGGTACGTGCCGGTACGCTCCAATACGTCCATCACGAACCGATGCGCTCTGGATACGATTATGGTCGCGATTTCTTTAACGATGACGATCGATGGTGATCATGATTTGAGCTACGATTGGACCCCGACTGACCATGGACTTCATTGTTTCTTTAACTTCTTCAGAGTGAACACTACAACCCACAACCATTGATGATGGCAGGAGTTGAGGATGATGACAACGTGACATTTGCAGTATTACTGTATGCTTATTTTATCGCAAGAGAGGAAGGAGACGAGCAGCAGTCAGAAGTGTGCCAGGCAATTGTGCAAGGGTACAATGATGAGGTGTTTAGTCTACCTGTGATCACCGAAGCCTGGACAGCAGTAGCTAACCAGTTTGAGCAGAGATGGAATATCCCCCACGACATTGTGGCCCTGGGTGGCAAACACATTGCTATCATGTAGCCACCCCAAACTGGCAGCCTGTACTTCAATTACTTCTTTTCGATACCACTCCTAACTCTGGCGGATGCAGATTACAAGTTTGTGTAGATCGAGCTTGGTGGAAATGGACACATTTCAGATGCTCAGATATTTGGCGACTCGGAGCTGTTCAACGGCCTGGAAGAGGAAGCCCTATGACTCACTCCACCCTGCCCTCTGACTGCAAGCCCTGATGACCAGCAACACAAGCCCTTCTTCATCCTTCATCCACCTCACGAAGCCATACAACAGAATAAGGATGTCCAGGAAGGAGGGAATTTCCAACTACAGATTCTCAAGGGGGAGGAGAGTAGTGGAAATGCCTTTGGGCTCCTGGCCAGTAGAATCAGGTGTCTTCTCAGGACTCCAGAGCAGAAGCCCAACACTGTGAAGGGGATATAGTGGAGGCGGCACTCTTTCTTCACAACCTACTGAGGCTGAGGCATCCAGGCACTGCAGCACAAGAGGCGGACCATGAGGATGAACACCACAATGCCATCCCAGGAGCATGGAGAGACCAAGTGGACTGGCTAGATGTGGATCAATCTCCTGCAACTCACCACTCAGCTAGAGCAAATGCGAAGGATCAGAGGAAACTCCTGAAGGCCTTCTTTAACTCACCACAAGGCCCAGTTGCATGGCAGGAAAGGATGGCGGGGCTATAGGACGAGGAACGTGAGGATGGAGAGGAGAGGATGATATTTGATATTTTGAATTTGCAGAAACTGAGGAAATAAATATTGAGTGTTGCACATCTCGTTACGAGCAAATTCTCCTTTTGTCACAATGTTTTCAATTGTCTTTTTGTGTTGATGTGTTGAAATGAGTATCTATGAAATAAAGGTCAAATCTTGTGATTTCAAGAACTAGTAATGGTGAAACCCATGAAGCATATGAATAAGAGAACTTCGCTGCGATATAACTGAAATAATTTTGAAAACGATGTACAAACCCATTCAATCAGTCATTTCCAAGAAATCCGATCAACATTCAATATATTTTATTTGGCCTAAATAGAGACACCACATGTTGTTGCTTTGCTGAATTTCTCTTGGTTAACTGTCTGTAACAACCTTTAATAGTCAGTTACATTTCATTTCAATTACATATACCATTGAGTGTAACATCAATTAAAGATCATGAAGTCAACTAAATCAATAACTTCCGGTTTTATTTTATTATCTATTTTTCATTTCTTTTATTTTTTGTAATCATTACATATTGTTCTCTTGAGAGTAAGTTCTTGGAATAAAAGGCTGTTAAGGAGTCTCTGTGTCTGGAGGAATGCCACAAGGAATCTCTACTGCTAGTCCAGAGGGTCTCTCTGTGACTGGTACAAGTCCGTGTCATCATCCTCAGCAAATGTGGGCTCATATGGAGAAAACGTGGTGGCCCTTGCCCCTAAGGATCCTGGCTGAGGCTGATTAGTTGGTGGTAATGGGCTGGTCATCATGAACTGTGGCTGGACGTAGCTGCTGTCCTGAGGCCCCACAGGGCGAGGCGGCCACTGGGAGGATTGAGGCTGCAGCAGGGCCTGCTGGGAGGGGGTCTGCTGGAAGGGGGTCTGCTGGTCCTGCCTTGGTGGTGGCTGCGTCTGGCTGTGCTCAGCTGCCCGCTGGGCCCTGTGCAGCTCCTGCATAATGTTCGCCTCAGCATCTCTCCTGATCTCACCAGGCAGCTTGGACAGGGTTTCCTCCACATACCTTACAAAGTTGGATCTGTCACACGAAGCAATACTTCTGGACATGAATTCCACCAGCAGTTCTTCTGAAAGAGAGAAAGTGAGGGATATGGTGTACCGGGAGGGTCAAAAAGAGTATTTTTAGTGGTGCAAGAAGACTTGAATAGCTTAGCTCTGTGGGAGATCGATTGGCAGATGAAATCTAATGTTGCTAGAGGGGGAGGGGGAGGGAATGTGTGTGTGTGGGTGGGGTGTGGATGGGTCTAACAATAATTTAAATACATCTTTTCGACCCTCCCGGTACACGATCGAGGGTGCCTCTTCTTAGAAATATTACTATTTCTAGTAAGTATATCTCCAAGTATATCTTAATGCGGTCTTAAATGAAATCGCACTTGTTATTAGGGAGGGCAATGTTTACTCAGTTTTCCATAGGTCACCCTATCCTCACTGCCCCGTCTGGAGCCGACCGACCCTGGCTCAGAGGCTGTGTGGAAGGCTGGTGGTGAGGCTGTTGAGAGTGATGGTGTTGGAACCCTGCTGGTGGTAGAGGCAGCTACTGAGTTTTGGTTGGTGGAGGGTGTGTGTTCAGTGCCACTGGCACTTGATGCTGCTGCTGCTGCAAAGGAGGCTACGTTTCAGGCATCCACAATCTCAATGTGGGGATAAAAAAATAGAACATATCCCACACCCACTTCTCTGTGCTGTTCATGTCAGTAATGACATCTGCACCTGACCCACTCTTCTTGGCGCGTTTCGTCAGCCGGCCAATCATGCTACTCATGCTTGTGTACCATATTTTAAGTTGCTCCACGGTAGTATTCATCTTGGCAGCCTGTGCAGCCCAGATATCCTCCTTTTGGGTGATATCCTTGAACCCCGCAATGATTTCCTCCTTTTGCTGTTCAGTAAAGGCAGTAACTGTTATCTTCTCTTGGCTTTCCTGGGTGGGATGATCTCATCTTCCTCCTCGGATGTAGGCTCTGGCTGGGCTAGTTCAGGTTCAGGAGGTGGGGCAGCTGTGACCATTCCCTTCTTGCCTCTGGTACCCTTGGGTGGCAAAGGCGTCAAAAATTACTAACAAAAGCAGGGTGACCTTTGTGCTCTCTTCCAGTGTAGATCGATAAATGAGGCATTTTAATTCTTATTTCCGGTACATATATGGGTGCAAGAACCCATAAAAGATCGTGAGCGTCCGTGAAAAAGCGTCATTATTCGTATCTACTCGCATTTACTCGTATCAACTACTCGTGGTCATTCATGTCAGGCTGTGAGCAATGGAACCCGACAGAGCGTCACAGATCACGGGGGATCGTAGCACATCTCAACAGAGCATGGTGTTTGACTTGTCCATAACTGATTCCGATCACCACGATTTGGAAGCACGATTAGATGCAATATGTTGCTCTTTGTTACGATGCAATATGATCTGATGTGATCATCATGATTGATAATTTATCGTGTTGATCGTACAACATTTTTGAACCGTCCAAAATAGTTCTACAATCAACATGATTGCAACGACTGACCTCAAGATCTGATAAGATCACCATGATTAGTCCACGATTAATGCCACCTTGACACTTGTACAAAGTTTGCCTCTGCACTGTCACGTATTTTGTCGTGGCAATGAGTGTAATTTAGATGGTATGCATGAACTTGAAGGCCTAGTTTGCGTACTGTTCGCGTCCTGTTAATGCATAAGCTACGTAGGTGGCACGCAATGTGTGACCGAAGGTGGTGCGCATTGGCATGCAATGGGACGACTTATTTACGTCTAGGTCAAGTATTGTTGGCGGACTGTTTACATCTAGTGTACGGTATGGTACGCATGACGTGCATTTTCCAGCATGGGTATGCATTGCCACAATAAATTGGCGCATGCGTGAAGCAGTAGTGGTATTATTTGGTCCTGCTTAGTCCCGCTTGACGCCATGCTATATATAGCAGGCATCACCCCTAGGTTCTTGCATTCCTCGACTTGCTGTGGACCTATAAGATGTTGAACACCAGAGACCAAGCTCTTATTGCAGAAAAGAACAGTTGTCTATATCTCGCAAGTGCAGCACTATTACTTCTTGAAAACCAGGAGAAAATACAGCAAGAGCAGGCCAAAGAAAAAGACGTGACTCCACCTGGAAAACGGAAAGCAAGGACAGTGTGGGTGAGGGAATGGTTGACTTGAAGATATCACTACGGACATTATGATCAGTTATTGACAGAACTCCACAAGGAAGATCCAAGAGGCTACATACACTACCTGCGAATTTCCCCCGACTTGTTCCAAGAGATGGCGGAGAAGTTAACCCCTCATCTTGAGAAGAAGACCACATTCATGAGAGAATCGCTTGAGTTGGGACACAAGCTGGTAATTCCTATGCAAGTCTACAGTACAGCTCAGAGTTGTACAATCGGAAGTTAGTACAATCTGCAAGTTCTTACCAGAGGTCTGCAAAGCCACCATTGAAGTCTACAAGGACGAAGTACTGATGTGCCCCCAAACTAAAGAGGAGTGGAAGGAGGTTGCTGAAGGTTTTAGTTCCATATGGGGGCAAGGACGATGATATGAAGAAGCCACCCAACGCTGGATTATTCTACTATAATTAGGGTTCCACAGCATTGTACTCATGGCCAATGTAGATGCTGGATACAAGTTCTTGTATGTTGATGTTGGGGCAGAGGGTGGTGCTTCAGATGGAGGGACATGGAAGAACTGTACTTTGCATGAAGCTGTCGAGGACAACCGAGCCGAACTGCCTGGACCAGCACCACTCCCTTTTGATGATGACAAGCCTTTGCCAAATCATTTCGTAGCCGATGACACATTTGCACTCAGAACTTGGCTGATGAAACCCTTCTCTCATCGCTCCCATATTCACTGAGAAATTATCTACAGTTACAGGTTGTCTCATGCTCGTCGTGTGGTGGACAATGCATTTCGAATCTTGTCTTAAAGGCAATTTATGGATTGGTAAAACATTTGTATTTACATTCCTTCTTATGAACTTGATAATGTATCTGTAAACTTATGTTATTACAAATGTAACATCTCTCCATAATCCAATTTCAGGTTCCTGATGTTGCTCTACTACGATGCAACAGCACCCAGAGACCTGATAACTATGTGACCCTGATATGTGCGCCGACAGATGTGGACCGTGAACATTTCGCAACACATGATCTGATCTTGCTAACTCTTGTCCTCTTTGTCTGATGTGTTTGGGGCTCTTCTTGATGCTCTACTTGGGGCTCTCTGTGAGGTGCAGAAACATCAGCACTTGAAGAGTGGGAGGGGGAGAAATATCCCTCTCCCTCTCTGCGACCTCTGTCTCTATCCCTCTCTCTGTCTCTGTTGCTTGTCCGGTCTCTCCTTCAAGTCCTATATCCACTGCTGGTCCTGCTCGTCCTCTGGGTGTCTTCTTCTTCTTGGCAGGCATCTTGTAGATTGTTCACTGTCGATTTTTATATACGCACTGCCGAGTGCGCGTTCATCGCTGATTCGTGCATCAACAATACGTGAAGTAGGTGTGCCCAATGCGTATCGATTTCGTGACAAGCGCAAAGTATTCATGTCGTGCGCAAACTAAGCGGTAACTCCTCTTGCCATCACCACGTGAACAAGTCGTGACAATACACAAGTCCCGCCCGCTTCACGACAAGGTAGAAGTCGCGAATCAAATTTCGTGATCAAAGCTGGCCAATGCGAGACACTGTGTGTCAATGCACGCAGGCCTGAAATTGACGCGCCTTGACCCCCCCACCCCTTACCCTTACAACTATTGCGATAGCGATAGTCTATTGCAACACAATACTGCGATAGGTTTGTCTCTTTGAATTGTCTCATTTGAAGTCATTTCCCAAATGAACGTAAAGTTTATATGAAAAAAATAAAACAAGTTTCAGTGTCGTTTAATAACTGACAAGAAACTTGAAACCCAGATCAAGTAAACAGTTAAAACATAAACTTATTGTTTACTCAAACTCCGAGTCGCATGCCGTCTTTGCCGCCATGTTTGGTGCCATGTTTGGTTAAGAAGTAACAAGAGCAGATAACTCTAAATCAAAGTAAACGAATCTGGTACTTCCTGTTTTTTGCGCTGCGCATTTATCAACAGAAGTCAATTACTAAACTATCGATAGTCAGACATACTATCGATGCATCGATAGTCTTTCGTTTCTTCCATCGATTAATTGTAATAGGAGATTTAACAATTGCAACCCATCGATAGTTCGATGCATCGATACAGCACTTCTAACCATTCTCAACGTTACCAATCCAAACCCGTCCGCTGCCTCATCCGACTAGCTCGTCCCAACCATCACGACCCAACAAGACCTAATCCAAGCAATACAATACCAACCGAACAAGCCTTTCTGTGAGAGCAGAGTATGGAGAATGCATTTGCATCCTTCACCTACCTTCCTAGTGAACTCTTCTCCGAACACCTGGACTTCACACAGAGTGAAGAGGTCCCCAGGGTTGGACCGCCCAGGTGAACTGATCCGGAGGTACCTTCCTACAGCCTTCGTCGTGCACGCCAGGGTCTTCGTCGTCCCAGGAAGGAACACGAGGTCATGTTGCAGACACAATTCACCCTTGTCACTTGCTAGCGGTTGTTTGTTGAATAATTCCACCTTAAAGTCGTGCAGTCTTTTGTCTGTAAACAAATAGTCAGTAATGGATGACATCAAGGATTCATGATGGCGCCGATGACCAGCCGTCTGTGGAGCAGCATTTAGTTGTACAGAGTTGCGTCCCCTTGACACAGCAGAACCCCTTGATAGTCGGTTCACATCCCGTTACGAGGTTTGTCAGAACCGTACCTTTGCTGGTGCGTTACGGACCCGTTAAGATCCGGGGTAGGATTGATCTTCAGTAACCCATGCCTGTCGTAAAAGGCGACTAACGGAATCGGGTGATCAGGCTCGCTGACTTGATTGACACATGTCATCGGTTCCCAATTACGCAAATCGATGCACACGCTGTTGATCACTGGATTGACTGGTCCAGACTCGATTATTTACAGACCGAGGCCATATAGCTGGAATATTGCTGGGTGCGGCGTGAAATTAAACTCACTCACTCACACATTTACGGACATGCTATGATTTAACCGGAGAACGCTACGTTTAACCCACTGACCGATGAATTTTATCATGTTGAAGCTATCGCCATTCTTGGTTCAAACTAACCTTGATTACCTGTTTTCAGTTGTAAACGTTTATGTGAGAAAAATAGCACACTGAATATTCCACATTATATTAACTATATTGGCTGCCATGAACATTTAAAATTATTTGTTTTCGCTATCATAAAGCTCTTATATCATAGTCTACCAGTATTAATAGATACTTACCACAAATACTCCCGCATCCACCAGTGCTGGTTATTTCAACTTGTGTCACTTTGTAGAAGCTGCCAAGGTCAACTGTCCACCAAGGGTCAAGGTCACCATTGTTTGCAGACCAGCACGATTTCGAATCCCAGTCCATTGCTTTGTTGCCATCAACTACGTTAGCTGGGGTGGAATCAGCATAGCTCGTGCTACCCATTGCAGGCTTGTTTAATGAAAGACTCGTCGACAACGGCCCTGAAAAAAGCACGAAAACGTCGCCATGGTAACATCGAAAATTGTAAACTGGTCCAATGATGCAACTCTTCGTTATGCAAGGATTCCACATTATCTTGATTTGTAATTTTTGTTTTGTGTTCAGTTCAATCTCCAACCATGTTATGTCATCAGTATACTCTGGGCTGTCTAACTGGGAGCGTGGCATGCCTGAAGATGGCAGTTAATGTTCCCCTGTCTGGCATTAGGGGAGATAATCAAGGACAGTCCGCTCGGAGTAAGTGGACTATGAGTTAGTGTTGGGAATTGGTTGAAATCTCACAATTGATGATTGCTTCATTACCAACGAGAAATCATCGAAAGAAATTGGTTATCGTCATTTCTCAGATTTTTCTATTCAGGTTGTTATTGCAGATATGTATAACATGATGCAGTTTGCTACTTTAAAGTGATGACTAATGTATCATGAACAAAAACTACTCAGAGTCTTCAACTATTATTAAGTCATGACATTTCAGTTATTGAAGTGAGTTTTCTAAGAATTAAACACATTTTCAGGCCCTGACAACTTCGAATATATATGTTCCATCGACAAGAGTTTCAAAGACTAAAAAACAGTAGTTCCAAAATCGTTTGTGTTCGATTCTGAGAAAATGTGATAGATTGCTTGGTCGTTTCAATTTCAATTAATCGGAACACCACTACTATGAGTGCGACATCCGGGTTACACTGTGTCATGGCAATCAATGGGGTAGCGCTATGAAGAACGAACATCAGACCATATGCACATACGCTTGCGGACATGGATGTGCTATGGTGAGTAAGTATAGTTTTACGCTGCTTTTTGCTATATTGTAGCAATATAACGGCGGGTGACACCAGATATTGGCTTCACAAATTTTATCCATGTCGGAAATCCAGGTAAGAATTGATCTTCAGTGAGGTGAGGTGAAATTTGGTTTTACGTCGTGCTTGAGAATATTTCGCTCATATGACGACGTGCATGCTTGTGCATGTGTATGTGCGGCTGCTTGTACTAGCCCAGACTAATGCTGGTGTTATAGTGCTAGCCCACTGAGATACCATGCCGCAGTGAAGCATGAATACCCAACTCAGACACATTATACTGACTCCGAGCCGACCAGTCCTTGTTTTACCCATTAATGCCGAGCACCAGGCAGGGACCAACAAGTACCATATTTTAACGTCTTTTTGTATGACGCGGTCGGGAATGATCTTCAGTAACCCACGTTTGTCGTAAGAGGCGACAGACGGGATCGGGTGGTCAGGCTCGCTGACTTGGTTGACACATGTCATCGTATCCCAATTACTTACGTGACTTTAATTCCCATTTGAAATCACATATTCTATCATAACCGAAATACAGCCCAGAGAGACATTTAAACTAAACTCACTTGTTTGATTGTTTGGTTGTTTGTTTTACGCCGCACTCAGCAATATCCCAGCTATATGGCGGTGGTCTGTTAATAACCGAGTCTGGACCAGACAATCCAGTGATTGACATTATGAGCATCGATCTACAAAGTCGAGATACGACATGTGTCAACCAAGTCATCGACCTTGACCACCAGATCCCGTTAGTAGCCTCTTACGACAAGCATGGGTTGCTGAAGATTAATCACAAGCCCGATCCACACTGGTTAAACAGACTTGGTCAGACTTGATTGTGTACTTACGCCAGGTTGTTCCCATGCTGCTGGATGGCAGGACGGACACACGGGTGGCACCGGTGCTGAATACAGTGTCTATCACGTCGACAGGGAACAGGAAGGGATAGGCGTACACTGAACGACCATCCACAGAAATCTGGAACCGACAAACAAGTGGTTGACAGAATGAGCACCGAAATACACCATCGTGGTAGGCTAACACGCAAACAGTCAGGACAACGAGCATGACCATTCAATATAGTTATAGTTGCCTGGTACATATTTTTGGTTATAGCATTTGCTGATTGAATTTGTTTATTTGTTGTTTAAAGCTACGATAAAAGATGGTACTTGTTGTTACCCTGCCTGGGGCTCAGCTGGAGGTGGAGGTGAGGTGAGGTGAGGTGAGGTGAATTTGGGTTTTAACGTCGTGCTTGAGAATATTTCGCTCATATGACGACGTGCATGTATGTGTATGTGTATGTGCGGCTGCTTGTACTAGCCCAGACTGAAGCTGGTTTTATAGTGCTAGCCCACTGAGATACCATGCCGCAGTGAAGCATGAATACCCCACTCAGACACATTATACTGACTCCGAGCCGACCAGTCCTTGTTTTACCCATTAATGCCGAGCGCCAGGCAGGGACCAACAAGTACCATATTTTAACGTCTTTTGGTATGACGCGGTCGGGGATCGAACCCGCGACCTTCCGCTCTCCGGGCGGACGTTCTAACCACTACACCACGGAGGCGGTCCGCTCAGCTGGAAGGGTAATAAGCAATAACTCCTGGGTTCGCAGGCAGTATACTGTGTCTGAGTGTGGTATGTGCAAGCTTCCAAACACACACACGCAAGCACACACAAACTAACAAAAACTAACACACACACCCTTGCACACATGTCGCTAAATACGTTATCTTGAACACGACGGTAAACCCTAAACTCAACCCCATGTTTAGCATTATCATTATTATCTTCAGCATAAGTCGATACCACGGTTGCAGGGATGGAAATAACCCATTGCCCGACGTCCGAGTCAAGTGTTTTTTTCTGTCGGGCAAGCAAATTTGTATATCACACTGTACGGGTGTCCAGTTGACTTTCCAATGGTAATTTTCGAATCCCCACATGGGTACAATGTGTGAAGCCCATTTCTGGTGTCCCCCGCCGTGATGTTGCTGGAATATTGCTAAAAGCGGCGTAAAACCAAACTCACTCAGTCAGTCAGTCCAATGGTAATTATGTTGTTTATTTAAAAAATCAGCAAGAAAACGGTCGGTATAGTGGAAAAATTATCAGGGCAAGTGACTTTACATGTGCCACTGTACCGGAGTACACTATCAATTTTAAAGTTATTTCCACCCCTGGGTTGGGACACACCAGAAATGTCCAATAACCAATGGTCTCTACCCACGTGGGAATCAAACCCGAGACAGTTCTACCCCACCGCCCGGCCCACATATATGACACCTACATCTATATACTCCGAGTAGAACGTGTAGAGCACTTTAGCTCCTCTTCCGTCTTGGAAAGGAAAACCAGGGACATCCGCATCTTCCGAGGTTCCTCCACTGAAGAGCATGACGCGGTCTTCGGTGAACTTTATTACCATAGCAACAACGTCCTGTTCTAAGGAACTGGCACTCAGCGACAGGCGGGACCTGTAAGGGGGACAGTAATGTCTGAGGGTCATCGTTCTAACCATACCATGATTAGACATTATTTAGGGACTTGGCATTTAATGTAGGAAAAGGTGTGCATGAAGAATTCTACCATGACGTCAGTAAATACTGGTCCTGATTGGTTAAGTAAAGTCAGTCAGCGGTATGCAATCACCTTAAATACCTCTGATTTTCCAACACAGTATCGTTATTGAAAACTCTTAATAACAGTAGAATGGAGATTAACACAGTGTTGGAAAATCAGAGGTATATAAACGAAATCATAATAGCTCTAAATGTTGCATGTTTTGTTTATTTGAAGTTTAACGCCGCCATCAGCAATATTCCAGCAATATTGCGGCGGTCTGTAAATAATCGATCCTGGAAGAAACAATCCAGTACTCAAAAGGATGAGCATCGATTAGGGTTGGGTATTGCCACAATTTTCGTATTGCGATATTTTGTGATATGTGTTGGCGTATTGCAATATGTATTGCAATATATTGTGAAAGTGTAACACATGGGTTAAGGTAATGAAATTACTGTTTCCTTTCTTTTGAAACAATGCCACTGGCCAATGTCAGGACTCAGATGTGATTGTACAAGAGATCAATTGAAAATGTTACCAAATTGAAAACTTTGCTTCAAAGTTTGGGACTCGAGAAAAAGCGTCTGCAGCGGCGTCCGCCATTTTGGTTTACTTATCCTTACGAGTGCTGGTACCAATCTATTTTTATATATATATATATGGTTTAAAAGTCACGCAAATGCAATTATATGACCAATAAACATTCTCAAAACTATTAATGTATAATAAATATAAAGGTTGTACAATTTATATACTCAACCAATGAACTCACCATGGTTTCCGGGGTGTAAACACAACTTCTACAGCTTCACCTATCTTCGGGGGAGACTTTAACATGACCTGCCGGAGCTGGAACAACGACGACGTCTTCATTACACACACGCCTACATCAACACGCCATCATCACACACGCCTACATCAACACGCCATCATCACATACGTCTACATCCACACATCATCGAGTATCGATTTACCGATGTATCGATGCATCAAATTTCTGATTTACTGAAATTAAGCATATGCAAGGAAGATATATCGACTATACTATCAACGTTTAGCAAATGCCATGCTTCGCTCCAGCTACTATCTATTAAGGTAATCATATGAAATTAAACACTAATAATAATCATGATAGATACATATTATTTGATCAATCATATTTTGAAATATAAACTTTATGTTCAGGGACATGAAGACGTGAATCTAAATATGACATGCAATAGGGGAAGGTAATACGCTTCAGTACATCAATAACCTAAGACAAAAACAGCCACACCAACTCTCGCTCACTTCCTTCCACCACCCGTGATAAATAATAAACGATCTTGTAAAATATTCTCCAATATTTTCAATTGTGTAATAGTATCGCAATAGTAAAATGCCCTGGATTTTGACCCCTATCTTAAAACGCTATAAATTGTAGTAGGAAGATGAACTCACTAGATCTGATCCTTTGGCAGTAAAGGTTGTCTGAAGGCAGGTCCCCACTTTCCCTTCCCACCCCTCCGAGCTGTCACACACCAGGGTGCGGGGCCCATTGTACAGAGACATCCCTTCAGGGCAGGAGTAGGTGGCCACACTTTCCTCGGTTGAGGAGGCCACGTTCACCCTGGCCACGCCCGCCATTGGTGCAGGGCCGCAGCCAAGGGGAGACCACTCTGGGGAGAATACATGATACATATTATTTGATGAATTGTCTCGACACCTTTTCATGCCTCATGTTTATTTTTTTTATCTTTGTCGGTTACTGTTGTCAAACTTTGTGTTTAATTAACATTATTTCTGTTCACGTCTTGTCATTAAGATGGATGGTATTGTGCTGGGCTCAAACACGCCTCTATCACTGCCTCTAATTATAGCACGTGGTAGGCCTACCTTTTCGGACCAGCGCATCTCCGTATATCTCAATCTCACATATAGACATCTGGACAGCGTGGTCAGCCTTGACCCTCACGTAACGCCCCCACACCCCGTCCCTGCACGTGAGCGTTATAGAGGAGTCTGACGGTACGTCCCCATTATACCGTGTGCACAGGGCGGCAACAGCATCCCTCGCCGTCTGCGGGTTCAGGGCGTACACGAACACGGAGAAGTCGCGGAGTGACGTTGCTGCAACACAGGAAGTACTGAGTGAGTGAGTTTATTTTTTTTAATCCGCAATATTTCATCACTATCACAGAGGGTACCACCAGAAATGGGTTTAACAAATTCTACCTATGTTGGGAATAGAACCCGGGTCTTCGGCGTGACGAGCGAATGCTTTACACACAAGGCTACCCCACTGCAGCCACAGGAGTGAGTGAGTGAGTTTAGTTTTACGCCACACTCAGCAATATTCCAGCTACATGGCGGCGGTCTGTAAATAATCGAGTCTGGGCCAGACAATCCAGTGATCAACAGCAAGAGCATCGATCTACGCAACTGAAAGGCGATGACATGTGTCAACCAAGTCAGCAAGCCTGACCACCCGATCCCGTTAGTCGCCTCTTTCGACAAGCATGGGTTACTGCAGATCAATTCTAACCAGGATCTTCACGGGTCGCAGCCACAGGAAGAAGTATAAGATACAGTGCCTTGGTTACAGTAAATTTTGTTTAACGGGATCGGGTGGTCAGGCTCGCTGACTTGGTTGACACATGCCATCGTATCCCAGTTGCGTAGCTGGATTCTCATGCTGTTGATTACTCTGATCAAGACTAGCCGCCATACAACTGGAATATTGCTGAGTTCGTCGTCAAACAACAAACAAACAAAAAACCTATTGGATGAATGAGGATGCACGGAATATCAGAATAAAAGTATAAGAACACCTACCGCATGTAACGCACTGGTTTGTAATGTTGATCTTAATGTCCCGGATGTAAACTTGTTTCTTCAGGTCGACCTGGTACCACTGATTATGATCCGTTATCTGACCTCGCCAGCACGAGTTGTTTTCGGTGTCGTTGATGGAGGTCATGATAGGATCACCGTCAACTCCGTAGGAAGTGGGGACGTTGTCGATGCTGCTGGCGGCCACATTTGCATTCAGCGCCATATTGCCTTGTATACTCTCTGTGGAAAGAATACCAACGGAAGTGTTCGAAAAGCCTTTTTATTCAAAACCAATTAAATCAGTCCAAACAAAACACCATTCCCTGTTACACACACCGTACCGACAATCCGGAGCACAATCCATATCAATCCAGAAACACATCCAGAAATATTATCGGAAATGATGTCATTCGACTTGACATTTTGAAACAGTGAAAGTACTAGAATCTGTACTATGATCAAAAGAGAAAGTAACATATGTTATATTTGGGATTACACTTTCTTTGTAAAGTAAAAATTCTAGTACTTTTGGGGTTGAGTCCCACCCGGGATTCGAACCCACAGCCTCAGAGTCAGGCACCTAATCGCCAGCACACAAAGTCATGGATGGGACCCAAAAAGTACTAGAATCTGTACTTTACAAAGAAAGTGTAATACCAAATATAACATGTGCTACATTTGACCACTTTCTAAATGGCATTGTGTATTCATAACTTTTCACCGTGGAAGCCGTGCCAATTTACACTTATCAGAAGGGCACACACACAAAAACAACAACTACCAATTGTCCCATTTCCCTTTTTGCGGAAGCTGCGTTGGCTGAGTGGGTTAGACGGCTGACTTTGTGTGCTGGCGATTAGTTGGCTGACTATGAGGGTGTGGGTTCGAATCCCGGATGGGACTCAACCCAACAAAGGTGCTAGAATCTGTACTTTGCTGAGAAATTGTAATCCCAAATATAAAGTGTTACATTTGACCACTTTCTAATTGGCATTGTGTATTGATTGAAACAAAGAGTTCAGTTTGACGCTGCTTTGAAAAGTATTCCAGTTATCTCACAGCATGTCTGCTTAATGTGGGACAAAACCCCGGAGTAATGCAGGTTTACCATTTTGTCGAAACCGACGACTGCGGTTTTTCACA
Source organism: Haliotis rubra (assembly GCF_003918875.1). Taxonomy (NCBI): domain Eukaryota; kingdom Metazoa; phylum Mollusca; class Gastropoda; order Lepetellida; family Haliotidae; genus Haliotis; species Haliotis rubra. The sequence continues at coordinate 704,542 of NW_025767051.1, read as the reverse complement.
CCCACCTCTGTCCAGTTCCTTCCTTGTGGACAGCGAGAACGTGGCCTTCCTGATACTGAGACCCACTGTGGACGTGACCACATTTGCATGTTGAGAACTAAAATCCTCAACGGGGTAGTTGTAAAGTGTGTCTCCGTCAACTTCGATCTGTGGATAACAATGATAATAATAGTAATAATGATAGTTATGTTGTTGTTGGTGGCAGCCATGATGATGATGTTGATGACGATGATGATGATAATGTAGATATTTATGTTTCAAATCCATACCGTAAACATAACTGCTACTACCACTACTACTACTATTACTACTAGTGAATTATAATTCGTTAGAATGAACAAATAGCTTTGATTGTTAGTGTTTTACCTTCAAAAAGCATGAAATAGCATGAAATAATTGTCCCCCTCCGAGGGCACGAAGGTAACATGTCATTCAACGTATCTTTCTAATTTTCTGGCTAATTTTCTTTATAATCGCCAACACCTGAGAGATGATGTAATCCAGCTGGGGTCCATGCAGGTAGCAAATATACGCATGGGAGAGAGAAAGGTTAGTTTTACGCCGCTTTTAGCAATATTTCAGCAATATCACGGCGGGGGACGCCAGAAATGGGCTTCATACATTATACCTATGTGGGGAATCGAACCCTTGTATTCGGCGTGTTGAACGAACGCTCAGTACGCATGGTCCTTAGTAAGGTGACCTTCAGTTGTTGTGATCTTCAGACCGTATTTGTATTGTATTGTCGTAAATAGTCAGCTACTGAATTTGTGATAGGCAACTAACGGGATCGAGTGGTCAGACTCGCTGATTGGATGACACATGTCATCGTAACCCAGTTGCTTAGATCGATGCTCATGCTGTTGATCACTAGATTTTCTGGTCCAGGCTCGATTATTTACAGACCGTCGCCCTATTGCCGGAATAATGCTGAGTGTGGCGTTAAACAACATACAAACAAACAAATGCAAGACAGCTGAATTTATTCCGATGTGACTATAAATAAACTCACTCACTAACTCACTGCTTACTGGTAGTACATCGAGGCTTGTTAATAAATCATACACGGCCGTTAAACAATCTGTGATATATTTAACGTGACAACATACCAAGAGATAGTCAGTGAGGTGACTGACGACAACATGCGATTCCCTGTTCCTTGTAAAAGGGTTTGATGACGGGTACACTTGCGGGGATGACGTTCCTGATTCTCTGTAGTTGAAGCTGATGGGGGCAGTGGTGTTCTGTAGGGACAGAACGACGGACAGAGTTGCGCCGAACTCGCCTCGAAGGGTCACTGACCCCCTTGACAAACAGGGAAAGGTGAGATGATGTTTTGGAGGAAAAAGAGAATTGTGAGATCGGCGTCATCAGTTTATGTGCGTATATGTCATTTGATTAACAGGTATAATGAGTTTATTAGAACATGACAGTGACTTTGTGTAACTAGTATTCTCAATTAAAGGCCAAAAATACAATGCAATACACTGCCGCCTGAAAGAACCCGTGAAGGTCCGGGTTAGAATATTAATCTTCAGTAACCCATGCTTCTCGTAGGAGAAGACTAACGGGATCGGGTGGTCAGACTCGCTGACTTGGTTGACACATGTCATCGGTTCACAATTGCGCGGATCGATGTTCATGTTGTTGATCACTGGATTGTGTGGTCCAGACTCGATTATTTTTAACACCGCCGCCATATAACTGGAATATTGTTGAGTGTGGCGTAAAACTAAACTCACTCACTCACGATATATTGTGCTAATGGCTCTCAATTTACAAAATGCTACATTGACAGTAACCCGTTTCGAATATGAATTTGAGTAGTAATGTATTTCTAAAACACCGACATAACTTTATTCCTCTGCAATGATGTGATCCAAATGCACAAAACATCTAGACACAAACACACGCATCCACCCACCAACACCCACCCACGCTGACGCACTCACGCAGACAAACACGCACGCACGCACACCCACTTAAACGCTCGCACGCAATCCCACTACGCATATATTAGATGGAACCACGTGTCACATACTCATCTTCCAAGGGGGTGACCCACAGCTCCAGACTACCCCCAAGTGATAGCGGACAGATCGGGAAATCCTTCAGCTGGAATCATATAGAGGTCTCTTAAAGTATCAGAGAGTGACCAAATGAGAGCAAAATTAGCAGAACTGGGCTAAATTAAACATTGAATTGGACATTTGGCGTGTAGTTTGAATTCTGTCGAATTAACAGATGCTATATGTTTTACCATTAGTTTGATAAAATACTTCATATAAACTCTCAATAACAAAATAAAATATAATGAAAATTAAAAGAAACACACAAAAAACATCTAACTGTGAGTGTTGATAGTCTGGACATATAATAGGTATATTTACTCATTTCCATTTTGTTCTGGACAGTTGTTGTTTTCAAATGTCAGATTACGATAGTCCGTAGGAATAAATACTACTACCAATTCAGCTGTTTTTATAAAAAAAATAATCTTGAAGCGACATAAGCTCTAGTCAACCAGGGTTATCTATATTTTTTATCGACTATATTCGGAAAATGGGGAAATGACCTGCTAATATTTCAAATAACGTTATTAGTAGTCAGTGTGTGAAATAGCCACTGCCCCGCTAGCCCGTGGATAGTAAAAATCTAGTCGGGCCAGTAAATTTCCACAGTCATTGGCCCGAGTGGTTCGTGAATTTTAATTGGGTCATTTTTTAAATATATGACTCTTTCCGGCTTGTTAAGTTATCATACACTTTGACATCATGCAAGATTATGGTATTTTAGCTTTTTGTACATTTTTTTGCGTAATTTCTGAATTCAAATTTTGGGCTAGTGAATTATTTTGTGGGCTAGTCACTTTCAGGTATAGTCAGCCTAAATGGCAAGCAAAATTTGGAAACTATTTCGCACACTGAAATGAGAAGTTTTATTTAACAGGCTTTCCAGATATGACGGTATGAAGGACAAATGTAAAATGCCTGAACAATATGTAAACAAGCATGTCGAAATACGACAAACAAAGTTATGCATACACTTCCGGGTTTCCCTGCGTCAAGGGAAGTCTGTACGCAGCTTCCGGGTTCTCTGTCCCATCCTGCCTCACTAGAACAGTGTATGACGTCTTGTCCGGGACACATTACGGCGCCGTCACCACACGTGTATCTCGCCTCAGCTCTCGTCTTGGTGTAGGAGACTGACACCCCGGCACCCGTCACTAGATGGGGGTCGGGGCACTCGAACGGTGACCAGCCTGAAACGGTTGTACAAACAGTAGTAGAACACCTCATTAGAACACAATCTGTTCTATGATACACGGCTGGGTAAACGTTTGAAATGGACTGCTTTCGTATGACAAAAAATTGTGAACGTTACACTATATAATACATTTTAGGCGTAATGCTTGTGTCGGACAAAATGTTAGGCAAAGAAAGTGTATTTCCATCTTCGATGGTGGCTGAAATGAAACAAACATGAAACGGCAATTCGGTCATTGTTCCTTCATGAGATAGGTAACATACCTGATTTTTCGACCTCGGGTTTAAGTTTTGCTTGGCTGTTTTAACCCAGTAACGTTTTGATAGTGTATGAACGTTTTTGTTTCATTTCTTCGGCATTATGACATCGTGAGCCATGCTTTAACACATCTAATTCCAATGAAATGTAAATCAAAACCCCACAATATATCCATTTACGTGCCATACAAAATATATTCTCTGGCTGCAACTACCCGGGGGTAAAGACAAAGACGTTGAAAATAATTGTCGAATGCATGGGCATTGCATAGATGATGAATCATAGAACTGTGCACTGCAAGAATCCATCGCCTGATGGCAAAACATCGATTACAAGTTAAATCAGTCAAATGAATGTTTAAATGAAACAACGGGCAGATATTCATTGAACTTGTACAACAATATGCAATGTCCTTGGCCAAAAGAGAGACAAAACGTCCTTCTGAAGGTAGGTGCTATTGTATCAATAACAGTGTTTCGTCTATTGCGATCGACGTTTTCTTTTAGTCACAAAACCGATGCTTCTAATGGCAAGTCAAATTGTCCATGGCAGTGAGAGTAAGGTCCCCCTTTCCCAGACTCACCTGTTCGGGGGATACCGCCATACACCTCTGCCTCACATAATGTCAGAACATCGGAGTTGTCTGTCGGGTTGCGCCCTGATATCCTGACATATCTCCCATCAACGTCCTCGTCACACGGCACCTTCTCGATGGTGCCTTCCGGCACGGCACCAACGTACATGGTACATCTGACCCCTGTCGCCATTGCGTTGGCATGAGGATCTTCTTTAAACACTTCGATCTCGAAGTCGTGAAGGCGGTTAGCTGCAGATAAACATGAGTGAGTGTGGTTTTACGCCGCTTTCAGTAAATTCCAGCAACATCACGGCAGGGGATGGGCTTTACACATTTCACCATGTGGGAATCAAACCTGACTGTGACGAGCGAACGCTTTGACAGCTTGGCTATCCAACCGTCTCTGAAAGATGGCCCTTTGTATCTAACGGTAGCTAGACATATTTCACAATCTTCATCTGAGTCCAATGTTGATGTCCACAGTGCGGTGAAAGGCAAATCCTTTCTATATTTATCAGAAATAAAAGCGACAAAACACTTTCCAGTTTCTTATGAAATCTCATTTAAACGCAGACTCGACTGTACAAATCTAACTTCATCATGAACCAATGTTGATGAATCCCTAACGAAGAGTTATGATACTAGGTGTTCGAGAAAAGGTGCGCATAACACTATCCTGCCCCACCGGTGACAAACACATGCAAAGACAAGGAAAGTGTTCACCTGTAAACAATTGAAACGTGTTCATCATGGCAACATATGGTAAAAGTCCAAACAGGGAATTGCCCTGAAGTACAAAACATCATATGATCAAAAGAGAAAGTAACATATGTTATATTTGGGATTACACTTTCTTTGTAAAGTACATATTCTAGTACTTTTTGGGTTGAGTCCCATCCGGGATTCGAACCCGCACCCTCAGAGTCAGGCACCTAATCGCAAGCACACAAAGTCCCGGATGGGACTCAACCCAAAGAGTACTAGAATCTGTACTTTACAAAGAAAGTGTAATCCCAAATATAACATATGTTACATTCGGCTTTCTAAATGTTGGTATTTCGCGAGCGAGAGCGAAGGATATACCGATATTTAGGCACGAGTGTCGTAAACATAGTATGATATTGGCACGAATATAATATTCTGTTTATTACCGAAGTCGTCAAATTGAGGAAAATAATCCCAAATCTACTTTCAAACATAGGCTGGCTACCCGCCGTCGCCGCATGTAGAACGCAACGTCACAGAAGAAACGTGACGTCATAGTATTGTTCATGGCGTTACGTCACCATGACAAAGTGATATTTTGCCCCTGGGCATCGTATGAAAAATATGAACCCCGACATTTGGGCCCTCGTAGGTAATAATACTTGTCATCTTTTCCCAATCTAAGAGTTTGAAGTTTTCAGTCGGATGCGGGTACGAAGGTTATACTGCAAACTTACCACAAGGGCTGTCGCAGTGTCTGCTGGTGAGGACGAGGTGGTTGATGTAGTAGACGCCGCCAAGGTCAACCATCCACCAGGGGTCGCTGTCCCCTTCCTCCACTGACCAGCATGAATCATGTTGCCAGTCAGTGATGGTCAACCCGTCAGTGACCCTACTGGATGGGTAGCCGACTTTACTGGACGAGGAGGATGTCCTCTTCTTTAAAGCAAGGTTCCCCTTTATGGCGTCTGTATGATACACAAGAATAGAAACAACAACAACAACAACAACAACAACAATAATAATCAACAATAATAATAATAATAATAGCTTAACCAGCCTGGGCCCCGTTTCACAAAGCTCTCGTAGCTCTACGATGTTACAGTATAGGAAGTACGAATGCTACGAGAAAAGATACGAGATCTTAGGCTTACTAGAGCTTTGTGAAACGGGGCCCTGGTTTTACAAGAATCTCCCGAACCTTTTTTTGCATCATTCATATATTTATTATCTGTAATAATGATGATAATAATATTACTATTTCACATTTTATAGAACTATTGAGACCTAAGTGAATATCACCACTCCGATGCATCGGATTCACTCGGTTTATTCCTCCACATCCATAATTGTCCTGGAACAATTAAACCGATAATCGCACAGGGCCTATACCTCCCGAATATACGTTAAGGTCGATTTAAATACTGAATAGAGTTGTATAAAATGGCTTATATTTTGATTTTAAGTTTTAATATTTGAACGAGGACGGAGTGATGTCCATATTAATGGTTGTGTGTGGTTTCAGGTTTTATGTCACAATTAAGCAGCAACGGCGTGGTTTTGTGGACATGGGTGTGGAAATAGATTCAGATATGGAGAGTTTGTTTGTTTTTGGTTTTTTGTGTGTAACGCCGCACTATTCCAGCCATATGACGGCGATCTGTAAATACTCAAGTCGGAACCAGACAATCCAGTGACCAACATCATAATTATGTATCTGTATAATTGGACTAAGATGAAACGTGTCAGCGAAGTTCTGATATATCACTATTCAAGTCAGTAGAAAATAGATCCCTGTCAACCGAAGGTAGAGGACCACGCTAGCGACCATGGGAACTTAGAGTACTTTTGCAATTTGATCGACCAGAGCTTCAGATGTGCATGCGTGCAACAATGGATATGTATTATTATATTTGATTTTAAATTGACCACGATAAGTCTGACTTCACGCTGACGGGCACTGATATATATATATATATATATGTATGACTCCAGCTGCTCACGTACTCTGTTTGTTGCTGTTGTGGGAGTGGCCGTTGAGATGGAAGACAATCTGGCTGACCGGGAACGCATCTCTGAAGACTAAAGTATCCATCCGAGTCACCGGCTCGCTGTGAGGAATGCTTGCCAGGAAGTGACCATTGACGGCGACCTACAAGGGTAATGCATCTTCTTGATTAAAAATACAAAAAAATGTCCTACTTGCTGGTCGTGAGTTCGTGAGTGAGTGAAGCGGATTTGTGTACGAGTACGGCGAGTATTACACTTTCGCGAACACCTGGTGTCACCAAAGATTTCTAGCGGTTGATTCATACAATGTTCAATGTTATTTTCACCAATGGATTCTATTTTTCTGAGAACAGATAGGACCGGGTAAAACCGACATTTTACATTAAGCAGAACATAATAACAAAGGAGTGAGAGGATTTAGTTTCACGCCGCTTTTAGCAATATGCCAGCAATATCACGCCTGGGGACACCAGAAATAGGCTTCACATATAGTACCCACGTGGGGAATCGAACCCGGGTCTTCGGCGTGACAAGCGAACGTTTTAAGCTATGGACTACCCAACCGCCCTTTAGAGAAAAGGAAATTTCACCTCTCAGTTGTTCTTATCCGATGTTTGGTTTTCAACTGACCTTGAAATACACAATGCCATTTTAGAAAGTGGTCAAATGTAACATATGTTATATTTGGGATTACACTTTCTTAGTAAAGTACAGATTCTAGTACTTTTCGGGTTGAGTCCCATCCGGGATTCGAACCCACACCCTCAGAGTCAGGCACCTAATCGCCAGCACACAAAGTCAGACGCCTAGACCGCTCGGCCACCGCGGCTTCCACAACTGACCTTGTTAGCGATATTACATCTTATCTTTATTAGTGCTCAAAAATAACATTCAAAGAATGCTTATAAATACGATATAACGCTTAGTCTCAGAATATATACAATTCTGATAGTAACAAAGAATATATATAATTTTGATAGTAACAACCAACAAAGTGACATTGCAGGGAGGTTTCATTCTCTTCCCACAGAGGTTACTTGTCACATCTTCCTACGAACCTCTGTTCTAATAAGGCCCTTTCATGGTGCGAGTGTTCAGGATTCGTGATTAGTTGCAATCAGATTTAGTTGTGCAATCAGCGACGTTGTTTCAAAAGTGATCATTCGCAAGGCCTCGGTAATTTCCGTATGTTGCGAGAAAATTAAACCTCTTCCCCTGCGCGATGCGCAAACGTTTCTTCTAGACAGAACTCAGTCATGTTATGGCGGATCAGTGGCGTCTCCATCGCCTTCGTTGACAACGGACAAGCTAGCCATTAAACGTCTGGTGTGTAACATCAACACAAGTCCCCGGCAGAGGAGGGATATGTGTGGGCCCACATTTGCTTGTGTTAGACAAGTTGGATGTAAGTCGATGTAACAGCAGTTCTGATTGGATAGAAAGAAGGGAGATCATTCGTGTTGCGATCTTTTGCCGCTAGGGGATTTTTACTGAAACAGCGGTTCGTATGGAAGTTGAAAATATAACCTCTGTGGGAAGAGAAACTACCCATGGTTCAGAGATTGTGCGACGGTAGTTATAAACTTACTTTACTGTATATTAAAAGGTTGTGTATCAACGTTTTCTAATTCTCAACCTTGGTAATCCATTTTCATTTTTTTTACTTGCAGTTCCTTTTTAGGAAGATTTGTGTACGAAATATATAACTGAATATTATCTATGTAAGCCTCCTTCATTAGCTTTAAAACTACTTCTTTCATCATCTGACCAGCATGTAGTAATAACGCTGTCGTACTATATCAATAATGCTCTTATTAAAAGTAACAATTTGATATAAAGTCTTATAGATCGATCGTAATTCAATATTTGTAACGTAATTTACTGCCTGTAACAAGATTCGCTTTTTGGAACACTAATTACTACTTTTGGCAACAGATAATATAGAGATTATTACACGAGCAAGTGTGTCATACAACTTATACAAAACGATTTTGCACGAGTTTCGTATAAGTCGTATAACACACTTGCACGAGTGTAATAATTTCTTTATTATCCATTTTATCCAAGTACATTTGTGCAGTAAAACGCTGTAAGCAAGTGTGACTGTCCTGTTCATTGACGTCACGTTCAATTGTTTAATGACGTCACAGACGACGAAATACAGAAACAATGGCTGCACGGCCAAAGTGCATGTGCACATATGATATATGTGACACTGCTTATGTTTCACCGTATGGGTAATAAATGTATTATTATATTACCTACGAGGGCGAAAATATCCGGGGTTATATTTTTCATACGATGCCCAAGGGCAACATACCACTTTGTCAAGGTGACGTGACGGCATGACCGTTTCTTCTATGACGTTGCGTTCTATAAGCGGCGACGGCGGGTATAGCCAGCTTTGTTTGAAAGTAGATTTGGGTTTATTTTCCTCAATTTGTTTCTCGGGTAAGATAGAGTAGCCCGTCCTTTGCATCAGACTCACCTCGAAAGATGTCTGTCTCAACTCCATTGTCCAGTGAAGGTCACCGGTCAGTTCAACCGGCGACGAAACGGTTGTGATGTCCGTCTGAGTCTGGAAAGCAACTTTATTCTCTTTTGGGATCACGGTCATGCCGAGGATGTTTGTAGACGTCTCGTTGTTGATGAGAGCCATGGAACTCCTGACAGAACATGATCAAATCATGAGTGAGTGAGTGAGTTTAGTTTTACGCCGCACTCAGCAATATTCCAGCTATATGGTGGCGGTCTGTAAATATTCGAGCCTGGACCAGACAATCCAGTGATCAACAGCATGAACATCGATCTGCGCAATTGGGAACCGATGACATGTGTCAACCACCCAATCTTGTTAGTCGCCTCTTACGACAAGCATGGGTTACTGAAGATCAATATTCTAACCCGGACCTTCACGGGTTGATAAAATCATGATGTCATAATTCTGTTTTGGACCGATTTGTCTAGTAGTCCAGTCATATCACGATGTGTCGGCTTGATGAGTGAGTCCGTGAGTTTAGTTTTACGCAGCTTTTAGCAATATTCCAGCAATATCACGGCGGGGGACACCAGAAATGGACTTCACACATTGTACCCATCTGGGAATCGAACCAGGGTCTTCGTGACAAGAGAACTCTTTAACCTCAAGACACCCCGACTGTCCCGTCAATTTTATTAGTACAAGACCCAAAGTGGTGAAATGGTTTCATTTTGGTGAAACCCATAGGTGCAGGTGCTGTGATGACCAATCAAATCGTCTGGTTTAACGACTAAAGGTTTCAAGCATGCCCAAAGGGAAGCAACTCTGCATATGGAATGAGTGAGTTCGGTTCAATGCTGCTTTTTCCTGTATTATCAAGGCGTGTTATCTAGATGTGGGAAGAAAGCCCGAATGATGTACGACTTACATTTTTGCCGTTTACGACTTTGGTGAAATCCAAAAGCACGGGTATGCGGCTGACAGACCTGGAACCCACATTTATCACGCTCCTAGCGTGGAAAAAGGACGCGAATTTGCACAACGAATTTGCGATTGGGCAGCCCGTTTCACCATTTCTTCAAATGATTTATGGGGCGGTGGGGTAGCCTAGTTGTTAAAGCTTTCGCTCGTCACACCGACAACCCGGGTTTGATTCCCCACATGGGTACAATGTGTGAAACCCATTCTGGTGTCCCCCGCCGTGATATTGCTGGAATATTGCTAAAAGCGGCGTAAAACCATACTCAATCACTCAAATGACTTATAGACGACCAAATCGTTTCAAACATGTACCAGGCTCTAGTGAACCGGCATTTGTTGGAATATTTATTAAGGAAATGGCAATTCTCAATTCAAATGTTGTGTATTAATGAATATCGCAAGAATGCAGAGACAATATATTAGTATCGGACGTAATACTATCTATTACATATGGAACATGTCTGTGACTGATTCCCAGGCCAAAGTTTCCAGTTATTTTGCCTTTTCAGAAACGCAATTACTCGCAGGTTATTCCAACCCGTCCATGACACCTGGCGTCATCACTGAGTTTCACCGATATATTTTTCATATAATATAACGCTTTCAAAACGTTTTTCGAATATCGCCAACGTTTTGTCAAAACGTTTTTAAAACGTAAAAAAACTCCACAAAATTATGTTTTCAAACCGTTTTCAAAACGATACGGAAACGTTTTCAAAACGTTTCAACAAATGGACCCTGTTTTTTCTCTCTATCGTTGATGTGTTTATATGTACATTCATAAATTCCTTAAAGGTAGTCGCAGGTTGTTTCCGTACATATTAAACTGGTGTTTCTACCCTCTGTCTTACCTATCATTTGTGTATCGTCCTGTATACGCCCACACGCTCCCAGGCCGAGGGGGACACAGGGTGCGGGCACCGACATTTTCTGGCTGGGTCGAGAAACATATATCTGTTATAATGGACACAAGCTAAAAAGCATGGTATAGAAGTAGAAATCATGAGTGAACAGTAGTGGTGCATGGCTTAAAGGCACAATGTCACACATTTTCGACAATATTTTGGCCTATATTATACATATTGGGGCATATGTACTTCCTATTGATGCAATAAAAGACTTATCATCCCTTACGTGTCCAAACAGATAACACTTGTCCTAAATGGAATGTAAACAAAAAACACTGGACACACTGCTCCGTACATCGAAAACTGTAGCACGCGGTGTTGTCGGTGTTTGCCAAACTAGTTTCAGTCACAAGTTGGGCGTAGGATATTCGTAAACAGCGCTCCAAGGGACATAACTCTATGGAATTCGCTTGAAATAATGCTCGGCCGGTAGAGGGAGCGAGAGTCTATTTAATGAAACGTTACATTAATTCATTCGAACTTTTTAATTTGATATTGTAATTTAAATACGTAATGTATTTTGGGAAAAAATATATGGTAGATTTGCTAAGGGCTGATGGTTAGTATTATTGAGAGAAATGCATTATTTACTTTCAGAGAAGTGTGGTGAGGTGAAATTGGGTTTAACGTCGTGCTTTGATGAATATTTATGTGCGGCTGCTTGTACTAGCCAGACTGCCGCAGTGAAGCAGGAATACCCCACTATGACAGACTCCGAGCCGACCAGTCGGCCGATGTGTATTTTAACGTCTTTTGGTGACGCGGTCGGGATCGTGTATGAGGTGAAATTGGGTTTATCGTGCGAGAATGCTTGTACTCATATGACGACGTGCATGCTGGTTTTGTAGCTTGCACTAGCCCAGACTTAAGCTGGAGTGATAGCCCACTGAGATACCATGCCGCAGTGAAGCATGAATACCCCACTCAGACACATTATACTGACTACGAGCCGACCAGTTCTTGCTGTACCCATTAATGCCGAGCGCCAGACAGGAACCAACAAAGTACCATATTTTAACGTCTTTTACTACACCACGGAGGCGGTCCCTATTTTCAGAGAAGTGTGGCGTGACATTGTGCCTTAAACTGTTTCGACTAACACTGATTCGAAGTTAACTAAATACACTTTGGGTTGTTTGTTACTTGATAATAAATGGAGCTGGTAATGAGTAGAAGAGGAACCTACTTCATTGGTCCAGGTATTCTGGACACACTGACCCAACGATTGGAGCGTCCACATGTTGTCCGAGCTGCACGTGCTTGTCATGCCAGCAAAACATGGCGCATACCCCTCGTCACACGTGTACGTTGCCACGGCGTTGTCAGGGGTGTAAGATAACTGGAAAAGGTTCACAAAATATGAGTGAGTGAGTGAGTGAGTTTAGTTTTACGCCACACTCAGCAAAATTCCAGCTATATGGTGGCGGTCTGTAAATAATCGAGTCTGGACCAGACAATCCAGTGATCAACAGCATGAGCATCGATCTGCGCAAGTGGGAACCGATGACATGTGTCAACCAAGTCAGCAAGCCTGACCAACCGATCCCGTTAGTCGCCTCTTACGACAAGCATCGGTTACTGAAGATCAATTTTCTAACCCGGACCTTCACGGCTCCACAAAACATGAAGTCAACGTAACCCTTGCATAGCTTACTGAGTTTGTTTGCTTTTTCACGCAGCACTAAACAATATTCCAATATTGACGTCGATCTGTAAATAATCGAGTCTGGACCAGGCAAACCAGTGATCAACAGTATGAGAATCGATCTAAGCAATTGGGATACGATGACAAGTGTAACCCAATTCAGCAAACCTGACCAATGTATACTTTAAAGGGTTTGGTTGTTTTTTATGCCGCACTAAACAATATCCCAGCCATATGACAGCGATCTGTAAATAATCGAGTCTGGACCAGACAATCCAGTGATTGACATCATGAGCGTTGATGTATACTATCTGGATTCCATGTCATGCATGAACTAAGTCAGCGAACCTGACCACCCGATCCCGTTAGTCGCCTCTCACAACTGACGTGGATTGGTGAAGACAGTCGTTTAGAGCGTACAATTTCGGTGCTTTGGGCAGAAAATGCACAGAAGCGCGTAAAAGCCTCAATTATTACCAATTCTAACTAATCATACCGACATATTAACATTGACGTAAGTCTACACACGTAAATATATTAAATTTCATTTTGAATTTCTATCACTATGCAAATGATAAAATAATGTTGCCATGGCACGAGGGTATACAGGTCCGCAGTACAAACAGAAATTCAATCGAAATCTCTCAAAATGAATCGACGAATTGGAAGCACGTCGCACGGTCACAGCAGTCTTACCTCCACGTGACTGTTGGCAAGTGTTGGGGGTGTGTCACAACTGAATGGTGGGGGCCCTGAAACGAGGCAATAACAGGTGACTGGTATATTGTCTGTACATTTTCCTTGTTTATTCTATAAGACCTGTAAACCTGTAAATGGTTCTTTTTTGAACAGGTGAACCAGTGACAAATAATAAGAGTTACGTCCCATATCGTCGGGCAGTGTTTGCCCTTGATCCTGAAAATCTGCAGGCCCACAGGACCCAGAACCACAAAAAGTTGTGGGTCCTGATCAGAATGTGTAGGCCCAATATTTTAATATGGAAATAATACTCGTAGTTATTGGGGATGAAAAAACTGTCGGCCATAAGGACCTGCAGAAAACAAAAGCTGTGGGTCCGAGTGGTTTTCAGTGGGCTTCGGGCCTAAGGACCGACGTTAATTTCGAACGCTGCCGTCGGGGCAAGGTGACATTAGCTAACAAGGTCACCGTACAAGGTGATACACCTGATAAAGGACAACCTCAATAGGCATGCGACACTCGTTATACCGTGTTTCTCTGTGGCCACATTTCTCCAAATACTCTACTTCATTTTTCCTATGCTGTACTAAGAGTATCAAAGTCAGAAGGAGTTAATCAAATAGCCGTAACTGCCATTTGAACAGTATTCCAGTCACATCACGGCGTATCACACCTTTATATAATTAAATCCGAGGTAATGTAGGTCTTAAATATTACCACTTAAGGTATAGTGCTGACAAAACTTGAAACGCAATCGGGAAATTCGATCCAACGATCATAGGGTTCTGATACGCTTAAGGGACACAACTCTACAGAGCGTGCTTCCGTATCTGAATTAGTGAGTGAGTGAGTTTAGTTTTACACCGCACTCAGTAATGTTCAAGCTATATGGCGGCGATCTGTAAATAATCAAGTCTGGACCAGATAATTCAGTGATCAACAGCATGAACATCGATCTACGCATTTGGGAACCGATGACATGTGTCAACCAAGTCAGCAAGTCTGACCATCCGATCCCGTTAGTCGCCTCTTACGTATCCGACTTAAAATCAGGCACATATCGATAAATAAATAAGGACATGTTTTCATACATTTGTGGACAGTAAGGCAGCATATGACTGTTTGTTTTCGTTAGTAATGACAAAAACTGTCCCTACCTTCTTTGTCCGAGAGGGCATTGATCTTGGGCACAATTTCATTGAGGGTAGTGACGATTGGACTTAACTCCGGCTTACAACCACAAGAGGGGTTTACAGTGAACGGTGTAGTCGTTGCTTGAGTCGTTGACGTAGATGTTGTAGGGGGCAATGTTGTGGTAACTGGGGTAGTTGTCGGCGTTGTAGTTGTTGCCATCGTTGTAGTTGGAGGTTGTGTCGTGGTTGTAGTAGTAGAAGAAGTAGCGGTAGTAGTGGTAGTAGACGGTGTTGTTGTCGGTACTGTTGTTGAAGAAGATGTTGATCTTGTAGTTGTTGTAGACGTTGATGAAGTAGCAGAAGTAGAACCAGAAGATGTTGTGCCGGCAAGTGTGGTTGATGATGAAGCAGTTGTGGATTGGGCAGTGGTTGGAGGAGGTATCGACACCGTTGTAGTTGTCGGTGAGGCTGTTGATGCAGTCGTAGTTACAACAGCCGGTGTTGGTAGCGTAGCAGTTCGATCTAGAGTTGATGTATGCAATAACATTAACAAACGAACAAAAAGACAAACATTATCAAAAATGACAAAATAGGTTTAGAATAAAACATTTTCCTCACAATAATAAACGGATACAGGCATGTATAAAACAATATATACAATACTGGTTTCAACTTATTTGGTGGTTTACATGTTACACTATAGTTTTTGATATTATGCAACATGATTTGAATAGAGATTAAAAGGGCTATACTGTTCTTAGAAAAGTTTAAAGCATATTTTACAGAAAATGTTGAAAAGACGTTTCCTGAACAATTTCACGTGAATAAAACTTTACCAAAAGCGTTTATGGAGTACTTTGAAAAAAAGAGAGAACTGCTTGAAATTACTTACCAACGTCTTCCGGGTTCGCGCACTTCCTCTGGGCTATTGAGAATATCATGGGAATAGTACACCTTTTGATCTTTACCGTACGTTCACCTCTGCAGTTGAGGTAGAAGCGGGTGAAGTGCATGTTGGGGTAAGGGACGTCCCCGTCTGGGAGCCCCACACAGCTGGCTGAGCAGGGGGTGCAGCCCTCGGATGTGCAGTCGTTCACGGTGTAGTTACCTGAAGATGAAAACTGTAACTTAATATCGACAGATTTAATTAGGAGTTTAACGCTGCCGTAGAATCGATAGAGTAACTGGGAAAGTATGAGATCTATTAGTATCTACAGATACACCCGGAGTATCAAAGGCGCCATAGAGTCCACAGTCCACTAGAACCCAAGTTCAACAGATTCATCTGAAGTATTGCCAGAACCTTTGTTCGACAGATTCATCTGAAGTATAACCAGAACCTTTGTTCGACAGATTCATCTGGAGCATTACCAGAACCGGTGTTCGACAGATTCATCTGGAGCATTTCCAGAACCTAAGTTCGACATATTCATCTGGAGTATTGCCAGAACCTTTGTTCGACAGATTCATCTGGAGCATTACCAGAACCTTTGTTCGACAGATTCATATGGAGCATTACCAGAAGCTATGTTCGACAGATTCACCTGGAGCATTACCAGAAGCCATGTTTGACAGATGGAGTATTACCAGAACCTTTGTTCTAAAGATTCATCTGGAGCATTACCAGAACCTATGTTCGACAGATTCATCTTGAGTATTACCAGAACCTATGTTCGACAGATTCACCTGGAGCATTACCAGAACCTTTGTTCTACAGATTCATCTGGAGTATTACCAGAACCTTTGTTCCACAGATTCATCTCATTCTTGTTCCACAGATTCATTACCAGAACCTATGTTCTACAGATTCATCTTGAGTATTACCAGAACCTTTGTACCACAGATTCATCTGGAGCATTACCAGAACCTTTGTACCACATATTCATCTGGAGTATTACCAAAACCTTTGTTCTACAGATTCATCTGAAGTATTACCAGAACCTATGTTCTACAGATTCATCTGGAGCATTACCAGAACCTTTGTTCTACAGATTCATCTGGAGCATTACCAGAACCTTTGTTCTACAGATTCATCTGGAGTATTACCAGAACCTTTGTTCTACAGATTCATCTGGAGCATTACCAGAACCTTTGTTCGACAGATTCATCTGGAGCATTACCAGAACCTTTGTTCTACAGATTCATCTGGAGCATTACCAGAACCTTTGCACCACAGATTCATCTGGAGTATTACCAAAACCTTTGTTCTACAGATTCATCTGAAGTATTACCAGAACCTTTGTTCCACAGATGCACCTGAGCATTACCATAACCTTTGTTCTACAGATTCATCTGGAGCATTACCAGAACCTTTGTTCTACAGATTCATCTGGAGCATTACCAGAACCTTTGCACCACAGATTCATCTGGAGTATTACCAGAACTTTTGTTCCACAGATTCACCTGAGCATGGACCAAAACCTTTGTTCTACAGATTCATCTGGAGTATTACCAGAACCTATGTTCGACAGATTCATCTGAAGTATTACCAGAACCTATGTTCTACAGATTCATCTGGAGCATTACCAGAACCTTTGTACCACATATTCATCTAGAGTATTACCAAAACCTTTGTTCTACAGATTCATCTGAAGTATTACCAGAACCTATGTTCTACATATTCATCTGGAGCATTACCAGAACCTTTGTTCTACAGATTCATCTAAGAGTATTACCAGAACCTTTGTTCTACAGATTCACCTGAGCATTACCAGAACACATATTCATCTTTGTTCTACAGTTCACAGATTCATCTGGAGCATTACCAGAACCTTTGTTCTACAGATTCATCTGGAGCATTACCAGAACCTTTGTTCTACAGATTCATCTGGAGCATTACAAGAACCTTTGCACCACAGATTCATCTGGAGTATTACCAGAACCTTTGTTACACAGATTCACCTGAGCATTACCAGAACCTTTGTACCACAGATTCATCTGGAGTATTACCAGAACCTTTGTTCTACAGATTCATCTGGAGTATTACCAGAACCTATGTGGATAAATTTATTCTAGAATCACCAATATCAGAAAATGAAATATCCAATGCTATATCACATTTTAAAAACGGGAAATCGTCAGGCCCTGATCATATCATCATAGAAATGATAAAATGTTCGGAATTCGTAATCATGCCATTTCTGATAACATGTTTCAATAGCTTTATTTGATAATGGTATGTTTCCAACTAGCTGGTCTTCTTCAATTATTGTTCCTCTACATAAGAAGGGGAAATTTGATGATCCTGATAACTATAGAGGCATTTCACTTATGAGTATTCTGGGCAAAAAATTCACAACTGTATTAAATTATAGAATAACAAATTGGGCAAATATGCGGGACTTAATCCCAGAAACTCAGGCCGGTTTTCGAAAAAACTATTCTACTTCAGATCACATTTTTACATTACATGCAGTAATTCAAAATGTCTTTCACGCCGAAAACACAAATTGTATGTAGCGTTCGTCGATTTTAAAAAAGCATTCGATTCTGTTGATCGTTCTAAATTATGGTATTGTCTGCTAAAGACCAGATTACGAGGGAAAATGTATTCTGTTTTAAAGTGTATGTATTCTAATATAAAATCATGTGTGCGGTGTGGTGATGATTTTACAGATTATTTTGATTGTCCGGTCGGATTTAGGCGAGGATGTATTTTAAGCCCAAAGTTATTTTCATTTTTCATAAATGAATTGTATTACGATATTGCTAATAATGGAAAACATGGTATTCAGATGTTCCCGGATATGATTGAAATACTAATGTTTCTTTTTGTCTGATGATGCCATTTTAGTTTCAGACACTATTGTAGGATTACAAAATCAACTTACTATTTTGGGACGTTACACAAAAGAACGGAAGTTATCGGTTAATTACGACAAAACAAATATTGTCATTTTCAGAATGGGTGGTTCGTTATCCGTAAATGAAAAGTGGGTACTAAATGGGATACATCTTAAGATTAATAGTCATTATAAATATCTTGGTATTTTGTTTACCCATACAATGAACCTTTCTAAAAGCATAGAAGATTTAGTATCAAGAGCAAAGAAAGCCCTATTCAACGTTATGTCTGTTTCATATAAAATTGGAATTACCTCGCCTAAACTATTTTTTAAACTCTTTGATTCGCAGATACAACCAATAATGTTATATGGATCTGATATTTGGGGTTATCAAAGATATGATTGTTTAGAAAAACTCCCCTTTTTAGCATGTAAAAGATATTTATCCGTTGGATTATCTACACCAAACTGTATGATTTACGGCGAATGTGGAACCAATATACATGTATATAAATTCTCACATTAGATGCTTGACATATTGGATAAAACTTATTGGTATGCATGAAAATAGAATTCCAAAGCTGGCTTATAATATGCTTTTACATTTGGACAACATCGGTAAAATTACATGGGCATCCCATGTAAGAAACCTTTTGTTCTCTCATGGTTTTGATTTTATTTGGATGAAACAAACCACTGGAAATGTCAGTCACTTTTTATATAATTTTAAATACCAAGCTATTGATATGTTCTATCAGAATTGGCATTCTACCCTTCATGACAGCTCAAGGTATGATTGCTACAGGAGATTTAAAAGTTTACTTCAGTCTGAAAAATATGTGTCTGTTTTATATTCTAAAAATTTAAGATTTTTTTTGGTATCAAATTAAGACTTGGTTTGTTAGTTTTAATTATCAACGAAGGCAGGAAAATGTCCATAGATAAGAACAGGAGAATTTGTCCGTTATGTAAATCCGCAGTTGAGAATGAAATCCACTTTATGCTAGTCTGTCCATCCTACTCCATTCTAAGAATCAAATACATTCCACACCCGGTTTTGTCAAAATCACCTGCTCTAGTTTTTCATCCTTAATGTCTTCTCAAAATGATAATGATATTCTTAACCTGTCATTATTTATCAAACATAGTATGAGACTAAGAAATGTACTGTTAAACAATTTAAAACGCTAGAACGAAATTTTACAATAGCCTGTTGTCTTGTTCTTTCCAGTATATGTATTGTATACTGTATATTGTATATTATTTACAAATGTATATTTGTATGTGGGCCGGAGGCCTTAAATACAATAAACTCTTTGACTTTGACAAATTCATCTGGAGTATTACCAGAACCTATGGTCGACTGATTCATCTTGACTATTAAAAGAACCTATGGTCGACAGATTTATCTGGGGTATTGGCAGAACCTTTGTACCACAGATTCATGTGGAGTATTACTAAAACCTATGTTCGACAGATCCATCTGGAGTATTACTAGAACCTATGGTCGACAGATTCATCTGGGGTATTGGCAGAACCTATGTTCGACAGATTCATCTGGAGTATTACCAGAACCTATGGTCGACTGATTCATCTTGACTATTACCAGAACCTATGGTCGACAGATTCATCTTGGGGTATTGGCAGAACCTATGTTCGACAGATTCATCTGGAGTATTACTAGAACCTATGGTCGACAGATTCATGTGGCTTGTCAATATTGTCTGTTTTCTACAGCTTCATCGGCACAAATATCCTTTCAAATATCGATAGCTTGAGTAGAAGATGAGCTCACTATCGATAGATTGACCCGTAAGTTTTATTGACAGAATACCATGTAGGACCATGAATTCACATGAGTATTCACGCTACCTTTGTGTCTACAGTTTCCTCACGCCGAAGACCCGGGTTCGAATCCCCACATGGGTACAATGTGTGAAGCCCATTTCTGGTGGCCCCGCCGTGATGTTGCTGGAATATTGCTAAAAGCGGGGTAAAACCAAAACTCAGTCAGTCAGTCAGTCTACAGTTTCCTTTCCACAGCACTACCTTAAGAGCAGCAGTTTCCAGTGGCTAATTAAAAGTTTACCCTTCCACAGTTTCTGCCCAGAATTCAAACACTTCACTTTAATATCTAAAGGGAAATGAGCTCCTTAGAATTCAGTGGGTGAATGAGTTTAGTTCTACTCCGCTTTTAGTAAGATTCCAGCAACATCACGGCGGGGGACATAAGAAATGGACTATACACATTGTTCCCATGTGAGGAATCGAACCCGGGTCTTCGGTACGACAAGCGAACGCTTTAACCACGAGGCTACCCCGTCCTGGTTATCCGCATGTCTCTTACCGAAATCCGACAATGTAATACAGCACTACCGTTTTGGTATGTTCGCCTTATCATGGCCGGCATGGTGACAGTTAATCTTACATGGTGCTTTAGGCTCCCGTCTTGTTCCACATGGCGCCTGGAGGTTGGCAAAGTCCACACACGTGTTGGTCTTCATGTCAAACAGGTCCATATATCTACACTCCGACTGGAAGTCCTCCAGACCAAACCGGTGCCGGGTCGTGGAACAGTTGTAGAAGAGGGCGCAGTCGAAGGGGTCGGCGAAAACAGCTGTTGGGGTATTCCTGCAGTAGTCTTGCACAGACTCTGAAGTGAAAGAGTGGAAGTGGTCGTTTTGGTTTACATTTAACACTGCAATATTCCAGCTAAACGACGACGGCCTGTAAACACTGGCGTCTTGAACAGACAACCCCGGGGTTGATATCGTGAGCATATGTCTAAGTATTTTGGGGTATAAGGTGTAACTGCTCACCGACAGTTGTGTCGTGATACTCATACCATGAATGCACACATCGTGAAATCTAAACGATATAAACATCGATTACAGAATGAATATATGAACATTGAATACAAAATGAACATAAGAACATTGAATACAGAATAAACATATGAACATAACTGAATGAATACATTACATTAACTGCAGAATAAACATATGAACACTAATTACAGTGAGTGAGTGAGTGAGTATGGCGTTTCGCAATATTTCAGCAATATCACGGCGGGGGACACCAGAAATGGGCTTCACACATTGTACCGATGTAGGGAATCAAACCCGGATCTTCAGCGTGACGAGCAGACACTTTAACCATTTGGCTACCCCACCGCCACTCACTGAGCTGATGAACATTACTAACAGAATGAGCATAGAGCATTAATTACAGTATGCTCTTAATACCGACATGTATAAGAAGTCTCTGGCTACGGTTTCATTTGTTAACTCACTCCAACAGAAACTAACTACGCGCCATATCCTTTAACGTTATCTGTCCCTGTCCGTCTAAATGAGTCAAGGTAACACTTAATTCCACTGTAAAAATATCAACTCGTTACTTGATGTAAGGTATAAGAAACAGCGCCAGTCAATATACCAACTCCGTAATCATTTACAGTTTCACAGCTTAGCAGCATTCTTTGATAAAAGGATACAGTACATTTCTGATAACCTTTAAAATATACTGATTCAAAACGTTTGGAATCATTAAAGCGAGTGAGTGAGTAAGGTTTTACGCCGCTTTTTAGAAATATTCCAGCAATATCACTGCGGGGTAATGATATGGGCATCGCACATTGTACCAATGTGATCGAACACGGGTCTTCAGCGTGACGCGCGGACTCTTTTACCACTAGGCTACCCCAATGGAATCATTAAATATTCTACACGTGATATATGAAGTGCGTGAGCAAAATATTGCTTAACGCTGCATCAGCAATGTTTGCAGTTATTCGTGACGAGAATGTGAAATATGACATGTCTGTTCAGTCTTCAGTTTCAGAATATCTCCAAGTCATTCTTTTTCATAACTAATTTGTTTAATATATTTGACGCTTAGACATATTTCGTGTCTCTTCGACCTTACGCTTACTCTCGAAATTCCCTGTACAGTTGCCGATGCTTGTGTCGAACACCTTCCCTGTCTCGCATGTGACTTTCTCGTGGACTCTCTCTCCCACGCAGAGGATGTAGCTGGTGCTGAAGGGGGCGTTGTATTCGGTGTGGGGTCCATCAGACAGACCCACACAGGCGTCACTGTTCACCTCGGGGTCGGAGCATTCGGTCAGGTAGTCACCTGGGGGTAGTCGGAAACGTGTGAATGAATAGGTGGGTGAGTGAGTTATGATTTAAAGTCACTTTGAATGGCGTAGCCTTACATACTCTCTCTTGGGGGTAATAATTTTACGCAACTCGAACCCGCAATCAAGAGTGAAATCACTCGAACCCCCATTCGAGAGTACAGCCACTAACAATCTCAGTCATGATTTCTACAGTTATGAAAACAACAGTATTTCAATATTGAACAAACGTTATCGGTAACAACTTCTTCTACTTCGTGAGTGCAACGTTTCGGTACAGATTGTTGTACCGTTTTCAAGCAGGACCCCGTTCCTCAAAGCGATCGTAGCGCTACGACTGTCGTAAGTCTATGTTAAAGTATGGGAGCTACGATCATCTTAGCGCTACGATCGCTTTGTGGAACGGGGCCCAGGACAATATTGTACGTCCCAACTTCTGTAATGCCATTCAAAGAAACAATATTTCACAATAAATTCAATAAATTGTGTCTGTGTCAATTTCTGTTCAAAAACAAATACAAATGGGGATAATATGATTGAACGATCTGGTATGGATAAAACGTATCCCTTACAGCTGCACTCAACAACACTAGCTATTTAGCGACAGTGTATACATAGCCCAGAGTCTAGACAACCTAATGACCGATATAATGGGCATCCACCTGGGATAGGAGCACATGCTGAACAGACAGGATTTTCCACTTGTCCTTTAAAATGACTTGCTTTGTAAAAGCAAACCATGCAATTGTTGAAAAGAATATAATCGAATTTCATACGATGTCATCTGATCACGAATATGCTTTTAAATATGCAGATTTAGTTGACAAAGGAAAAGCCAATAACTCGCCACGTGGTTTTGTTTTTATATTACACACAATTGTTCATAACACCATGCACAATATACAGTCAAAATTAATGCACATTTGAATTTATTAAGTCTTAAATGATCAGTCGACTAATGGTACTGTGGAAATTATCGGCTCATCCATACATGGATAATGTGAAATTAGCTGTTATTTCCAAACGTGGAAATATAGTCTGTTCGTCCTGTGAGGAATGTAAACTGTATCATTCTTTCCTATTACATCGAACTAAACAACTGGGATGCAATGACATGTGTCAACGAGGTCAGCGAGCCTGACCGCACGATTCCGTTAGTCACCTTTTACGACAAGCATGGGTTACTGAAGATCAATTCTAAAGGGTTGGAATTGGAATGTATGTTGTTTCAAGCTTTGTATCTATTAAAACAAAGAAATGGGTTCTGAGAAGAAGCATATAGAAACCACTAAAACTCTCTTTCGAGGCAGTACTATATGTATCACTCACATCTGGTCGCCGGTCTCTTGTCACAGACAATCGTGTTGAACGTGTCCTCCTTGCACACCATGTCGATAGGGTCGAACACCGTCGGCCACTTGCATTCGTTCTCATACACCTTCAGCCCAAACTTTGGAGTGGCCATGGTCTTAGAGCAGTCATAGTACAGAGAACAGCTGTCGGGGTGGGCGTACTTCAGGGTGGAGTACACCGGACACCAGGTGTCCGCAACAGCTGCAATGTCAAGGTCACATGAACACTACAGCCACATTTACCTTGTATTTGAATGCTTGTTCGTTATTTGATATTGGTGTTATCTTTCAGTCAAATGAAAAGAAAATGACAACAAGACATCAGGCAGGCATCATGAATTGTTTAGATATATTTCATGAAGTCGTGTCTTCGATATTTCCTTTAGAAAATACCCCCCTTCCCCTTCACACACACACACATACACAGGTATCATGATTCTTAACTTATTACGTGTAGTATACTTTTATATTTCCTTTATGACCAAACGCGCTGTGAAAATATTATGGCCACTAGACATTCGTATGTATCGTCCATGAATTATCATTGGAAGCCTCGATAATGTGAGTTGCTTCTATTCTGCATAGATCAAGTAGATGGTGGATGAAGAAAGGTTATATTCTGCACGTACTCCTTAATCGTGGGTGTATTCAGTTGGTGTAAGTGTTTTATTGCTTTTATATCCCGGGATAAAGAAAGTTGCCTTCGCCATTTTGTACTCACATGACATGGATAATTGAAATTCACCACGTCACGACTTTCTGATTTCAGAACTATGGTCTTATTAGAACGCAGTACTCACGTATTAAATTTGTAATCAAATATAACGATCTCTTAAAAAATGCACAAAAGATTTTATGGGCAGAATAAGTCTTTTCGCATCAAAGTATGATAACAGAATATCATTATAAAAAACGGAAACAAATTCATATTATGCAAGATGATCAGTTTGATAATATAGTCTGTATGATATTATGATGCAACGTTTCGGTGTCGATTCTTATACCATTGTCGGGGCGGCGGGGTAGCCCAGTGGTTACATTGTTCGCTCGTCACGTCGAAGACCAGGGTTCGATTCCCCACATGGGTGCAATGTGTGAAGCTCATTTCTGGGCTTTTCCATTATCCCCCTGCCGTGATATTGCTGAAATATTGCTGAAAGCGGCGTAAAACTAAACTCACATACTCAATCTTTGTCAAGATTAAATGTTTATTGACTTACATTCAGGATCTTCGCACGATGGTGATTTGAGATCACAGATCTGACTCTGATTGTTGAACTTCAGTGTGGGTGCACAGTTAAGCCAGTGAGCACTCTTGTCCCCACAGTGAATGTAGCCTGAACAGTCCCAGGGGAGGGACACGTACTCGTAGCGCCCGTCACAGAATCGGTCGTGCATCCACTGGGGTGCCCAACCATTCTTGGTGCCAGAGACTTGAAGAACTACCAAACACAAGACTAGGACCACACAGCTACCAACGACCGTCATCCTGGAGGAATATTTATATACTGCAATATATATATAATATGTGCTTCACTTACATACATTTCTATCTTGCCTCACACATAAATGTCGTTTTCTGAGTGGCTGAGTGCACTTCTATTATTTTCAATGTACCCCGCTTACAAGCGAGTGACATTTTCTATGTACCCCGCTGGGAGTGCCGAACTCATTTGGTACTTCGTAGTAGTAATTCTTTATCTCGAATAACATTGAATCACGTATGGTGTACGGAAATTACCGATGTTTTGCGAATGCAAATCGATGGAAGGGAGATAACTGTTTATGTTCCTCCTTTGGACTGAGGGGACATAAACAAACATCGAAGGTACATCAGCCAATGTCCCCCTCGAGACCAGTGAACAACTTATAATGTCTCTGTAAAACAAATCATCCGTCAATGTTTCTCTGTTGCACCAATCATTTGTCTTCTACAGTTATTGTTACGTCAAATTTTATTTCTTTGTAACACAATCAATTGTCTTTTAGTATTGAAATTATGTCCCCTATTATTTCTCTGTTGCACCAATCATTTGTCTTCTGAACTTATTGCTACGACTGTTATTATTTCGGTGTACCAATCATTTGTCTTCTACAGTTATTGTTACGTCTAATTTTATTTCCCTGTTGCACCAATTATTTTTCTTCTACGTATTGTAATTATGTCTCATATTATTTCTCTGTTACACCAATCATTTGTCTTCTGAACTTATTGTTACGACTGTAGTTATTTCCTTGATGCGCCAATCATTTGTCTTCCATTTATTGTTACGTTTATAGTTATTCCTCTGCTGCACCACTTCTCTGTTGTACCAATCATTTCTCTTCCAGTTATTATTATCTCTTATTTTTTCCTTGTTGCACTAGTCATTAGTCTTCTACAGTTATAGTCCCGTCTCTTATAATTTCCTTGTTGCACCAATCATTTTTATTCTAGGTATTGCAATTATGTTCCCCTATTATTTCTCTGTTGCACCAATCATTTGTCTTCTACAATTATTAAACCTTATATAAATTATTATTTTTTTCTTCCGGTAATCATTCAACTATTTTACAATTATCACTTCTTTGTTTGATCGTTCGTCCTGTCGTTAATTTTTTCTCTCTGTAACATACCTCTTACATCATTGTAATTATTTCTCCAAAACATAAATCATTAGTCTTATTGGTCTTCTGTAATTATATCATCTGTTACACCAAGCATACATTTTATAGATAACAACTGGATAATGGTTGACTGTGGAGTTAAACAACAACCAAACAATTATTATTTAGTTATTATTTCTCCTATGTACCAATCACTCGTCTCCTGCAATTACAAGTATTTCTGTTAGACTAGTCAACTCCCCTACACCAAAGTTATAAACTCCCCAACAGCAGATCGATACTCATGATGTCCAGTCACTAGATTGTCTGGTTCAGACTCGATTACATCACATAGCTGGACTATTGCTGGGTGTGGCGTTAAACAACACAAACAAACCCAATCATTCGGGCTCTGCCATTAATATGATCGATTATTGCTGTAATATGTCTCTGTTAGACCAATCACACTATTGATGAGATTGTTCCTCTGGTCCACCCATCATATCTGTTATAACTGTTTACTACGTTACGCCAACCAATCCCCATCAACAAGTTTCCTCTGTTACACTAATATCATCATCAGCATAATTTGGGGGAGCAATGTTGCTTCTGTAGCCATCCTTCTACCTTCTAAATAGCAACAGCCCTTGTTCTAAATGATCAATTACAATCGTTCCTCTGTCAAAGACTTTGAAAGTTGTTGGTGCTAAAAGTGTTTTATTCATAAAGTTGTAAGGATACAACTGAACATGTACAATACATTATAAACGTATACATAGACATACATACCATTGTATATGTATCAAACAGATTTAAGTGACATTCTATGCTTTACAGCGAAACATACAAACTTAGACAGTTGAAGAAGTGTAGTTTTACATTGTTGAACACATAAGATTTATAATTTTTACAAATGTTGGATATTTATAATAATAACAATCGAAATACTAAATCCTTAGTCGTTGGTGCCATCATTCCCATTTCATTATATTTACCTCATCAATCATTCTTAAGATTCTATATTTATTCACTTTACGATCGCTGCCAAATATTTGTCAGACATTTTTTCTATTTTAATCAATCATGTCACCGCTATTCCTGTCTCATCTATACCTTCGTGAGAGACGAAACCTGTGAAGCCAGCTCTTAAGACGAAGCTTGACATAAATCTTGTCATCAAAGCAGAGGCGAAGGCACTGTCATTTGGATATTCACATATATATGGAACAGTTATATATACTGTTACTTTAAAGATTGCTTCCATCAGTCTGACATAACAAACATCCTTGGAAGGATCAAGATCAAAGTTGACAAATGCACTTGCATGTTGCAGTGTCATAAAGTGACTTCCGTTAAAATTTAATTAATCAATCATGCATAATTGAATTTAATATTTCTCACCTCAAAGACTTCCTCCACACTGTCCTAAAGAATACTGACAAGTCAGCACATACAAGTCCCAAAGTGTATGTTTGTTATGTCCGTTATCCAAGCATTGTCCCCTTTCTGCTTCCTGCTACCATCCGTACACAAAGGCCTACTGAATCTCGCAGAACCCCATCAAACAAGATGTTGTCTGTCAATAGCCACAGGGGGTGTTGCCCCCAACAATCCCCCTCAGGCCATACAAAAACGCTTCAACTTAACCTTTCCGACACACCTGCATACTTGCAATATTTACAAACATACAAACTTTAAATTTTTTTGTTTATATTTTAAAGCTTATTGTATGAAGAAAACAGAAATTCTAAACAAAATATACATCCATGAAATATGTTGGTATCTTCTGTGTGTTTCATTCAGGACAATGTGCATTAATTGTACAGTATAATCAAGATGAATTTCAAATGCATTCCATGTTCGTTTTAGAAGATGATTACGTATTCTGACTCACTGACCTCATCAGCATCTCGTGGTACTAAATTAACATATGTCAAAAAATAATATGCTACCTGTCAACATAATGCTTAACTGTCCTTTTCCTACGCTATGCGTGGGGTACGTTTACGAGCCTTAGCCTAGTTGTTGTCATGTCTTTACATAAAACATCGTCGACGTCTCAAAATTATGTCAACATTAGGCAAATAGCCTTGCGGAATTACAGGTAAAAGACTGCACTTGGGACCACTTGGCTTATCCGCTACCTAAAACAGGTGAGTTTGAGTTAAAGGCACTATTTCACACCACATTTCTCTACAAAAATGTATGATAATTTTCTCTCAATAATACTAACTGTCATCCCTCACTATCCAATTTATTCCCCAAAATACGCATTCAGATTACAATATTAAATTAAAAGTTCGAATGCATTAATGCAACGTTGGATCAAATCGACTTTCACGCCCTCTACCGGTCGAACATTATTTCAAGCTAACCCCATAGAGTTATGTCCCTTGGGGCGCTCTTTACGAAAATCTGATAACTCCTCTTGAGACAGAACTCAGTCCTAGACAAAAAATGGCGGCGCAACTTGAAACCAGTTCGGCAAAACGTCGACAAAACCGTTTTCACCGTTTTCAATGTACGGAGCAATTGTTTACATTCCATATATGGCAAGTGTTTTCTGTTTGGAAGCTGTTCGATTTCAGGCAAGTGGTAAGGGATAATAAATTTTTTATTGCATCAATAGGAAGCTAAAGTGAGTACATATGCCCAAATATATATATAATCAAGGAGAATGGAGGACGGGGAGTGGTCTCTCCTCGAAAAGCCTCTTAGGGTATGCCTCGACTCTTCACGTGACCAGTTTTAGCCAATATGGCGGCAGCTTAATTTTCACGATTGAGCCTGATTTATTTCCAAGAGCTGATTACATTCGCTGAGAATTGTGACCTGAAAACTGAAAACCTACATGTAGAAGGAAAGTCGCCCATTCTGTCACTTCATTTTAAGTCAAATAATTGTTATTAGTGTCAGTATTAGTACAGTAGATTTGTAGTAAAGTTTCAAGACGGCATGTTGTAGCTCACTGGCTTCTTTTCTCGGTACACAGCGAAGAAAGACTATATTCTAGTATCGATGAAAACGTCTTTCACATATTCGTTTAATTTTTAAAAGGGAAATTTACATTTAGTTGAAAGCTGTTTGCAAGTAACAGTGATAGTTTTATAATTTATTCATTTATTTTTTGTTAGTGTGTATTTGAGGTGTGTGAAAAATATGACATATCGCCAACCTGGTCTGATCCGCCATTGAAAGACTACAGGGCGATGGTTGAGTGTTTCTAGTTATTATTCTAAAAACTTCTTTCACATACACCTTTAATTAATATGAGGGGAATGTACCATCAGTTGAAAGATATTTGCGAGTAATAGTGATAGTTTATAATTTTAGAAAAATTGTTAGGGTATTTGAGGGGTGTGTGGCAGTGTCAATTAACCCTCCGTCAATGCCCATGCCATTCCACACACGCAGGAAGATATCTGAAGGCTTAATTACTAAAGTAGAAAAACGTCTCAAAGCAGATTTTTAAACAGAATTGACAGATGGTGTTAACACATGTGTTCTAGCGATAGTTTTGTGTTCTTTAAAACGTTTGGGGAGGGGTTGCCGGGCTGTATCATTTTTTCTTTCATTCATTCACATATCTATTTCTTTCTTTTGTTCTTTTTCTTTATTTCTTTCATTCATTCACATATAATTCTTGCTCTTCATTCATTAATTCTGTGTTAAGCCCATTTCTGGTGTCCCCCGCCGTGATATTGCTGGAATATTGTTAAAAGCGGCGTAAAACCAAACTCACTCACTCACTCACTCACTCACTCACTCATTGTAAAACTTGGAAGATAATTTAGAAATTGAGAGAAAAAGGCAAGGTGAACTCATTAGCATTCAACATAAACAGAAAAGCATTGAAACATAGTGAGACATTTTAATTGCGTAACAGATCAATTCAAACATATATCATAATAGCACTGTTCACATCTGTGTACATATTTAAGGAAACATGCATGATCATATTGACAGTATAGCTTATGCTTGCAAAAAGTATGCCGATAGTTTCCGACTGATATAATAAACTGTTTAAACGCAACCGAAGTTGCGCTGGGAACGAACCAAGTCACTGTGTGCGTTGGAGCATGACGAGGCACACTAATTTGTACAAATGGTAGAGATAGCAAGCGAGTGACCTATCCCTGCTGTAGAATATCCCTGATATAATATAGGCCAAAATATTGCCTTTAATATTGTGCCTTTCATATTCAGAGTCACATCAGCAGTATTTTTGCCATATCGTGACTAACAGTATACAGAAATAATATTATATTGTTTTGTTTATTGTTTGCGCCGCACTCACCAGTATTCCAGCTATGTGATGGCGGTCTGGAAACATGTGCGTCTGGTGGGTGGGTGAGTATGGGTTTACAACGCTTTCAGCAATATTCCAGCAATAATGCCAAAGACACACGGCATAAAAAAAGCAAAGGCAAACAACAACAAAAAAATTTAAAAAGCCCCAACCAACCAAACAAAACAAAAACAAACCAAAACATCTGCGACATAAATACTCATTCCATTAAACCAACAATAACATGACCTCCGAATCTGAGTGAGTGAGTTTAGTTTTACGCCGCACTCAGCAAAATTCCAGCTGTATGGCGGCTGTCTGTAAATAATCGAGTCTGGACCAGACAATCCAGTTATCAACAGCATGAACATCGATCTGCGCAATTGGGAACCGATGACGTGTGTAAACCAAGTCAGCCGCCTGACCAAGCGATCCCGTTAGTCGCCTGTTACGACAAGCATGGGTTGCTGAAGGTCAATATTCTAACCCGGACCTTCACGGGTCACCTCCGAATCTGAATAGACCATACATGTTCGTCAGATATAATACTCAAGATCTGCATAAACGCTCTCCCGAAACTCAAACGTCGTCTTCTCTTAACCTTTTCACTCAAATCCTAAAGCATACTTATAAGATATTTTAGCATCTAACTAACATTAGAACACGACATTTCATATACTGCTAATTAATCCATAGAAAAACTACAATCTCAGAGCTATGATTACACAATGCCATTTATAAAGTGGTCAAAAGTAACAGGTGTTATATTTGGGAGTACACTTTCTTAGTAAAGTACAAATTCTAGTACGTTTTGGGTTGAGTCCCATCCGGGATTCGAACCCACACTCTCAGAGTCAGGCACCTAATTACAGCAGACAAAGTCAGCCGCCTAACTCGCTCAGCCAACGCGGTTTCCACCCAAAAAGTACTAGAATTTGTTCTTTACGAAGAAAGTGTGATCCCAAATATAACACATGTTACAATCTCAGAGGTTACAAATCGCTGTAAATGAGTGACAAGAAGGCGTAGGTATATGTCTAATATATGTGTAACACGATTTGTTTGCGTCGTAAATTTTGTATAAACACCCATCGGGTGTGATCTCCTTTTGTAGGACACACGCTATGTGATGGTTGTCTTCACGTCCAGTGAGGCTCGCCAATCTGGGTCAGGCTGGGTCTGTCGTGATGGCCGTGATGGACGGTCTAAGATAGACACGCACAGAAAACAAAGCGAGATTGTCCAATGGTCTCATAAATATTATTCTGCCCCTCCTGACCTACGTTTGTATGAGGATCATGGTTTCTCAGGCTGGCTATGTTTTTCTACAACGAGCTAGCTAAACACGCATTTGAAGCAAGGGTCCATTTATGAACGTGTCACTCAAAATGAAAAGTGAATGCTGCCGCTAAACTGAACAAGTTATTTTAATAAAATAATTAATAGTGCACAATAAAAGGCCACTTACTCCAGTATATCTTGCCAATAATGGTTTACCTTTACATCTTTCTGATACAAACCGCAAATAGTATTTGCAATATATTTGTGTAATGAACACAGATACTGCTTGGCAGAATTCGACACTGATATATTACATTTCCAATGCTTTGAAAGCTCATTTTTGTTCGGTGTTCTTTGAACTTTCAAAGAGATTCGAAACTCAAGTCACGATATTACATAATCATCGTTGATTTCATGCTCTGAAAGGTTTAACGTGTGACACAGCACACTGCAACCCTGGGCTGTAAGTATAAACCAGCAATTGCATACCTAACTCATTGGTCGCCCGTGATAAAGAGCGGCATCATGGCATTGTGTATTTTGGTCTATCTTATGACTGGGAGAAATAATGTTCAATCTCTTGCACACGTTTTTACAGCTCAGGTATGTCGTTGTATTTGTGATTCATATCTGTACATTGCTATGCGGTAGTGTTAACATTATGGAACAATGTTCCAAGTGTAATGTAGTGTACCTGTTGACATTCACTGTTTAGTGGGGCAGTGGTGTATAGTTAGACTTGTCCTAGATTTAGACAGAAAGATCTTGAATGTGCTAAAATGAGCTGATTCCAGAATCATCTATGTACAATGGAAACCGTTTTTTTCCATAATCCGGACTAATCTCTGCGTCCGGCAAAATTATTTTTAATTTCTCATTAAAGCTTGCTTTATAATCCGGACTCTCTCAATTACGGATTATAGACTAAAATAACACTCCCGACAATCAACTTGCTTTGAGAACAATGCTTTGTGATCCGAACGTAGCTGACTAAAATAACAGTCCCGACAATCAACTTGCTATGAGAACAATGCTTTGTGATCCGAACGTAGCTGACTAAAATAACAGTTCCGACAATCAACTTGCTATGAGAACAATGCTTTGTGATCCAGACGTAGCTGACTAAAATAACAGTTCCGACAATCAACTTGCTATGAGAACAATGCTTTGTGATCCGGACGTAGCTGACTAAAATAACAGTCCGTTGAATAACCATCGTCTTTACTTCTGTTCTCAATGGTTAATTAATTCTATGAACACACAGAAGAAGTATCGGATGAAGAGGTAGAACTTCCGATATTCTCCCTCATGTTCACAATTTGGCAGACATGACTGAAAACATTGTGCTATGTCGAAATGAACCTTAAAGTGTATTGCAGTAATTTCTAGCATATGTTTCTCAGCCATAAACTCGTCTACCATCTCATCAGTACATCTGCTGTTCTAGGATGACAAGCATTATGTGTGATGGTCATTATACCCGGGATACTGTTCCAAGTTGGACTACTGTTGGATAAACTGCGGCTATTTATCGCTTTGCTGACTGCATTGTATTATATTACTTTTGAAATTGTTTTGCCACTAATTTTTGCACTGCCATAATGATATCTTTCAAATGATTGGTATCGATTTGTGAACTTAGTCTATTATAATAATTATATAATTTTTATTTACAACACATTTATTTGTTGTTATTTGATTTCACATTCAGTCCTTTTACTTTGACTGCTTCCGGGTTAACAGTTTAGTTCCAACTTGGAAATCATCACGTAACAAAATGTATATACTTAGTGCCGTCGCTCTATGGCTGAAATAACACTGGTGTGACGTTAAGTGAGTCATCTTACACCGCCCACAGCTGTTTACGCAAAACGGAATCGGTTTCGTGTGATAATCCAGACTGGTTGTTCTCTCGCGTCGACATTAGATATATTATGTCTGTAACATTCATACGTACAACTATAGTGGCAATAACCCGTGAAGGTCCGGGTTAGAATATTGGCCTTCAGTAACCCATGCTTGTCGTAAGATGCGACTAAAGGGATCGGGTGGTCAGGCTCGCTGACTTGGTTGACGCATGTCATCGGTTCCCAATTGCGCAGATCGATGCTCATGCTGTTGAATAGACAACAACACTGGATTGTCTCTATTATCCACAGACCGCCGCCATATAGCTGGAATATTGCTGAGTGCGGCGTAAAACTGAACTCACTCACTCACTCACTATAGTGGCAATATTGCAAAGCATTGAAGGCGGTGTATCGGGTGACCGTCACTCTTCCTGGAGATTCTTTTGTGCGAACACCTGGAGATTCTTTTGTGGGAGTTCGAGTTTTGTCGAAGGCACAAACTGCCTCCATACCAGACGAAATTCGAACTCTCATACATAGATATCGGTACTCCTCTCTTGTATTTCCTCGGTCAGTACTCATGTGATATGGGTAGTTCGTACTTTTTCCTTGTTTCCCACCGACTATCTCTAACCGTAAAAGGTTTTCTAGTTTCAGTTTCTCCCGCCGCTTTGTTGAATTTCTGCCCTGATGTGATCAAAACATACACTTACACTTGCACACTCAGAAAGCTTGATATTTCATCAACGTTTATAAAAATTGTTTCCGAAGGACATAGATTCAATCTACATCACAAATACATTTAAATAAATTTGCATTTAATTTGCATAAAAAACGTTACACGATAAATGAAAACACACTTCTTATTTCGACCTCAAGGTATCTTTGTCGATGAGATTGGTGTGAGTGAGTATGGAAATACTGCTTAATGTTGCATAATATTGCAGCTATCCTCAGGGAAATGTCTTCTGTTTTGCAGTGTGAGTTTTATGAACTGCATTCAATGTTGAAAATCACAAATCTGTTAAATATCACATTCAAGGGACGAATATCTATATCTGTTTTTTCACATGCTAAACTGAAATAGTTAGAAACTGTTCCACAACAAAGTTGAAGATGCGAAACCCATAAAGATACAGCTCACCGAATGCCCGATAGTGCGTCATCGAGTTCTCCCATTAATATGAAATGGGCGTGATCAGCTGGTAGGTCCACATAAACGGGGATTAGTTTGTCAGGTTTTTTATGTACATGTTAGTAGCCGCTGGAGAGACTGACGAAAACATGGATTATGTTATACACAAACCTATTCACGCACACACTGGCATCCCTTTATGTGCGTCCCCTATACAAACATGACACGAGGGTGGCATGTGCGTACACAGTCAAACGAGTTATGAAATACGCCTCGGTACTGTAGTTCAACTATTCTCAAAAAAGACAACCACTTAAAATGTGTATATCAGCATTTATAGCATACATGCAGAAACACTAATACAGTCCACTATAGATCATGATCAAAAGAGTGAGTGAGATTAGTTTTGCGCCATTTTTAGCAATATTCCAGCAATATCACGGCGGGGGACACCAGAAATGGGCTTCACACATTGTACCCTTGTGGGAATCGAACCCGGTCCTTCGGCGTGACGAGGAAGGGGCAACTTGCTGTTCACTGTAAGTGTGTCACCCCTGGCTGCAATGGCAGATGAAGCACTCTTGGAGAGTGAGAATGAAGAACACATCCGTATGATCGCCAGAATGATCGCCAGAATGAAAAGTGAAGACTGACATCACCTCTGTCCAGAAGATATACAACGCAGAACTCGACCCAGCTGACGAACATGCCACGATGCCTTCCTTTTCCAGTATCCAGGCTCTCTACAGACACCGCGCGCCAAGTCCATTCCACAGCTCTCACAAACACGAGCCACTGTCAACCTGCAAGAGCCCTGGAGCAAGACAGAAGATGGCAGAGACTTTCTGTGCATAGATGACGGTGTTGAAGATCGACTGTTTATGTTTGCGACAACTGAGGTGTTCGAGATAGTGAGTGAGCAGGACACTATTTTCATGGACGGTAGACTCTTTGTTTGCCCAAGTTTGTGGCTGCAAGTGTACATCATTCATTGATTTGTGGATGGAAAGATGTTGCCTGTTGCCTTTTCCCTTCTCCCAAACAAGACCAAGCAGACTTATGTCAGACTGTTTAGTTTTGCTGAAGGACGTTGTAGGTGCGAGGACTGGTGTATATCTTTCTCCAGAAGTTATTGAGACAGACCTTGAAGCAGCAGTCATCAGTGCCATCCGCCAGTTTCTTCCCCGCAAGTTCTGTTAGAAGTTGCTTTTTCCACTACGCCCAGACTCTGTGGAGGCAATTTGTGGACAGAGGTCTTGCCAGAGACTACACCAACAACCCAGCAGTGCAGATCCACATCAGAAGAGCCGCCGGTTTGCCACTTCTACCCCTAGGTGACGTCCAAGACGCCTGGATAGAAGAGATGGAGCAAGGACCAGACATGCAGCAGATAGTCGGCTTCAGTGACTACGTCACCAGGACATGGGTAAACTTTGATGCTACCTTCCCACGAGCCATATGGAATCAGCATGAGAACTCAGTACAGGTCCACGCTCCAACAACCATCTTGAAGGCTTCCACAGCGGTCTCAAGAAGAGAATGCCCAGGGCTCACCCTAACATATATCAGTTTGTGAAAGACCTGATGAACATCGAGACAGCTGATGGACGATCCAGAAGGCAGATTGGTCTTGGTGGTGCCATGAGGCAGATTGGTCTCGGTGGTGCCATGAGGCAGATTGGTCTCGGTGGTGCCATGAGGCAGATTGGTCTCGGTGGTGCCATGAGGCAGATTGGTCTCGGTGGTGCCATGAGGCAGATTGGTCGTGGTGGTGCCATGAGGCAGATTGGTCGTGGTGGTGGTCTGCCATGAGGCAGATTGGTCTTGGTGGTGCCATGAGGCAGCCATTAGGCACATTGGTCTTGGTGGTGCCATGAGGCAGATTGGTCTCGGTGGTGCCATGAGGCACATTGGTCTTGGTGGTGCCATGAGGCACATTGGTCTTGGTGGTGCCATGAGGCAGATTGGTCTCGGTGGTGCCATGAGGCAGATTGGTCGTGGTGGTGCCATGAGGCAGATTGGTCTCGGTGGTGCCATGAGGCAGATTGGTCTTGGTGGTGCCATGAGGCATCGTGCTCGTGCGGACAGAGACCACGATGCCAGAATTGAGAGACTGAAGCTGCAGCTTGCCACTGGCAGAAGATATGTGATCCACTTTCTGGATGCCATAGGACATTCAAGTAAACTGCAATGATTTTGGAGCGTATGATATGTAGATTATCTAATGTTGCTACATGTATGATGTATGGAGTGTTAGTGGAGTGATATAGTATATCAAAGCATACCAAATCATGTATATCAAAGCATACAATATTATCAATTGTTGCTACATGTATAAAATGCAGAAATATATCAAAGTATGCAAAGTCATGTATATCAAAGTATACAATATTATCTATTGTTGCTACATGTATACAATGCTGAAATATATCAAAGTATGCAAAGTCATCTTCATTGTTGTTGTCTTGTTGGAAGAGTTCATTATCCTAAAGGGATGAAGGTAATTGTGTTATGTGCACTCATCCATAAATTTGTTTTGATAGAGGTGTAGGCGGAATGGGGTGTAGGAATATGAGGACAGGCCCATATGATCAAAAATAGAAACACATGTCACATTCCTTCGTGTGCCACGAAATCAATTATGTTACAGGAAAATATTCATTTTGAGGCACTTTAACATATCGCGAAAAATGGAACGTATGTGTTTAATCACATAATATACCACATTTCAACAAACACTTTGTCTTTATTATTATCATATTGCTTTCAATCGGCAACTGTCGGTACCGCCTCACTGTATTCGTGACCAACCAAGATTTCTTCTCTTGAATAGGCAATTACAATAACATTTTATAAGGTGTAAGAAGATATACACCAGTGAAGATCCTGGTTATAATTGATCTTCAGCAACAGGCGACTAACGGGATCGGGTGGTCAGGCTCGCTGACTTTGTTGACACATGTCATCGTATGCCATATGCACAGATCGATGCTCAAAACGGTGATCACTGGATTGTTTGATCCAGATTCGAATATTTACAGACGGCCTCCATATTGCTGGAATATTGCAGAGTTAAACAATATATCGACACGAGTATAAATATTTTTTCGGACCTGTTTTGCAGTGTGTGGACAGTGGTTCCAGATGATGGAGATCCAACATACTGGACAGTTGTGATGTATTTGAGTGAGTTCCGTTCGAGCTTTACCCGGGTTTACGCCGCACTGCAATGTGTGAAGCCCATTCAGTGATATGGCGGCGGTCTGTAAATAATCGAGTAGTTTTGGACCAGACAATCCAGTGATATGGCGGCAGCATGAGCATCGAGTCTGACCAGACAATCCAGTGATCAACAGCATGAGCATCGACCTGCGCAATTGGGAACCGATGACATGTGTCAACCAAGTCAGCGAGCCTGACAACCCGCTCCCGTTAGTCGCCTCTTACGTCAAGCATAGTCGCCTTTTATGGCAAGCATGGGTTGCTGAAGACCTACTTTACCCCGGATCTTCACGGGTCGTGATGTATTTGGAATAGTGTTAATGAGTTGTTCTGGGTTCTTGATGGAGAGAGTACCATATCATTTCCCACAAAAAGTGCTATTGACTCTTCAGGTGCCTGTCACCAGAGAAAAGGCATTGTGTTAAAGGTGTCGTTTTCTCATTTTGACTTTACTCAAATGTCTAATTATTAGACATTTGAGTAAAGTTAAAATGATAAAAACGACACATTATACGTAAATGTAATCTCCCAGCGATCTCACACGTTCTAAGAGATAGAGGATGCATGCCGAACTTATTCTATGGAATATCTTGCTAAATATACTGAAAAGCTATTATTCCCAAAATGCCATAAATGTTGCGTCATCTTATGAAAAGAAGCGACCGTAAAATCCGCTACTGTCTCTGAAACATCAGCACAAAAGAACACCCAAGTTTTGATGATCATCAGAAATAGATTCTATTTGGTGTAAAACCATTCAATGGCCATACATCGCCA
This sequence comes from Haliotis rubra, assembly GCF_003918875.1. Taxonomy (NCBI): domain Eukaryota; kingdom Metazoa; phylum Mollusca; class Gastropoda; order Lepetellida; family Haliotidae; genus Haliotis; species Haliotis rubra. The sequence goes on along the minus strand of NW_025767051.1, from coordinate 665,463 downwards.
AACAAAAACTTTTTAAACGTTTTATTAAAAACGTCACAACCGTCGCACAGTTGCCATTAGTCAGCATCATCGATGTGACACTCTCTGTGTTGGGTCATTCGATTCATAAATGTATGATGGTTTTTACCGTTATTTTTACGAAAACCGTCAACAAAACATGACTTCCGATCTGAATTTTTTTGTTGATAGTTAAAAAGAAATTTACGCAAACGTTGTTGGCATATGGATAGGTGCAATAATTTTGCTGACAGCTGAATAATTTAAGTAAGGGTACAAAATCATCTCACAGTTAAAGAAGAGCGGTGACCATCCCATAGAATAGCATTATTTGAATAAAATCCTTTGTGACGAATTCTCGGAAGAGCAAACACCAGGAAATATGTCCCATAACTTTCAGCAATATATACGGTCGTAACCTAGATTTGGGAGTTAATTAACCCTATTACCCGCTACCCTATTACCAGCGTTTGACATAGTTCTGGGGTGATGTAGCTCAAGTTACACTCACTTGGTCCGTCAGGGGTTGCTACGTCTTGGAGTGAGAGGTTGGACGACCACAGTCTAAGTAAACTTAGGGTCAGTATTATTCGTTACACTGCTATACTGCGTCTAACAAAACCTAGTAGAAGGTCGCGTCAGCTAACCTTTTCGACTGACCAGTCAGAACACAGCTTACCAAATCGCGAAAGTTAACATTCGCACATACCGTTTGAACCTTTACCTCAAAAACTCGAAGGATTCCGACTGATACACGCAATGAGTAAACAGTCACTGAAAATAGCGTTTTCGTAAATATTCAAGGATATCATCGTTCGACAAGATAAGCAAACAGTAACCATGTCATTAGAAACCCATAAGAGTATATACTGAAGGTCAAATATATGCGGATTCTCTTTTGTTGATAGATCAGTGTCAGCGACCAGGGAAGAGAAAATCCAAACACCGTTTTGTTAGTCCCGCCGAACCCTAACAAGTAGTCGTTGTCTGATTGGTTAAATCCGTTCGGCCGTCTCGCGTTTGATTGGACGGTCATAGGTCGCTCAAAGGTTAGCTGACGCGACCTTCTACTAGGTTTTGTTAGACTCAGTATAGCAGTGTAACGGATAATACTGAGCCTAAGTTTACTTAGACTGGGAGGACAGGGACTCCTCACTCAAACACTGCATTCATGTACTGGCACTCTGGCATACGATGAATAACTCAACGCCAGGTTCTATACTCACATAGGTTTACTCCTTCCCTCTCGTCATTACAAGGTGACTTGGACTGGACAGGACAGGGCAAGCTCTTTACCAAAGATGGAACTGCACGATCGCGATGCGAACTTTCTGCTGACTTTGACAACCGCAAAACTTTCTAGTGCTGACGGTATCTTTTTAAGGTGTTCGAGCCTGCTCCGATCTTTTCACATGTCAATATTTCTGATTCGTTTAAAGTTCCATCATTCCATGGTCTCATGTCGCACCTCGTGATCGGAAATTGCTGTTAACGCTCATCGATAATTCACAGTCAATTGCTACTTTAAGGGACTTTTATGTTCTGTTACTGGCAGTTATTGTGTTCTATATCCCTTGATTTATTTCCAATCAGTGATAGCATCACTTCTACCACGAAATACGAACTCTAAATCTGAATTGACGTCAACCTCGAAAGTGTTCGTGAAGCTATGTTGTGCAGCAAAGGCATTGTTGTCGAAATCACACGCATTCATATTGACGTTGTTCACTGAAACACGTCATGGTGCCCGAGAAGATGACCCCACTGCCCTGCCATAGATTAGCATGTTTTCTGATCTATTTTAAAGTCATTGTTGGCTTTGGCTATGTGCAACTGAAACAACCCTTCCATTTGATTGACACGTGAATATCACAATAGTTTGAAGTTTTGTTTCAAGTTGGAGTACCCGTGAAGGTCCGGGTTAGAATATTGATCTTCAGTAACCCATTCTTGTCGTCAGAGGCGACTAACGGGATCGGATGGTCAGGCTCGCTGACTTGGTTGACACATGTCATCGTTTTCCAGTTGCGCAGATCGATGCTCATGCTGTTGATCACTGGATTGTCTGGTCCAGACTCGATTATTTACAGACCGCCGCCATATAGCTGAAATATTTCTGAGTGCGGCGTAAAACTCAACTCACTCACTCACTCCAGTTGGAGAAAGTCCTCAACCTCGCATTATTTTCGCATGTGAAACTTGTTCGAGACCGTGACGCGCTAACAATCAACGCGTGGTTCTGGACATTTTCCTGTAATCAATGTACAAAGCTGTACTCCATTGTATATCTCATCCGCTCTGTCCAAGTACAAATGGTACCATGCCACATATTTTATGGACACTTCTTTGAGTTACATGTCCAAAGTTATCAGTGCTTTTACTGTCCTATACAACATTTGCATGCGAATTTGTCAGAAAACGTTAAAGCCAGTGTAGGTGCTAAACCTAAGACCGAGTCACATCGAACCGTTATTAAAGTTTTGTTATATATTTGTCTTACATGTGTGGGGAGCGCAGCTGTCCACAAAAGTCGAAAGGGACCGACGCTTCAACCAGTTGTTATGAAAGTGTGTTTTTTGTAATTTGTATTATCATTGACTAAGTGATAGTTAATATGGGTCACAATGTTTAAAGTTTTGAGTGTGGGTTTTGGCTCGCATCGCGCATCGTATATGTTCTATGGCAGTAGTATTTGTAGCGGCACGCCTTTTTGATAGCGCTTCAGAGTTGCCTCCCTTGGGGCAATCTTTGTATTTGTTTTGACTTCCTGTCTTGTGTTTACGATGGCTTTCGTGAACGTTCTGAGAGAATAATGATGGAGCCTAGCTTTGCTAGAATGCTCGAGAACTGTGTAGAGAGAGAGAGTGTATTTCACATTGGCCTCATGGCCCAGAGTACGAAAAAGACATGTTTGTTTGTTTGTGCGCATACAATACATATACATAAATATAATGCATCAATATATAACAGTCAGACAGGTAGGTTTCTCTTCAGATAGATTGCTAGGCTTTTAATAACGTTCATATTTTTTGTGCATAACAACTGCTTAAACTGTGTAAGAGCTATATAAAGGCTGGATATTGCGTTTTGCGACGGACTTTTCACATGACTGGATTTATACACATCTCTCTCCCATCGTCGAGTTTCTCAACATTTCAGGACTGACCGTGCTTGCATGCTGTCATTGTAAACAATCTTCAATCAGTATATCTGCTCTCACTGTAAATGTCAAGACTCTGGTGAGTTAATATTTTATATTTGTGACCCAATATTTTAGATTTGTGACTCAATTGCATTGTACTAGAAATCTGTATTGTCATTCATTGTAGCTTGCTCATTGTTTGTCCAATGTATTATTGAATATTTTAGACTTGTCTGTGTTCTATTTTGGTGGTTCAAAGGGGACTCTTAAAACTTTTGTCACGGCAAATTTTTAACCGTAACACAGTATAGACACAAATAGGCAGCTCCACAACGTTGCCGTTGATCCTTACCAACGGTGATGAGCTTCGCATGTTTTTCATCGGTGTGTCCAGGAACAAACGTACAACTCCATCGTCGTATGGAAATGGCCAACATGACATCTGCAATTAAGGCAATTACCTAATATTGTGAGTGAGTTTAGTTTTACAACGCTTTTAGCAATATTCCAGCAATATCACGGCGGGTTACCTTATATCCGACATGAACACATTAGACACAAGCTTAAACATGACGCTAAATATTCCATATTGCATGCATTACAGCACATACCCGCGAAGGTCCGGGTTAGAATAAACCTTCAGTAACCCATGCTTGTCGTAAGAGGCGACTAACGGGATCGGGTGGTCAGGCTCGCTGACTTGGTTGACGCATGTCATCGGTTCCCAATTGCGCAGATCGATGCTCATGCTGTTGATCACTGGATTGTCTGGTCCAGACTCGATTATTTAAAGACCGCCGCCATATAGCTGGAATATAGCGGAGTGCGGCGTAAAACTAAACTCACTCACTCACTACAGGACATACACATTTAGGCTGTGACGGAAATCAGTATGGTTGTTGAAATACTACAAAATGTATCCGGTAATATAACGTCCTTTATATTTATCCCCATACTGCATTTATGTACTTTCTTCACCCACAAAGTATCTTTTTCACTGACAACTGGGTTAAGACGGCAATTGTAATCCATGAAAGAGTCCTAGAAGATAACTTATCGTCAGCGGTCAAAGAACTGTGAGTGGTTTCGATATTGGTGCATTTTACACATAGAGAAAATGCTTAATGTAGCCATTGCGGATAAGTTGTATTCCACCATAATGAAAATGGTAAAATTGGTGAGATTATCCTACTAAAACGACGAATAGGGGAAAATGTATAGCATTGACAATTGGTTTACACATAGAATGTCACTCTGGTATTTAGTAGATTGCGCTGAATGTTGACGATGATGTATCTCGACAGACAATGAAGTCTTTGACGGTGAAACATTATTATGAACAGGAAAATCGCATTCTGTCGTCACAGGACAAATCGCGATTGAAATAACATTGCATCGAGATGTGAATAATATTACTGTTATAAATAACAAATATAATGTTATGTGTGCACTAATATAATTATTGTGTCTGAAGTGATGGTCGTTGTTTCAAGCTGCCCCAAAGGAGAATACAGCAACATTATCAGATGTGACTGCAAGTGTAAATCTTCTCAACTTCTATGCACATCGCTCTGTAACTGCAATGGGAACTGTTAAAGGAGACTTCAGAATCACAGAGATCGATGTTTGACAAAATGATGTCACGTGACTGATCAAAACAGTAAGGTTTTCATTATGTGGATGATGAATTATATCTTTTACTACTAAACATAAATCTTGTTTGTTATATTTCTTGAAAGTATTATGAATAGCCCTTTGAACGACGAATATATCTCACATATTGCAACAAATGAAGATTTTTTATAGACGGCGACCATTCTTGGTGGACTTCAGCACTAGTTGATTTTTGGCGGCCGTCTTTGATACTTGGGAAAATAGGCCCAACAAATCGGGCACTCCCCAAAATATGTTTTATCATGATGTTCCCCAGTTATTGTGCAAGGTTTTCTGCTTTAATCCAGCGGTGAAAAGTCATGTAGTGTTAGAATTGGAAATCCTTGATTTTAGGCTTCCGTCCTGGAACCCCAGTGTAAACAGAATGACGTCACGTCAGGAAGCTGCAACAGGGAACTACAACCATCTGGAGTGAGTGAGTGAGTTTGGTTTAACGCCGCTATTAGCATAATTCCAGCAAAATCACGTTGAGGGACACCAGAAATGGCTTCACACACTGTACCCATGTGGGTAATCGAACCTGGGTCTACAGCGTGACGAGCGGACACTTTAACCACTAGGCTAACCCACCGCTAAGGGTTGTTGGAGAATCTTTCTGTAGTCCTTTCATATAACATTCAAGCTCCAAGACTGACTGACTGACTGAGTTTGGTTTTACACCGCTTTTAGCAATATTCCAGCAACATCACGGCGGGGGACACCAGAAATGGGCTTCACACATTGTGCCCATGTGGGGATTCGAACCCGGGTCTTCGGCGTGACGAGCCAACGCTTTAACCATTAGGCTACCCCACCGCCCCTCAAGCTCCAAGAACAAGTTAAACCATTGATAACACAACAGTCTCGTTTCCTTTTGACTGGGTTCCGTCCTATTGCGCAACTTAGTACAATAACCAGTCCAGAATTTTGAGACCAAGTCTTTAACTGGATGCAGAAATATCAATCAGTATTATTTGATACATCTAACCACTTGAATATTGCAACACTACGCTCCTTATAATCCTTGCAAACATGTCGTGCAGCGTGCTCTGTCGTACAGCGATCACTGACAAACATAAACATGGAAATCGTGGAAATCTCAAAACGAGACTCTGCCGCTAGAAATGTTTGGCGGTCTGGTACGGACTTGATATTATATCAATCTCTATTGTGCGTTATAGAACTACACTGTATCAGCGCACACAACACACAACATGTGTAACCAATGAGCCAGATGCATTGTGAATCATTTTACCACCTCATCAAACTGGGGCAGTCTGTGACATCTTAGTTAAGGTCATGCTGCCTACACCTCGCCATAAAATATAGAAATACGATGTTATTAAAGTTTAAAATTATGGTACAAGGAATTGGAATTTAGTGTAACCATAGTTGTTTGTGATGTCTATTTTCACTTTCACACGAGAAAATTCGGATCGGCTGAAAAGTATGTCATTGTCTGAATAGGTTAATGAGACTCATGTGTGACGATTATAATACAGCACCAGGCCTGTTTTGCAAGTTGGATGACTGTGTCTGAGAGGGAAATATTACCATCACTGTCTTTTTACTAGTACTTTATTCACTGCTCTTGTATTATATTTCCTTCCAATGTTTACTAACACATTTGTACTGGGCTAGCTTTGTGACGATTTGCATTGATTTGTAAATTTTGTATATTTAAGAATGCAATTGTTAAAGTCATCACATGACTTTGTTGATTGACCGCCTCCGTGGTGTAGTGGTTAGAGCGTCCGCCGGGAGAGCGGAAGATCGCGGGTTCGATCCCCGACCGCGTCATACCAAAAGACGTTAAAATATGGTACTTGTTGATCCCTGCCTGGCGCTCAGCATTAATGGGTACAAGAAGGACTGGTCGGCTCGGAGTCAATATAATGTGTCTGAGTGGGGTATTCATGCTTCACTGCGGCATGGTATCTCAGTGGGCTAGCACTATAAAACCAGCTTCAGTCTGGGCTAGTACAAGCAGCCGCACATACACATACACACGCATGCACGTCGTCATATGAGCGAAATATTCTCCAGCACGACGTTAAACCCAATTTCACCTCACTTCACTTTGTTGATTACGTACTGGTTCAAGGTAAACCTTTTAGTTTCAACTCGGGACTCTGATCAACACTTAAGAATAATCACAAACGGTTTACACACAGAGTTCTCTTCTTGTGATTGTCAGTATGGCGAAAGATTGGTAGCTCCGATTCTGTTATCCTGATTTTCAGAAATACAGACCTCTTACTACAAGAAACGACAGATGTCCATATAAACGTTCTTAGTTTTAATACCATATAAATCAACAGGTGCTTGTCTTCCACACACCTACCTCAACATAAAATCAGGTCACGTTCATACGATCAATGACATTCCGTGTATTACGTGTAAATCATAGGATGACACCGCAGTGTCACTTTTACTCGTGCAGTTGACAACAGAGCACCTACTAATGTACGCATCCGTGGTTTTCAGATCACCTGGCTGTTCTCGTTGCGAAAAATGAACATTACTCTGATTTTTTCACACACTTGAACACGGGGTTTCATTGGCCGGTGGAGAGGTGGTTCGATCCACAGTCCCTAAGTACTGTCCGCATACTGCGCCCGAGAGGGTTCAAGTATGGCATGGCATCTAAGTGGCCAAGGACTGAAAAAACGCGATCCAGATGATATGCAGAACCCCCACACCGACAGGCACACGCACGCACGAACGCACACACACACACACACACACCTCTTAAATGTGACTAAACATAACCAATAAACATCTGGACATATGTACGTTTTTGTCCAAATACGGTGATAATATATTTCACAATTTCTATGGTTTGAGTTGGCTTTGGCGCGGATTTTGTTTGGTAACGCCGCACACAGCAATGTAAATAATCGGATCTTGACCAGACATTCCAGCGATCAACAGCATGAGCATCGCTCTACGCAATTTGGATACGACGATATGTGTCAACCAAGTCAGCGAGCCTGACCACCCGATCCCGTCAGTCGCCTCTTACGACAAGCACGGGTTACTGAAGACCAATTCTAACCTGGATCTCCTTGAGTACTATGGCACGGAACTGTTGGCATAAGCAATGAGGGGTTTTGCCTCTATGGTACGGTTTGCACCTTTCACCTAATGCATTTTATAATTTAAAAATATTTTACTTTAATCATTTGGATAAAAAAGATATGTATTTTACATAACAAGAATTCGCCCACCATCTATTAATTTCGTTCTGTTTACTGAGGTAAACAGCCAATTCGTTATTCAGGCCATGTGTTTTGTCAGCTAAAAATTAACTTGACTTGAAACTTGGCAAGAAACGACAGTTATATAAAGAAAATAGCCTTCAGAATCTTTGAATGGCACTTGGAAGTGATACACCTAAAGGGGGACATTTTATGAAGCCTTTGGTGTTCCAGAAAAAGGGCGTTTATCGGCGTTTTAATTTGACAAATGCACTTTTATGATCTTTTACATACCCTGTGTGTCAATCAACATGTCACCGCGAGGAGAGTTTGTGACTGCTCATAGCGTATAGTGGAACACACAGAGAGTGTTTAAAGTTTGTTTTTAAAATATCTAAAATATTTTAAAATATTTTAAAACATGAAAAGTGTACTACATGCGACCTTGCTTTTGAAAAATCATTTTAAGTCACCTGTCAAATTAAAATACCAGTATATGGGCTACATGGTGAAAAACGTGTGAGGTAATCGTTTATTTTTAAAAAGGTATGACATAAAATAGATCGTACGAGTACATAATAAAGCTACAATTATGCAAGCTATAAAAATTAAATATTTTCTTATAATACACTTTGGAACAACAAATTAATGTATTTTTGTCAATATATTATTGATGGAACTCACAGTGCACAATGGAATGCATATTATTAACATACAGGTACATGCTGCATTAAACAATAGCGTCATCTCTCTTGCGAATAATTATTCAGTTACATTATGGGTTATCAATGTTTTGATAGTGATTTGCAATGCCTGTATTTTACATTGGTATGTTTATCAGTGTAACTGAATATTCGGCAAAGATAAGCCGACTTAGCTATGCCTAATACTGTTAGACATAATTGATGTTGCCCCAAGGGCAGGTCGAAGGTCAGATGACGTCGGCGCCTTGTTCCGCCAGCAACACCTCCACGACATCAGCAACACAGAACTACACTTTCTGCTGTGGATTACTGTCTTGTGGAAGAGGTAGGATACGATTTTCAATAATGTCATTATAATATTACATTATGGTGCTTCAGCCTGTGTAAATATCCCATTTCAGAGGAATAGCTCATTTGAATAATCCATTCAAAATTCTATTTGTAACGTTTGATCCTCTAGCGGTTCTCACACATGCATGATCGTGTTCTGCAAACCCCTATATACCGGACCTCTTTTATACGGACGGTGTTTGTCTGCTCAACATAGATACAAATAGCTAGGGACTGTGGGGTAGGCTAGTGGTTAAGGCGTTCGCTCATCACGTCGAAGACCCGGGTTCGATTCCCAACATGGGTACAATGCGTGAAGCTCTTTTCTGGTGTCCCCGACGTCATATTGCTGGAATATTGCTAAAAGCGGCGTAAAACTAAACTCACTCACTGTGACACATGAAGCGAATTCATTGCCATGGCGTATGCTTCTAAGAAAATGGGGAAAATACCCGGAGTTTGATCTATTCAATTTTGAGATTGTATTTAATCCTGGATGTTAAATATTTGCATTCGGGCTTTAAGTGACTGTGTGAGTTTAGTTTTGCGCCGCACAATATTCCAGCTATATGGCGGCGGTCTGTAAATAAACGAGTCTGGACCAGAAAAACCAGGGGTCAACAGCATGAGCATTGATTTACGCAATTGGGAACCGATGATTATGTGTCAACCAAATCAGCGAACCTGACCACCCGATCCCGTTAGTCGCCTCTTACGACAAGCATGGGTTACTGAAGACCAATTCTAACCCGTATCTTCACGGGCTGGCTGAATTTACTTTTACGCCGCTTTTAGCAATATTCTAGCAATATCAAGGCGGGGGACACCAGAAATGGGCTTCACAAATTGTACCCATGTGGGAAATCAAATCCGGGTCTTCGGCGTGACAAGTGAACACTAAAACCACTAGGCTACCCCACCGACCCTCCAGGCATTAAATATTTGAAATACGGTAACTCATAGCATCACGTTTTGCTTGTGTTAGGATGGCGGAATCCCGAAACGGTTCAAGCAAAGAAACTAAGGCATAACGCAAATGTCATGCTATGCTTATTACAGTTACATCTTCCGTCACAGGATGTGTTTCAGTAACGTGTGAAACACCATCTACAGCAACATGACGCCGCTGTCAACGTGTATTCTGATAGTAGCGTGCACGCTTCAGTTCACGCCGGTAACGGCACGTGAGAACGGAGTAATGCCTAATTGGATCAAGGACACGTTTTGCGGCCAAGCCAAGGGAGGTTACTCTATGATCCCATGGGACTGTAGCGGGTACCTTCACTGTAGCAACGCCCATCTGGGGCCGGCCAGGTGGATCAACTGTCCCCCAGGGCTCAGCTTCGACATGAGCTCCAAGAACTGTGGATGGAGCTCTGGCTCGTGCAGCGCTGCTGCGATGGCAGGTAAGGTACATAGATTCGTAGAATTTGTATAACTGAAGTAGTGAGTGCTTGATAGGTATTTATGCCATTTTCAGACATATTTCTGCGTATTACGGTGTGATAAACCAAAATAGGCTTTACAGACTTAACACACATGCGGAGATTCGAACCCGTGTTTCCGGGTTACGATTGATTGCTGTTTAACAGCTACGTGTGAAGCCAGGCTCCCCTAAAGTGGCTAAAGCTTTCGCTCTAATACCTGTGTTCGATTCCCCACATGGGTACAATGTGTGAAGCCCATTTCTGGTGTCCCCGCCCTTGATATTGCTGGAATATATCTAAAAGCGACATAAAACCCAACTCACTCACTCACTCCAGGGTTCCCTCCACAATCATGACGCTATTATGATCAGAATAATTAAATTATTTGATTCGTGTCGATGTCTAAATCAAGAAGTAAATGCGAAAAACATCAGAGAAAACACAAACAACAAAGACATGTTAATATATTCACATTTACATAAAATTAATTAGGCACACACATTAAAAAAATACTGCTAATTGATAACAATACAGTATATAACAGAGTGGAATATCATGTATATTATGATGGTAGTGGCTATAAACAAAGGTAGTGATAATAATATTTATCATGTAATGGAGGGTATTATCGGTGCACTAAAGCAATCTCATAAATTTAGTATCCAAATCTGACAACTATGCAAATTACGTTAATCTACGAACTACTTTCCATACACGCAATGCGAATCCTGAAACGTTTAACATTTCATTGATGACGTCGTCGCGAGTTTACATTGCGTGGAGGAGTTTGTAAACAAACATGGCTGCCCTCATTCTCAAAATTAGTGATTCTGTAAGAATTGATGACAGAAGTTCTGGAGTCGTTACTGCAGTAATTGACTTTGAAAAATATGAAAGGGAGCACTTCGTTCAAATTGAAGGTACGGAGTATGAGGCACAAGTGACAGGCGATCGTCGAAGAAAGGTTCCAACCAAGGATTTCGATCTATCGATCACAATACAGACTACGAATCGATTCCGTCAGGTATCAGAAACTGATATTGATGAGGTGATAAAAAAAGAAACACTGCCAAGAAAACCCTGCCCGATTTTGTTGTTCTTTTTAGACAGAAAGATCTTATTTTAAGCATGAGTTATGTTTGCACTATATTAGCGACTAGTTACAACCATATGCCGCCGTCATGAACGACCTTCACCTTAGTGTACCGCTAAGTATTCTTTCGCGAATGCTCGATTCCCTTAATATAAATTAACGTACGATTTGCTTCTTTTTTTACGTGTAATTTTAAGAATGACATTTCACGATAAAGAGATTATTAGAGATTATTAACCGAGTGTGTTTCCGTATCCTTAATATCATATATAAGAATACAAAATATGCATTATGCTCGCCTTATCATATATTAGGAATAATAATTGTATTATGCGAGCCTTTGGCGAGCATAATGGGTTTTTTTTATTCCTAATATATGCAATGATACGGAAACACACTCGGTTAATAGTCTCTATTTACCCAGCAACAGTGATCAAGGTAATACAATATGGCCAGGCAAGACATTTAGGGTGAAAACTATGACCCTTCACTTACAATGAGTAGTAGATATAATGACAGTCCGAGATCAAGTCCAACAAAAGCCTCTGCAAAGCTTTATTTCACAAATAAAGCTTTTGTCAGACCCTTAGATCTCGCCCCAGTATATCTACTACTTTTGAACCCCCAGTTAACTTCCCGACCCCACGTGGCACTACTGTGCTGCTATGACCGCGAACTAGCACGTGACACTATGTCGCGTTGACCTCGATGAAACAGTTTAACGTGAATCGCCTATGATCTCTTTGGTGTTCATAATAAAGGCTTGCTGGGCTTTTTGTATCCACTGTTCTATGTACTTTTTTTTCTCGTCTTCGCTGATAGCAGACTTACGAGACTTGGACCGGATTTCTTGTTTCATTTGACGGTACTTGTCGAGTTCAGAGAGGATTGAACGAAATTCCTCCTCTGAGATCTTACTGTCAGTGAGTGCTGCTGAAATATGCTCACTTACTGTGTTCAGCTTTGCTTCGGCCAGAACCCTGATCTCGTCGTGTTTCAACGCTTTACAATGCAGTCTGCGGGATGCAAACTTAAACACCAACCCTGCCACCCCTACAACCCCAGCTGTCATTTCGATGCCTAGCACTATAGGTGCGGCCACGATGGTGGCTAACAACCCAACACCTGCCGCCCCTAGTCCCATGCTGGTTGCCATAAGGGAAGTATCAGTCCCGTCCACCATATTGAAAGCTCTATGGTACTTCTTATATAGTGCTTTCCGCGTGTCGCGGTCTTGTTCTAGTTGGCGTTTTACATCACATAACTGTCTCAAGCGGAATCCGTCTATGGTTTCCCGGGTCTTCGCGACTTCCTCTACGACGGGGTACAGACCCATACTGTGTGTATAATATATCTTATGAAACATTTTTTAATTGGGTTTCATTTAATAGTCGATCAATGTACTTGAAGCTTGCAAGGTGTAGATCCTCATGCAGTGAAATAGGTGAGAGATTAATAGGTAACTCTGCGTCCACACGAGGTCCATATTGACTTACAAAGGGATCTATATAACCTCTGGAGGGGTCTGGTTGTATGACGATACGGAAACGTCCGTTCGTTTTTACGGTGCCAAAGTGTATTGTTACCCCAGGTAAAAGTTGTTCTATACTATTAGAAGTTTTAAAGAGATAGGCTTCTATAATGAGTGTTGAGCCTGGCTCTACAGTAGTAGTTTGTTGCTCGTAGAAGTCAAACTTTAACTTACTCTTCCCGGATGCCCATAACATGTTGCCATTGGAATCTGGTGCTAACCGAACTTTTACAGCAGGCCCCGGAACGAAAGACCCGAGAAGTAAACCGTTGTTCTTAATTTCGGAGACATAATTATCTCTTTTAAAAGATATATAAGGTGTGGTGAGGGTCATGTTGATCAACCATGCAGGCTCTTTAAAATCTGATAACGACACCCACCTATACATGTTGTCCTTCAAGTGCAGGATGTATAAGGTGTCTTCCTCACCAGGCTGATCGAACCCCTCCGTGTCCCCTAGGTCGTTAAGCGTAGCGTTGGGCCGATGCCTATTCATTGCTATAATACTATTACGAGATAGTTTCCAATTGTTTTTCGGATAATAGTTCAGGGGTGCACTTCACCCCCATGAAGTGTATGTTGTCGGGTAGGAAGATCTTGGTGAGTGATATCGTGTCTTCCACGGTCATGATGATCCCCTGCAGACTGGTGTTGGAGTTGACACCCACCCGCACGTAAACCCGAGTTTGACCCCCTTCACGATTTCAACTTCATCCCGCGATGGTTCCCCTAGGTAGACTTTGATGACCAGCATGGAGTTTGCCGGTAGGCTCGCCAGGACGTTGACCATGCCAGCGAATTCAGACACCAACTGCAGTGCCCCGTCTTGCACTCCCGGTTTACTCGATAGCATGTGGGCTGCCATACTGGCGACTGGGCTGATGACTACGCTACGTCTCAGAGCCGGGACGTAAGCCACGAGCAGGGTTCCGTTGTTCACGACTTTGTTTAGGTAGTTGTCTTTGTTCTCCATGAACACGTAGGGGGAGCCGAACCAATATTGAGAAACCAGTCGCCTTTAGCGGGTAACAACACCCACTTGTCATCGTCGGTGAAGACGAGCATATATGGTTTGTTGATCGATGCGATCGATGAAAGGTATCCTGGTCGTCCCCGTGGAGGATTACGAGCCGTTCTGAAGGGACAGCGAGAAGTTTTTCAACCCCGAGATTGAAAAGGTGGAAGTGACCATCGAGGGCGTGCCCAACCACCTGTTCAGTCATGGTATGAGGGCATACCAGCAGTGGGATGAGATAAAAAGGCTACCGGTTATCAAACAACACCCCCACATAACCAAAGACCTGGACCTATCCTCCGGGCAGATCGGTGAATACCTGACCATCAAGTATGCTCTGTGGTTGGACATGCGATCCACGGATGACGATAAACTGCACGGTAGCGGCCGCCGTATAGACAACGGTAGTGAGGGGATAACCATCCAGATTACCAAGAAGGCTCAACCCGCTGGCAAGTTGAAATTACATCTGTACGTTATTATGGACGCGCAACTAAATGTAGACAATAGGAGATTCGTGCAAGCCATCTACTGATTTGCCCGGCGGCAAGCCATCTATTGATCTACCCCGCGACCCGCACTGCGCCATAGTGTGCGGGCAGACGGGTTGTGGGAAGACCTTTTTCGTGCTGGATATGTTGGAGGGGTACTACGGGGATGTGTTCGATAATATCGTTATCATGTGTCCTACTTTGCACATGAATAGAACATACACGGAAAGACCTTGGGTGATGACGGACCCGGACGTACACAGAGTCGACCCGGGAACACGTCTGCAGGACTGGTTGAAAGCTTATCACAACAAATTCAGGGGGTAGTTAACGCTGTTTATCCTGGACGACTGCAGCGCTAATCGTGAGATAACAAAAAGAGAGACATGCTATCGTACCTGCTATCGGCACATAAAGCACAGCGTCTGGGTGCTAACGCAGAAGTTCAACTCGGTGATGAAAGACCTCAGGGAGCAGACGCGATGGATGGCCTTATTCCACTGCAAGGACATGGATTCGTTAGAGGAGTGATGGGGAGAGAACGATGTGATGAGCAAACTAGAACGGGAACGGGTAAAGAAACAGCTCGCTGAAACTAAGCATGCTAAGCTCGTGCTCAAAACCGACCAACCCGTGGCCTATAGGGTGTTTTAGCTTAGCAAGGCTAAGTAAATGCTAAGCAAAGCTAAGCAAATGCTAAGCAAAGCTTAGCGCTTAGCAATTAATTGTTACGATGGTTGTTTTTGAAGTGCTAGTCGTGTGCAACTTAACCTTCATTTCGCCTGCATCGGGTATTATATTATTAAAACTAAAACTTACTTATTACATTATAAGATGGAGTGTGATGAATTGCTAGAACAACTGTTGGAGGGGCATAAGCGAGGGGACGATGATAAGCGAGGGGACGATGATAAGCGAGAGAGACTGGTAGCGTTGGCTGTTGGTGGCAAAGCCAAACATTACTTTGGGGACTACACTCCCGATAAAATTCACAAAATGTCAGCCGAAGAAATCGATAAGCTGTATGCGAGATACGAGGCTAGACTCGGGGCCGAGATGACAAAGACTATAGGATCATCTATGACCCAGATCTACACTGGTATAGCGTCGTACTTCCTTCCCATTCCCCATGGACGCCGACTTTACCGGTGGGAGGACCTTGAGAAAGACCCATTTATCGAACACGCCTTGAGCTCTATCAGCTGCGTGCTGTACCACAAAGACGGTATGTTTTTAGCCCCGATGACGGCGGCGATTATCACAGCAAAGCATTGCCAATTTAAGGAGGGGAAAAATAATAATAATAGTATACAAGATGGATGCTGCCCAAGAAATGAGTCCCCAAATGGAGGAGACCCCAACGTTGGGGGAACCCCAACTGGAGGTGACCCCTTCAGAGGAAACCTCACCCCAAACCCCCAGGGAGGTGAACCCTACAGTCACCAGACAGAAGAACCCTAAGAGAGTCGCCACCGGTAGAAAAAGGTGGTCTAACCAACATAAGAGTAACACGTGGAGCCGGGCTCCACTCCTGTTGATTGCAGGCGCAACTGCTGCCGTGGCTATCTCATGGTTATATAATAAACAACCACCCAGGGAGGGTATCCCTCCCCCACAATTAGAGGTCAACCCACATATCATGTTATAAATATATATTTTTATATCATATACATAATGTCTGAGGGGAAATCGTTCGTCAACGACGCATACCACACCACCGTGATCGCCAGTCTAGCTGTAGGGTACGCTCGGTTGACCAAAATGGTGCTTAAACTATCAAGCTAGATTTCAACCTGCAGGATATGGGTATGCTCACCTGGGTATGGCGATGGCCACCAAGGACATCCTAGTGAAACAAGGGATCCTACCGGAAAATATTTTGAAGTAAATGTAACTATATATAGGATGGCTACGATCGCCATGATGGTTGGCGGGGCGTTAGTAAACGCCCTGGCATTTTCCGGGAGTAATTTCCTCTTCTCGAAACTCGAGTCACACGGGGCTGAGATACAGGCTGAGCGTAAGCGCCACGACCTGGCTGTTGATAAATTACAAGCAGCGAGTTCTTACGAGTATGCGAAGAAACGTGTACAGAGGATTGATTACGTTAACGAACAACTCAGGTGTGAGAACCATGCCGTTAAAACATTCCATGATGTCGACGACGCAGTGAGAGAATACTACCTACTAAACGGTAAACAGCTAGAACCACTCCCTCCTAAGCCCACACTCGCTCAGTACTACACACCATCTCTGGGGCAAATGGACCGGGAATTGATCTTTATCGCGCTGGGTCTAGCAGCGACTGCGTTGGTTGCAAAACAATTAGACTAAGTATTCATATAAGTATACCAAAGATGAGACCTGCCCCGTACCGATGTCAGTACATACTTATGGGGAAGACCGAGGCCTGTGGTAGGAGCTGCAGGACTGAGGGGTACTGTTGTTTTCATATAAAAGTATCAACTACACGTGTTCTGTGTGTGGTGTCAGGGTGAAAGGTCACTACTGCCTATGCAAAGCTCACGGAGCAAACGTAGTCAGGCATCATCTTATCTACGAGAAGAAAAAAGACTACAGAAAAGAACGTAGGCGCCTCCTCAGGATAGCAGTGTAGTGGCCCAATTAGACTGTGCACACCTAGGTATAACAATGTTCGTGGAAGTTGAGCCCAGGGAAAGTCGTTGCCTGAGAAGCTGGCAGATGGATGTGGGGGAAAGTATAGATATCAGTGTCCTCAAACCCATGATTGTTAGCGAACTATATAAGGGGTGCTCATTTACAATCATGGTGAAAGTAGGGTTTGATGTACCGTGGGCTGGGCACACTTGGAATTACTTTGATGGTGGACGAGTAGATGTGCATGGGGAGATAGATATACTTGTTGACGACTCGTTGCAAATAATACAAAACACCCTACTATGCTGCGCATGTTCCGGGTGGGTCGAGGGTATAATCGATAAGGTCTATCTAGATATTTACTAAGGATTTTATAGCGCCTCTATTTTTTATCAAGGTTGGAAGAGTTACCGCCCTTGTCGGTGGACCAATTAGAGATTGATATACTTAGGTGTGTACACAATGTCTACTACTCGTGAGCTCAAGCAGATCGCCAGGCAACGAGGTGTAATTGGTTACTCTAGAATGGCCAAACCACAGTTGTTGAGATTACTTAACATACAACCTCCACCCACGGTAAAACAACTAAAACTCCGAGCAAAAGAGCTAGGGTTGACGGGTTATTCCCGCCTGAGGAGAGACGGGTTAGTCACATTATTAAATGACCCCACAGCTCTGAACGGTCACGTTCAGCTCCCCACTGTGAAACTACTCAAACAGGAGGCACGCGATTTGGGGTTAATAGGTTATTCCCGTATGAGGAAGCCACAGCTTGTAGAACTATTACGGCAGAATAGAGCTATTGACCTAGAGTTCATGTGCACAGAGCGTGCTGTAGGTAACTATTGAAGAGGCTGGCGCATGCATGTTGATAGGAACATAGACATCGCCGATATCAAGCCTCTAATCGCTGATAAAGTCAATGAGGAACTAAACAATCTGGGAAGTATAAAGTTTCAGATCACAGTGAAAATGTCACTCGATAAACAGCAGGGGGGAACCCCCACTGGGGTCATTGAGTACGTTCAGCCTTACTTCCGAGGTAAACAAGAAGTCGTGACTCATACCGAGACTATAGACGAGTCAATCGATATCAGTTTTTAGCAGATACGAGAATACCTAGAACGCTACACGCACATGGGTTCTGTGTGGGTCGTGGATAAAATCGATAAGGTCAATCTAGACATAGCTAACTACGTGCCATTCAGAGGGGGGTCGTACCTAGACTTGCCCCCCTACTACAAGGCAAAACAGGCCATAGTCAACATCAAGAATAGAGGAGACGACTGCATGAGGTTAGCTATCAGGTCAGCCTTGTTTCCAGCTGACACAAATTCGAACAGACCTTCTAGTTATCCCCAAGACGATGGGCTCAACTGGGATGATATAACCGAACCCACCCCCATATCTCAGATCACTAAAATAGAAAAACAGAATGATATAGCCATAAACGTCTTTGGGCACGAAGGTAACACAACGATCGTGCACAGGGTCAGCCCAGTGTTGGAGGAGGGGGTTCGCCGCGTTATCAATATATTCATGATCCAGCAAGGAGATAAGTATCACTACACGTGGATAAAACACCTCAGCAGGCTGTTGCACGACCAGTCGAAACACGACGGGAAAAAACGATGCCTGCACGGTTTCAGCCGACCCGACCTGCTGGAATCACACCAGGGGGATTGCCAAGGTGTGGGGCAGACGGCCATACGAGTCGACATGCCTAAGGAAGGCGACAATATCCTAACATTCGCCAACCACAAGAACCAGATGTCCGTGCCTTATGTCATCTACGCCGACTTCGAAGCCTTGGTCAAACCCGTTGAGGCTGGGGTACCCCCAACACACAAAAAACACAGGAGCACGAGGCCTGTGGGTTTGGATACGTGGTCGTCCGATGTGATGGGGAAACGAAAGCTCCGGTGAGTGTACAGGGGTCCCGACGCGGCTGAAAAGTTTCTAAAGTGTTTGCAGGAGGAAGAGAAAAGTATTAGGAATGCACTATACACAGTCGCTCCCATGCGTATGACTCAAGCCGACCGGCTAGCTCACGCCTGCAGCACTCACTGCCACGTGTGTGATAGCCCACTGAACGGTGATTCGGTGAGAGATCACTGCCACGTCACCGGTAAGTATAGAGGCGCCGCACAGCAGCTGTGTAACCTCAAGCTTAGAATCACCCCCAAGACAATAAACATCCCCGTGGTCTTCCACAACTTGAGAGGGTACGACTCTCACTTGATCATGCAGGCCATCGCGAAAGTCGACGGCAACCTGACGTGCATCCCCAACAACATGGAGAGATACATCTCCTTCAGCTTGAATGGCCTGAGGTTCATCGACTCGGTTCAGTTCCTCCTGTCGTCACTCGACAGTCTGGTCAAGGCCAACGATACCTTCCCCATCACCGATCGATACACCGACGCCGAGACTCGACCCCTGCTGATGAGGAAGGGTGTGTACCCCTACGAGTACATGGATGGCTGGGCCAAGTTCGCCGAGACCCGACTACCCCCCATCAGAGAATTTTACAGCAACCTGACCGACTCGACAATCACCCAAGACGATTACTCGCACGCGATTAACGTATGGAATAAACTGGGCTGTAAGAATCTGGGTGACTACCACGACCTGTACTTGAGGACAGATGTACTGCTGCTAGCCGACGTGTTTGAGACGTTTAGGCGGACGTGTTTCAAGCAGTATCAACTCGACCCCGCATGGTACTACACCAGCCCAGGTCTGTCGTGGGATGCATTGCTGAAAAAGACCGGAGTTAAGTTGGAATTGCTCACCGATTACGACATGCACCTATTCATTGAGAAAGGCTTGCGAGGTGGGATTTCCATGGCTACCAAACGATACGCGAAAGCAAATAATCAATACGTGAAGGGCTACGACCCGAGCAAGCCAACCAATCATATTCTCTACCTCGACGCCAACAACCTGTACGGCTGGGCCATGAGCCAGTATCTACCCACAGGGGGATTCGAATGGACATCGCACGAGATCGATGTTATGAGCATCGCGGACGATTCGAGCAAAGGCTATATCCTCGAGGTGGACTTGGAATACCCCAAGGCATTACACACATCACACAACAGCTACCCCCTGGCCCCCGAACGTATGAGGGTTAACCCAGACTGGATGTCTGAGTACCAACATAACTTGTTAGGTGGGCGGGTGGCAGACGTTGAAAAACTAGTGCCCAACTTAATGAATAAGACCAAGTACATCGTTCACTATCGCAACCTACAGCTGTACCTGTCGTTGGGTATGAGGCTGACCAAAATACACAGGGTGCTCGTGTTCAACCAGAGCCCCTGGATGGAGCCTTACATCAGAATGAACACGGACCTGCGAAAGCTGGCCACCAGTGACTTTGAGAAAAACCTCTACAAGCTCATGAACAACTCGGTGTTCGGTAAGACTATGGAGAACCTGAGGAAATGCGTGACCGTGAAGCTGGTTCGGTCGAATGAGGAAGACAAGCTCAGGAGACTGATAGCCAGCCCGGCATTCAACCGGAGCAAGATATTCACCGACGACCTGGTTGCCCTACACATGAAGAAAAGCCACATCAAATTCAACCGGCCTGTTTACGTGGGGATGGGCATCCTCGATTTATCCAAACACCTGATGTACGACTTTTACTACAACGAACTGAAAAAACAGTACGGCGACAGGTGTGAAGTGCTGTACACTGACACGGATTCCCTGCTGATGGAGATTCGAACCGAGGACGTGTACGAGGACATGAAAAAACGCCTCGATTTGTATGACACCAGCGACTACCCCAAGGACCATGCCATACACAGCACGGTAAATAAAAAGGTCCTAGGTAAGATGAAGGACGAGTGTGCTGGCACGCCCATAGCCGAGTACATAGGCTTGAGACCCAAGATGTACTCCATCCTGAAGGCCGACAATGGTGAGATCCGGAAGGCGAAGGGTGTTAAGAAGTACGTGGTGAAACAACACATCAAACACGCCAGATTCAAGGAAGCCCTGTTCAAGACCCGTACCTTTAGACATAAAATGAACACGCTTAGAAGTGATGGGCATAGGATATACGGACTGACTATAAACAAGACGTCCCTGTCGCCGATGGACACTAAGCGTTGGATAGCTATTGATGGGATCAACACGTACGCGTACGGGCATGAGAAAATTGAACCAAGAACATAGGTGTATATATGTCGGGATGTCACGGAACCAGAGAAAGTTTGAGGCTATTTACTACAGCCCGCGTGGGTACTGGAAAGGAGCTAGCGCCGTACATAAGCTGGCTAAAATGGCGCGAGTACCCCCAAACGAGGCCAAAGCGTGGCTTGAAAAACAAGCCCTGTGGCAGATCTATTTACCGGCACCACGCTACGTGCCTAGAAGGAAGTTCGGTATTAACATACCCAATAGCGTTCACCAGGCCGACCTCCTATTCCTACCCCACGACAAGAGGTACAAGTATGCCTTAACCGTCGTGGACGTGTCCAGTCGCTACAAGGAAGCCGAACCCTTGACCGTGAAAGACTCGGCCCAGGTAGCCCGCGGATTCGAATGCATATACAAGCGCAGTCTGCTGACGTGGCCCACAGAGCTGCAAGTTGACCCTGGGCGGGAGTTCATGGGTGCCGTGTCACACCTGCTAGACAAACACGATACCAAGGTCAGGCGTGGCACGGCCGGAGCCCATCGCAGCCAAGCCATAGTTGAGAGATTCAATAGGACTTTGGCTGAGCGCTTATTCGGGCATCAGTATGCGAGAGAGATGACCAACCCGGGGAAACGATCGACTGAATGGGTAGCGCGGTTACCCCAGGTGGTGTCGGCCATCAACCATGAAATCACCCGTCTCACCGGCAAGAAACCAGCCGACGCTATCAAACTAAAATCAATAGTGGCAGAGTCGGCTGCACCATTGCGTGGGAAGGAGAAACAGATACCAGATAGGGCCCTCGTGAGGTACCTCTACCAGCCGGGGGAACACGAGGGTGATAGTCGTAAGCGAGCCACCGATCCGATATGGTCAGTCAAAACTTACAACATAGATAAAGTGGACATCAAAGCCGACGAGCCGAACTTGTACTACTTGAGAGATGGGCCAGGGAGAGGGTTCGTTAGAGAGGAATTATTGATCATACCGTACGGTACAATGTTACCTCCTGTCAACACGTCATAGCGGCACAGTAGTGCCACGTGGGCCGGGAAGTTAACTGGGGGTTCAAAAGTAGTAGATATACTGGGGCGAGATCTAAGGGCCTGACAAAAGCTTTATTTGTGAAATAAAGCTTTGCAGAGGCTTTGTTGGACTTGATCTCGGACTATCATTATATCTACTACCTCTCAGGAAATAAATAAAATTAAGCTAAACAACATTACGAGTATCATTACATGTAATAAAATAGCATGTGTGTGTGTGAGAGTGTGTGTGTGTGAGAGTATGTGTGTGTGAGAGAGAGAGAGAGAGAGAGAGTGTGTGTGTGTGTGTTGGTGTGTGTGTGTGTGTGTGTGTGTGTGTGAGAGAGAGAGAGAGAGAGAGAGAGAGAGATATTTTGGACTTCGTCCGTGCTATTTCGTCTTTTCCGGAGCAGAACATAAAACCGTTAAATTTTTCTTCACCACATTTTGCACATAGATGGGACTGGTAGTGAACTGTTGCCTTTTGGTAGTTTTGGATTTCTGAATATAATACCTTTTGCGTTTCAATGGCAGTTTGATTGACTTCGACTGAAATTGATGGAAGTGCTCTTTTCTAGTACAGAACTTTAAAACCGTTCAATGTTTCTTCACAAAATTTGGAACATAGATAGGTCTGTTGGTGAACTGGTGTCTTTTGACAGTTTTGTATTTCGGAATAAAATAATTTTTGCATTTCCATGGCAAGAACCTCTGCTTTGACTGAAACTGGTGGTAGTGCTCCTTTCAGAGAACTATAAAACCTTTCAATACACTTTGTGGGTATTCGAGAGCCAAATCACCTAATCAACAGTAGCACTCTATTTCCAGTATCAACATAACTACATGTAAGGTACATCACACCGTGGAAATACTCAGGCAGTCTGTTGTTGACACAAGCAGGCTGGTACAGGTATATGAATAGTTTACATCTTTTCCGGTGCAGAACTTGAAAACCGTTCCATGTTTCTTCACCAAACTAGGCAGCAAGTTATTGATGACTTTGAGTTCTTGTTAATAATTGTTGCGCCAGTTAAATATTCTCAGTCTGTTTTTAAGCCAGTTGAAGTGTTTGATACTCTTTCAGGGGTGGCATCCAAATGGTGCATCAAATTCCCCAAGATGGTGTTTAAACACCCTGGCAGCTGTGCCAAGTTCTACAACTGCTCCCGGGGGTCAGGGTTTACCCCCAAGTCTGGCCTTCTCCAATATGAAGACGAGTGTGAATACCCGAATCTCTTCGACCCGGCTTCGGGTGCTTGTCAGGAAAAGTCGGCGACTTGTAGGAAGAAGCCCTCTCGCTGTAAGTATCTTTTCATCCTGTGAAATACACAATACCATTTTAGAAAGTGGTCAAATATAACATATGTTATATTTGGGATTACACTTTCTTTGTGGAAGCCGCGGTGGCTGAGCGGTCTAGGCGTCTGTCTTTGTGTGCTGGCGATTAGGTGCCTGACTCTGGGGGGTGCGGGTTCGAATCCCGAATGGGACTCAACCCCAAAAGTACTAGGATCTGTACTTTACTGAGAAAGTGTAATCCCAGATATAACACATGTTACTATTTATCCAATGTGTCTGATCGGCACTGGCGGGAAAAGTCTTGATAATTAAGCGAGTTTGAAAAATTATAAACGTTATCCAAACATATGTCCTGGTTGCAACTAACAGCAGTCACCAAACAGTGCAGATTTAAGGTCCAAAACACAAGCTCCTACACGTAAAACACCACCGATATCACAGAAATACTGAACAGGCTCGCGCACCATTTTTGTCCATAAAATTCTTTAATCAATTCATGACATATCCAGGTGAGTATGTGACGGAATGCGGCCGTTCTGTCGACCCCTGCTCGACACTGGCGGACGGAGCTCACCCGGCGCCCGGCACCCTGTTCTCCAAGCACTACATGCTGTGTGCAGGGGAGAAGACTCTCTCCACTCACACCTGCGGGAAGGCGGGCTGGGTGTTCGATCCGGAGCAGTCCGTATGTTCTAGCGACGTTCAGGGTAGGTTAATGGGTAAAACAAAATATGCAGAGACAATTACGGGGAGTGTGACTGTGTCCCTCCGTCGGTGTTTTTAATTTAATACCAGATCGACCGAAATAAAAACTTTTGCTTTCGGTAGGCTTAAATAGTTTAGATAATCGCGACTAACTGAAAAAGGGGCGGATCCCATACTTTAACATAGACTTACGACTGTCGTAGCGCTAAGATGATCGTAACTCCCATACTTTAACATAGCCTTGCGACTGTCGTAGCGCTACGATCGCTTTGAGGAACGGGTCTCCGGGACCCATTCCTCAAAACGATCGTAGCGCTAACACGATCGTAACGCCCATACTTGAACATAGATTTACGATTGTCGTAGCGCTACGATCGCTTTGAGGAACCTCTCTGGATTGGCTATAGTTTCAATCTTGTAAGTTACCTTATGTTAGTAGCAGGTGTACAGTAGCCCATGACCACAGTCAAGATCACTGATAAAATCACTTAAAATGGCCTTACATATCAGACAATTTTACATGCGAGGTATCCGTGAAGATCCGGGTTAGAATTAATCTTCGGCAACCCAGCTTGTCGTAAGAGGCTACTAACGGGATCAGGTTGTCAGGTTCGCTGACTTTGTTGACACATGTCATCGTATACCAAATGCGTAGATCGATCCTCATGATGTCCAACACTGGATTGTCTGGTCGATTATTTACAGACCGCCGTCTTAGTTGGAAATTGCTGAGTGCGGCGTTAAACAGCAAACAAAGGCGCAAGCAAAAGATGTCTTGATCTGAGCCAAGTCGTGAGGATCATACAAAGGTTGCCGTTGATAAATGTCAATCGAATAATTTTGAAGATCCGAGATAAACTTGGTCTTCAGCAACCATAGTCGTCCGTGCACGTGAGGAAGCGGGTTTCAATGAACTTATTTTTATCTTCAGTCCCCCATGACTGTTCGTGTCGTACGTGTAAACATGTACAGCGCCGAGATGTCAGGCTGTTCGACTTGATTGATGCCTGTTGTTGTATTAATTCCGTAAATAGGCGTTAATGATGCCAATCACTGGATTGTGTGGTCTAGATTCGATTATTCGTGGCCAGTTCACTTGTTATTTCTAGTTATGTAATGTGTCGCAGTTTAATGTGGAGTGTTGCGTCCCATGTGAGTGCTAGTACCATTTGATCTTGGGTTCGAATCCTGCGCCTGATCTTTGCTCTCTCTGCGCCATACTTTACTTGGTGGTGTCATCAAAGTTAATTCTAAACGTCCAGGACCCTCCTCACGTGAAGGATTCCTTCTCACATTGACTCACTGTGATATGAATGAAGGGGCGGTGGGGTAGCCTGGTGGTTTAAGCGTTTGCTCGTCACGCCGAAGACCAGGTTCGATTCCCCACATGGGTACAATGTGTGAAGCCCATTTCTGGTGTCCCCGCCGTGATTTTGCTGGAATATGGCTAAAAGCGGCGTACAAACAAAATCACTCACTCACTCAGTATACATGTAAATGAAATCAATTCAGGGCTGCGTCGAAACCAACTCCCGCACTCGCAATGAAATACATCATTTCACTCTCGACACGAATATACAATCTGGTACATGGTGCAAATATTAAGTACCAATAACAAACACATCGATCTGGGAAACTTGATTTCTAAAATTATCGTCTCATTACAGTACATTTGGGATTAATCCGAGGAATATACCTGTCTCTACAAGTTCATATTCACAATATATAAAGTCAAATGTATATGGAACCCAGAACAGTAGTTAAATTCAGTTAATCAAGGCTCGCCAAATCCTTGAGACTTTAGTTGTATATCCTTTTTGACATATGCTCTAAGGTCTTGGAGACGGATATATATATATACACACAACCAGCATAGCGCAGGTAATATCTCTTGTGGCATTTCGAGCTTTCGTAATATTCATTTTCATTGTTCTCGGGCTTTGCAGGTATTTACTTTTAGACAATTAAAATGTTCATTCTCATGAGTCTTTGAAATGGATAAAAGTGACGCCGAACAAACCCCTAACACGATGTCGACATGTGGTAGACGGTTATACAACCTAGGATTTAATGGCGACAAGCGAGACGTGCTGTCAATCTGTGGCTGATAAACTGGCGAAGAGATTGACAGTGTAATCGCTGATTCGTGACTCCAGGTGTTGAGGTGAAATAACATTCAACGTCTCTTTAAGGATTACTGCAAGATTAGCGTGTGTGTGCGTGCGAGTATTAAGGGCGCGAATTAACAACTTTGAATTTCCCTTCGTCCTTCATCGGTCTTCATATCATCTACTGACATAAAATTATTGACCTTAATTGTCAATGCACAAATAAATTACAGGGGCGGATACAGCTTTTTGAGAAAGGGGGGGTGCACACTATTGAGAAAAGGAGGGGTGCACACTTCATTTTCACCCGAGTTTCAATGGTCATTTAATAAACTTTCAGGACGGGGGGGGGGGTGCGCACCCCTGCACCCCACTCTGGATCCGCCTATGAAATATAGAGGCGTCAAAAATTATCGTGATCTCTGTTGTAGATTCCATTAACTTGTTCTGCTTGAGGCACCCCATGGCGCGGTTCCCCGACCCCACAAACTGCGCCAAGTCGTACGACTGCACCAACGCCCAGCATCAGATAGGGCTGCAGATGTTCCAGAAAGAGTGCGACTACATGCACCTCTACGACGCCGGCATGAACTCCTGCGTCATGTTTGACGAATTGACAGTACCCTGTGGCGACAGATTCGAACCCAGAGCGCCCTGTGAGCAATTCCATCTCATAGATTTACAACATATTTTTATTGCCTAACATTTTTACATCGATGAGATACTCAGTATGAATAAAATATTTGAAACACTTCAGTTAGTGAAATTCATCGCTTAAACGTAAGGTCGATATTATGAACCATGAGGAAATTCTTGGGCGCTTCTCCGGCCGTGGACATGTAAAAATATCCGTTCAGCGAATTCGTGTAAACAACATAGTATTTTTATATGAACATTTCAGTTAGTAAATTTAATTGTCCAAACGTACAGTACATTTTATTAACTAGAAATGTTTTTTGCGACGTTTCTCCGACCGTGGAATGTAAATATATTTGCGTCTGTCCTATTCTAAGTCGTTTCTTTTAGCAGTTGACATTTGTTTCCAGGTGAATATAAAGTGAAGGATTGTTCGCAGTCCAAGTATTGCATGCCGTGTTCAGCCAACTGCGTTGGCCTCCCCGACGGCGACGTCCCCTACCCTGGCATGCGCTACACCCGCTTCCACCTCCATTGCCGGAACGGGAGGACGGTGGAAATCAAGGAGTGTGCGAAGGGGAACATCTTCTACCCGGAAATTAGAGCATGTAGCAAGACGCCGCAACTCTCCGGTACACTACTATTCAAACATAAGTTCCATTTACACAGCCGTGACATAATCGGTGATCTTCCTGATCACATTCTCAAAGCCCGATCTCAGTTGTAACTGTGTCGCGAATTGCTCGCGACGCGCATGCGAACGACGGGGCGTTTATTTGAAACCAGAAATGGCCATCGCACATTATACCCATTGGGTCATAAAACCATGAGGACGATATTGTGAGTGAATATATGTTGATTCACGCTTACCCACAACTAAAAGAAGATAGTTGAAAGGCAGTTGATAGACAATAAGGGGCGTTGGGGTAGCCTACTAGTTAAAGCGTTCGCTCGTCACGCCGAAGGCCCAGGTTCGAATGCCCACATGGGTACAATGTGTGAAGACCACTTCTGGTGTCCCCCGTCGTGCTGGAATATTGTTAAAAGCGGCGTTAAACCAAAACTCACTTACTCAGTGACTAATAGACAACAATTATTAGAACTTGCAAACTTTGTTCTAAAGTGTATAAGTTAACACCATCAAGAGTATCATTTTAACATGCTCATTTTTGTTTACGAGAGCATAATCCTTCTCCAATTTAAAAAAACACAAATTTGTTTACGTAGCACAACTGACGACCACCGCCATGGTCTTCGCTGCAACTACGACTGCAACTACGGCGGTTCGCCCACCTCTGGCAATCGCACCAACACGCGATCGCGTCACCGCAGTTCCTATTGCGCCTGGCCTTACCACCGCACCTACGTCTACATCGACAACTCCGCCTACAACCACGACCACATCTACATCAACAACCCCGCCTACAACCACGCCTTCTTCTACATCGACAACTTCACCTATTACCACGCCTACTTCCCAATCAACAACCCCGCCTTCCACCACGCCTACGTCTACATCGACAACTCCACCTACAACCACGCCCACATCTACATCAACGACGCTGCCTACCACCACATTCACTTCTACATTTACAACTCCGCCTACAACCACGGCTATATCGACATCAACAGTCCCACCAACCACCACGTCTTCATCGACAAATCAGACCACCGCACCTACTCCGATATCCACAACTCCGCCTACAGCCACTACAAGTTCTACATCTAAAGCCACGTCCACTACCACACCAACTTCCACATCGACAACACCGGCTTCACCCACATCCACAGCTCCGCCAACAACCACGCTTACTTCAATGTCGACAGCTCAGCTCACTCCTACGCCAAATACTACATCCTCGTTCTCTGCAACATACAGGTCCATCACGACTACTTCAGCTACAACTGAATCTACTACTACTACTACTACTACACCAGCTTCTTCGTCCCCGATGTGTGGATGTACAGAGGAACTGATGCACATGAACCAGTCGCTAAGCAACCAGGCTTCAGACATCTCTTTCATCACGGCAAAAATAAACCAAAAACGTGAGTATACCCATAGATACATACACTTGTGTTTCTGTATCATATTTCAGTATCTTACCTCATACATAAATATCGTTTTCCGATTGGCTCACCCAATCAATGTATCCCGCTTACAAGCGAGTAACATGTTATATGTTACCCGCTGGAAATGCCGAACTGTGGGAATTAGTTTGCCTAACTCCGGTACACCTTACTATGATCCAAATACCCGCGCTTTGAATAGTTTAAAATTAACATTGAGGTTATAGTAAGATAAATAAATTGTTCACTGGTCTCTCGGGGCCCATGGGTTGAAGTATCCTCGATGTTTGTTCATCGGAACATAAACAAACATAGAGGGTACATCAACCCATGTCCCCCTCGTGACCAGTGAACAACTTATAGTATTATGCTTCCAACTATGGGAAAATGTGCACTTTTGTTAATTGTAAGTCGTATTCTCGTAATCATTATTCTTTGGGTACGCGAAAGCTGAATTTTATTTCAGGGGTAAGGTATGGCGATTGAGGATTTTTAGCGTGCGAAATAGCCACTGCCCCGCTAGCCCGTGGCTAGTAACAATTCCAGTCGGGCCAGTAAATCTCCAGCCACTGGCTCGACTGGCTAGTGAATTTTCATGGGGTCATTATGTAAATAAAAAACTGACGTGCAAAAGAAACTTTCTCTTGAAATTAATTATATTCCAAAACAACAAGAACGAAGTGAAAAGTAAACGGTTTACTCTTTTAACAAATCATTTACACACGTGTTAAACACACAATTTCGAAATCAAAACAAAATATTCTGCCGTAACACATGAAAATGTACACATGAAAATGTACACATGGGGTGAAAATACGAGATTTCCGTAACGATAACAACACAGGAAACAGAATTAATGAGAAAAGTGGAGTCTCTAATAACGGGTATGTCCGCCCCTGGCCTGGATGCATGAATTAACACGTCTCCTGACTGAAGTTGTCAAGCGTTTGATGACGTCAGCAGGGATACGCCTGCATTCTTCGGCGAGGGCCTGTGCCAGCTCCTGTCTTGTAATTGGCGGATTCTGTCTTCCTCGAATCTGTCTATCGAGTTGATCCCATAAATGTTCGATAGGTGACAAGTCAGGGGAGCGAGCTGGCCATGGCAAAACGTTGACGTTGTTGGCGTTCAGAAAGTCCTGTACAACCCAAGCAACGTGTGGGCGAGCATTGTCGTGTTGGAATACGACTCATTGTGGCTGTTGCTGTATAAATGGCAGGACTGTGAGCCTCAGCACCTCATCGATATACCCTTGAGCAGTCAGATTACCGTTGACGACAACAAGGTCAGTCCTCTGGTCACCGCATATGCCACCCCAGAACATGATGCTATCGCCACCATGTTCTGTCACCTCTCTTCCTGTGTACTCTAACTCTGCCGTCGGGCCTCGATAGACATAATCTTCTTTCGTCAGAAAACAGTACCCGACGCCAGTCACGCAGCTGCCAATGTCTGACATGTCTGGCCCAGCGTATAACTGGCGATGTCTATCCGTTAGCAGCGTATCCCGGTATGGTCGATACCATGGACACGAAGTCTTCTTGTTACTGTTCATCGACTCACGGGGTGACCGAGTGCCGTTGCCGAAGATGTCGTCACCGTCAGGAAGCGGTTCCGCAAATGCAACGTCCACAGATGTCGGTCCTCCGCTGCTGTTCCTGGCCTGTCCGATGTCTGACCAGTCTGATTGAAGCGTTGGCGAAGGTTCCTGACAGTAACTACGGAGCAACCAAACGTTGCAGCAACGTGACCAGTTGTAGCCCCAAACTGTAGAATTCCTATATTATTTTCCTATTATGTAAAAAATGTGTCAATTTTTGTAGGAGAAAGTTTCTTTTGCACGTCAGTATATATCGTTAAGTTATAACACACTAAAAGTCTTTTAATTCGTGCAAGATTTTGGCCTGATAGAAATGTTCATCATATTAAAAGCTTAATGATGAAACCCGTGCAATGCCGACAATATCTTATTCTCATCTATTTTTGTATCTTTTGCTTATTTTCTACATTCAGACTTCGGGCTATTGACATATTTTGTGGGGTAGTAACTTTCAGGCATAGCTAGCCCGACTGGCTAGCAAGATTTGGAAACCATTTTGCACACTAATGGAGGATTGGAGCGTGATATTTTCACGAGGGACAATATTATTTCATTGGAGAAACTATCTTCTGTCTGAACTTCCCATCCATCTTGATCAGTTTATGAGAGGTCATCGTCCCGATTGATTATGTCGGAGCCCGATCGCGACTCGATCGCAACCGTACAGATTACGAAAACATATACAAAGTAGCAGATCTGGAAGTAACTGCCGAATATTCATACACCAGAAGCTATGGAGTCATGGGGTGTATGCTATGGAGCTCCATACACACTTTGTACTTTTATTCCACCCGTGAAGGTCCGGGTTAGATAGAGCCTTTATGCTTATCGTATGAGGCGACTAACGAGATCGGGTGGTCAGTCTCGCTGGCTTGGTTGACACATGTCATCCAATCGGCAGATCGATGCCCATGCTATTGATCACTGGATTGTCTGGTCCAGACTCGATTATTTACAGACTGCCACCATATAGCTGGAATATTGCTGAGTGCAGCGTAAAACTAAACTCACTCACTCACTCACTTTGATTTCAGCGCCTGTTCCATATGATTGTACGACGCCACCGAGTCTCCCCTACACCACAGCCAAGGTAATCAGCTCCACATGTAATTCCTGACTCGTTACAGAAGGTAATGGTCATCTGGTCAAATATCATGGTAATTATCAGTTTTTATTACGATGCTGACCTTGAATACTTTACAGCGATCAATTAGTGCGTGAGTATGGTTTTATGCCGATTTAGCAATATTCCAGCAACATCACGACTGGGGACAGAAGAAAGCGATCAACTAGTCCTTCCATAAGGGATTACTAAAGCTCCTGTGATATGATGATGATAATGATAAGGATGATCTTGATGATGGTGATGAGAGCTACAATACTACAAGTACTACGACAATGATGGCGATGATGATGTTGGGAATGATGATGACGATGTTGATGATGATGATGACGATGATGATGATGATGACAAGTATTATGATTATAAAGAAAATAATTTTGCTCTCCACTCAGATATCATATCAGCGTGACAAGGCTGTGGCGACGTATTCCTGCTTTGAGGGATACGCTGTTTGTAATGGAGGGCTGGAGAGTACATGTAAGGGAGGTGACTTGTGGGACCAGTCAACGTTAGGAGAATGTGTCCCGCACACGTGGAAAAACGTGGTAATTTATAGGAATGATTGTATTCACGAGACACATCCACGGAGAAATACGCAATAACTAACGTCTGAATGGGACATCGTTATAGTTTTGATGGCCCTGCTGGCTCAAAGACCATTTCTATCAATAATATCTCGCCTAAAACTGTAAATTTAGAACACATGGTTGTAAATAATCACATTGTTACAAAGACTTGTTTAAGAGAAGACAAAGCATTCGTAACGTTACGACCTGTCGTAGCTCTACAGTATATCATAAACTTACGAATGTCGCAGTCTAAGTAAACTTAGACTCAGTATTATTCGTTACACTGCTATACTGAGTCTAACAAAACCTTGTGGAAGGTCGCGTGAGGTAACCTTTCCAATTGTCCAATCAGAACACAGCTTACCAAATCACGAAAGTGGACATTCGTACATACCTTTTGAACTTGTACCTCGAAAAAGTTTCTGCCCGAACGATTCCGAATGCTATTTTCCATACGATCGGTTTCTTGTGATGCACGCCACAGCAGTGAGTAAACATTCGCTGAAAATAGCGTTTTGTCAGTATTAAAGCATGTCAACTTGCGGAAATATTAGCTAATTATAACCATGTCAACAGGAACCCCAAAGCATATACTGCAGGTCAAATATCAGTGTTCTATGCGGATTTTCATTTGTTGGGAGATCAGTGTTGGCGACCAGGGACGAGAAAATCCATTTTGTAAGTCCCGCCGAACCCTAAAGAGTAACCATTGTCTGATTGGTTAAATTCGTTCGGCCGTCTCGCCTTTGATTGGACGGTCATAGGTCGCTCAAAGGTTACCTGACGCGACCTTCCACAAGGTCTTGTTAGACTGAGTATAGCAGTGTAACGAATAATACTGAGTCTAAGTTTACTTAGACTGACGAATGTCGTAGCTCTACGAACGTTTAGTGGATCAGGACTGATGATCCTAGATGCCTTTTGTATCATCCTTGTATCAGTAATATACCCCACAGCCGGCCCCGGCCCTCGTCCAACTGACCTGCAGTCCGCAAGCAGGGTCAAGCCTCCTCATCAAAGGCAGATACATACTGGACACGTAAGAGTCATAGTCCTTTACTTCACTTGACTCAGCTGATAACTGTGTTAAAGGGGCACGCCGTACCATCCAGTCATTTGAACTTGCATGTCTTTAGCTGACACCTTCTAAAAGAAATCACCAGAAGAGACCCTCATTACCAATTAATATCATTACGATGTTTCATATTTTTTACCATATGCCTTCGCAAAATTGAGACCTATATGATTGTGTATATTCGACCTGACGAATTACTCTTACTATCAATCACTTGTTCTCCTGGTGAGACTTGCACTAACATGCCTTCGTGATTGGGTGGTATGTCAACAGTGACGCAAATTATATTCAGTCACTTACACTGGTTCGTTGGTGGGTGAGTGAGTGAGTGAGTTGGGTTTACACCGTTTTAGCAATGTCACGGCGGGGGACCAAACAATACACTGATAGGACATGACATGACTTCAATATATACTTCCTTTCAAAGGCGTAGACTCACTAGAGTAAATATAGCCACTCACTTCAGGCAACTGTTCTAAATTAAATTGTGCAAAATATTCCATATTGTTTAAACACACACATACTGTTTACACATGAACTGGTGTATTGTAAAACAAATTCGTAACGTTGAAAAGACTATTGTCATGAGTTCAATAAATGATAAAAATCATTGGCGAATTCTTAACAAAACGTTACACCAAAACGCAACTGTTCACATGCACGATATTTGCACATGCTTCTCGGCAATTTGATGCATGATCCTCGTGCAAATTCATCTGCATATGGTTTGCAGTTGGTTCCCCAAAGTTAGTGGAGAAATCAGAAATCAATCTTCGATGTAACCATATATATGTCAATAACATATAGTGGGTGTTTTAAGTGAGCCTTAACATTTGAAAGGAAGTATATTTGAAATAAATTGAAGGTTCATTCTTTGCCATGGTTCATCTTAATGAGCTTGAGGATAGTAATATAATTATCTATCTCGGCACAATGAAAACCATGACTTATTTTTTTTGTTATGTTCGAAGTAACTTATATCAACTTCATCTCCAGGTTCCGCTTCGCCTTAGGAAATAGTGACACCGATATGGTGTACATCTTCTTGGAGGTCAGCCCCCTAACACGGGATATCACAGTGTGGAATGAAGCTGGTCACTCCTCGACCTTCACCTCACCAATCCCGCTCCGGGGAGAACTTGCCTGGACCATTGGGTTCAAGGACAAACAATTTGAGGTGAGATTTGTTGCCCCTGATAGCGTACAAAGACACAAAAACGCGATGAGAGAGTGTTGTAAGTGATGGTCTCCCTGGACCATTCGGTAAAAGCACAAAATTCGAGACAAGATTGTATGTGGAGTGTCCACTTGGCTTAGAGAATTCAAGGACAATTCGAGGTGTGATTGTCAGTGGAGTGAGTGAGTAAGTGAGTTTAGTTTTACGACGCAATCAGCAATATTCCAGCTTTATGGAGGCGGTCTGTAAATAATCGAGTCTGCACCAGAAACTCCAGTGATCAACAGCATGATCTACAGAATTAGGATAAGATGACATTTGTAATCCGAGGTTAGGGTGTCAATAGAGATGCTTTTGTGGAATAGTGTATCCAAGGACACGAACTTCGTGGTGAGGTTGTCAGTGGAGATGTCCACTGGGACAGAGGTTTCAATGACACTCTTCAAGGAGAAATCGTTGCAATGCGATCTCATATCTTGTGGCACAATCAGCACTGGATAAACAACAAAGACTTCATTGAGGTGATAACTGCTAGAACCCGTTCTAATGCCGATCACAAGGAGTCAACATCACCTGTCCTGATGCATTCATGCATTAATATCTTTGTTTTTGTGTTTGTTTATTTTAATGTTGTTCAAACCTATACACTATCCCATACAAAGGTCTATGATAGGACTTACCAAATATACTACTCACACTTTGATAAGGATCACATAAATTTACATCTTTACTTACACGTAGATATATAATTTGAAATTGTATTCATTTAAAACTGGATAAATAACAATATGACCCTTCTTTATGCAGACAACCACTTTATTCTAACCTTAAGCACTTGATACATGAGTAACCATAAAAATGGTTTTCATGGCACCAATCGACCATTTGGCACATCATGGAACGAGTCACTGACAAATAAACAACACCTGTCAATAGCAGGTATGGGATCCACAAGATGCAATGACATACTGAAATCTAGGAACCATGCTTAGAACAAGCTTAGATATTTAAACCAAATTTGACCCCACATCATAGTTTTCTGTTGAATCAATGATTTGATCCTTGGCAAAGTGTGAATAGTATATATGTACTATGGATGATAGCAAGTAGAGACATACCCTTTACAATAATGTAAATACAATGTATTTCTATTACAAATTTAAATCTTTGAAATTATATATTAAATATTTGTATTAAAGCTCATAACAGCCTAGGGGACATCTACTGCTAGGAATGCAGTTGCCGTCTATATTTGTATATCGTGCTTGCAGAGCTGAACAAGGTTCACATTCAGCGTTCGTTTTATATACCAGGTGTTTGTAAACGGCCATCACGTGACCAGTACCCCTCACTCTGCTGACCTTCAACTCGTGGACAAAGTCCTGATCGACACTGGCTTCCTGTCCGACGAAGTGAC
Source organism: Haliotis rubra (assembly GCF_003918875.1). Lineage (NCBI taxonomy): Eukaryota > Metazoa > Mollusca > Gastropoda > Lepetellida > Haliotidae > Haliotis > Haliotis rubra. Next base: position 629,304 of record NW_025767051.1, on the reverse strand, counting down.
GTACTTGTCTCAAGGTGTCCCCAAGTCTACATTATTGAAAGGTAATTGTTGGCATTGTCTTGACGTACTTGTCACAAGGTGTCCCCAAGTCTACACTGTTGAAAGGTAATTGGTGGCCTTGTCTTGACGTACTTGTCTCAAGGTTGCGCCTTCAGAAGGTAATTGTTGGCCTCGTCCCTCTTCATCAGTTGGGGAATGATTGTTTGTAATTTGGATACATGGAAATTAAGCCACGAAATATGCAGATACTTGCTGACGATTGATCAGAATATTGCCATCTGTGTTCGTCTATTGCTGATGATTTTCCTATATATTTGGGGCGACGAGGTAGCCTAATGATTAAGGTGTCTCCTCGTCTTGCCGGGGACCTGGGTTTCATTCTCCTTATTGACATAATTAGTGAAACCCCCCCTTTTGAATAATGACTTAAGACCACATTGAAGATGTTTTTTGCGTTGGCGGAGCGAATGGAAGTTTCAGGTGGTTCGAACCCCTGACCCCTCCTTCAAAATTTGGATCCGCCCATGTACAACTACTACTTCTCCTACTGTCGCTGCTTCACTAATGACCCTACTGATACCACCACAACTGTTGCCCGCTACTACTACAAATACGACTACATCTTCTACTACTGTGGCTGCTGCTACTATTTTGCTACTGCTGCAGCGATTCCTACCACTACTTCGCCACACTATACACTATAAGTGTTGTTACGAATAATACGCCGTGTGGTTCACCACGTTAGCCCTGACATCTTCGACCAGATCTAACCAAGATATTCCTCACTCACTCTTTCTTCTTCACAGAACCAATGGTTTCCAACATTGCTCTGAACAAACCGTCCTCCTCCAGCAGCAACTTGGACTCTGCGGAACCTCGCAGAACCAACGATGGCAACACAAACGTAGAGTGGGTTGGACAGTCCTGCTGGTCAGCCAATACCGGTGACCTTGACCCTTGGTGGCAAGTTGACCTTGTTGGAACCTACTACGTATCCTACCTAGTTCTCACCAGTCTGGAATGTAAAGGAATGTGTGGTGAGGACCATTGTGACGTCATGTGATATGTAATGCGTGAGTATGAATATTAAGCCAATAAAACAGGTCCAAGCAAGAGACTTCCAGTGGGAGGCAAAAATGCAGGGAAGTTAATAATGATTAGATCACGGACGACACCAGTGCTTCACATAAAGATGAAATTTACGAATTTATGAGAATCTTTTTTAGACAAAGACAAAAGCGAACGAGGGAATCCAACTGTTTTACGAATTAATAAGAATCCTGTTTTGCACAAAATCCAAAGGGTAGAAGGGAAACCAGTGACTTGTGTCTGGGGAATCCAAATGTTTCACGAATTGATGAGATGCCCTTTTTGCACAAAAGACCAAAGCGTAGAAGGGAAACCAGTAATAAGGGGTGCCGTGTTTTCTGAGAAACTGCAATAACTGCTTTTGGTCAGTTCCACAAAGAGATCTTAAATTAACGCTCGGACGATCGTAAATATATGTGAGATCGCTTTGCGGACAACTTAAATTCTCGTTTCCAAGGTGTCCGTCTTCATGACTTCAAAATCGAGGTATTTCAAGAGGATCCTGTGTCTAATCCAAGAGCTCGAGGCGTGTTGTGCCACATGTATGAGGGATATTCCTTCCTCAAACTGTCCAGAGAATAGACTGTGGATTTGATGCAGTGGGCCGGTACGTGAGGGTCAGTGGTATGAAAACTGTGTCCGACCCGATGACCATATGTGAAGCGGAGGTGTACGGGGGCCGGGTAAAGGCAACAGGTGAGTGCAGTGAGTGAGTGAGTGAGTTTAGTTTTACGCCGCATTCAGCAATATTCCAGCTATATGGCAGCGCCTGCAAATAATCGAGTCTGGACAAGACAATCCAGTGATCAACAGCATGAGCATCGAATCTACGCATGTGTCAACCAAGTCAGCAAGCCTGACCACCCGATCCCGTTAGTCGTCCATTACGACAAGCATATGTAACTGAAGATCAATTCTAACCCGGATCTTTACGGGTCTGGTGAGTGCAGCTGGACATGAGACGCTTTACCACAAGTATACACTTGTTGTTTATTAGCTTCTTTGTAAGCACAGTGCTTAAGAATAATGTTGATCAGTTTTATATAAATATTATTGTGTTGACTCTTTTAGCTATTCCCGATGGCGACAACATTAACTACCGCGATAATAGAAAGTCCCATGATATATACTTCCTTTCAAAAGTTTTGACTCGCTTACAACACTCACTTTGGTTACAGAGAAGATTGATTTCTCCACTAACTTGAGGGAACCAACTGCAAACCTTATGCAGATGAACTGCACAAGGATCATGCATCAAATTGAACAGCTGCGTTTTGGTGTAAGATTTCGTTAAGAATTCGCCAATATTCACTGATTTTTGTCATTTATTGAACTCATGACAATATTCTTTTCAACGTTACGAATTTGTTTTACAATACATCAGTTCATGTGTAAACAGTACCTTTGAACAGTATGGAACATTTTGCACAATTTAGTTTAGAACAGTTGACTGAAGAAAGTGGCTATATTTACACTAGTGAGTCTAAACTTTTGAAAGGAAGTATTTTACTACATTACGTGAACATGTCGGACAGCACACGTAAAATCTCCAAAGCAATCGAGCAAGCTCGTCAGGGAAAACACTCAATTGTAAACATGAGAACAAACAGCCGCACGTGTGTACATTTGAAGTATTCACCGTTCTTGGCCTTATCTTTATTAAAGCTTCAAATTAGGCAACACAAGTCTGTTAGATGTTCTAATGTCAAAAAGTGTTGTTTGAAACACGTACGTAAAAATATGTTTGAAGAAATGCACATTCGTGAAAGTTACCAAAACTGAAAAATGCATGTCATTGAGTTATCTACCAAAATGCAACAGAAACTCATATAATAGTTTCATTATTGTATAATGCCCCCATTATCATACAACAGGGTGGTCTCCCTTTTCTTGCCCGGATCCCCCGCTTCTAGATGGCGCCGCTGTACAGCTGTCGTACACACCTGCCAGGGCTATTGCTAAATACACCTGTCATGGTACTGACGTCATGTGCAGCAGAAATGACGTCATTTCCTGTTCCGATGAAACGGGGTGGAAGACATCACCCGGGAGGTGCATCAAGACAGTGTTGGATGCGAGTATACAAGGCAGTGTACGTATATCTTCCAAGCCAGGGCCCTTGTTCTCGAAACGTTCGTAGCCCTAAGAATTCTTAACTTTGATCGTAGCCAATGTGTTGAGAATGGGCTTAAGAAGTTCGTAGGGCTACGAACGTTTCGAGAATAGCTAGCATGGGTCCCGATCCACAAAGCGTTCGTAACGTTACGACCTATCGTGTCACTTTATAATTGGCGTACGAATGGCATAGTGCTACGAACGTTTAGTAGATCGGGGCCCTGATGATGTTAGTATAGAGTTTAGTGTGGCTTAAACCCATTGTCATCTTCACTACATTGTGTAAGCATCGACGTCAATCGCAGAAGAAAACCAATTATCCGTCATAACTGATTCTGTAAAAGGCAGAATAGCGGTGAAAATTATGTGATTGGATCACAGAAAAACAATCTTACGTCTTCAATGCATATGTAAACCTCCAGCTAAGATTTCTTGTCGGAAGGTGAACGGATTCTCATAGTAGATAACCGCATCCTTGGTCTAGTAAATGGCGCAAGTGCGGGAGGCAGGTGGTTCGATCTTTCGGCGAATAATACCTTATTATACTAATGGTTCTTCTCACCCTTCCTGGCGCTAAGGGTCACAAGGACTCGTCGTCTCATAGACTATGTTGGATTACACAATGCCATTAGAAAGTTGTCAAATGTAACTTGTGTTATATTTGGGATTACACTTTCTTAAGTTAGTAAATTACCAATTCTGCTACTTCTGTTCCTAATCGCCAGCACAAAAAAGTCAGCCACCGAGACTGTAAATTGGAACGGCTCCCACGACCGAAAGCTGTGATTACACAATGCCATTTACAAAGTGGTCAAATGTTACATATGTTATATTTGGGATTACACTTTCTTAGTGGGATCCGTGCCAATTTACACAGTCACTTATCACAGGGGTGCACTAAGTCCGCAGTCTAGACCACCAGTTGTCCCACTTCCATTTTCGTGGAAGTCGCGATGGCGGAGCGGGTTAGGTGGCTGACTTTGTGTGCTGGCGATTAAGAAAGTGTAATCCCAAATATAAAATGTGTTACATGCTTGAGTTTTAGCTGAAACATGATGTGGTTTAGCATTGACATGCAGATAGCCTGGATTGCCACGTTAAGCTCACCTAACGTCATTAATTTCTTCAGATGTCCGACTTCGCTATTTGTCCCCTTGTTCTTGGGTCTGGGATCGAGATTTGGGCCACGCCCCTCAAGGACGAGTAAGTGACTGCAAATGGATGATTCTACTACACCTAGGATCTTAAACAACACCTTGCGTATTCCGCTTTGATGGACGTTGGATTACAGCTAGATTTATTACTGAATTCAGTGCGAAAAGTACACATGTAACTGCTCTGTCAGATAAAAGGCATACTTCAGCCAACTGTCAAGAATTACAAGTTTTAACTTTTACTTAACCACAATGTAGTTTTTAAGCGTGTTCTTTATTTCGACCACCGACTCTTTGACCTACATCGTAATGACCAGGGCCCCGTTGCACAAAGCGAAAACTATCGTATCCTTGGAGTTTAGATTCCCTTCGCGCTGAGACAGCTTCGTGCAAAGTAGCCTTGGAAGAAAATCCCATTGCTGTGATAGCATATCGGAATAAAGATTATTCTAACTTAGTCCTATAGTTTCAAAAGGAAAGTGACTCCATGTCTACGTCACAGTTCGTCATTCAGTGAGCAGCTTTGTCAACCGTATTCGACATGATGTTTGGCGATTGGCAGTTTGTAGCCTAATAGGAATTACCGTTTCTAATCGTTTCAATTTCAAGCAATTTTGGTTAAAAATGTAGTTTCCTAACAACGTATATTTGTCATGAGAGGCGACTAACGGGATAAAGTGGTCATTCAGTTTCCATTTTCTTCACATAAGGCAATAATCCAACAAAAGGAAATAGTCGTCACAAATTGGAATTGATGCCTTGGAAATGAAACACGGTTCTTGGCTGTGACGAGTGAACGCTTTAACGACTACTCTACCATCCCGGTCTGTCATGTGAAGAGCGAACGCTATTGCCACTAAACATCTGAACCTACCTCTTAAATTAAATTGTGTCAAAGGGGCATGTCCACCCAATACACAAACCCAAGAATGTATATTTAGTTTAATTACAAGGTTTGATTGTTTATACGGCTGCCAGTGTTGTGAGCTGTTTCGTGTGACCTTGACCCGATGTTCCAGAGAGTCCCTGGTCCTGCACAGTGAGACTGACACTGTCCTGTTCATGAACCTGACCCTACAGAACACCGACAGACCCATCCAACTGAACCATATGACGTCAGGAGCACTCTCTACTACTCTCTATCCAGCCTCGAACCCTTTCGTTAAAAACAAAGAATCACACATTGTCATGACTGTACTAACAGATCATTTGTTGGTAAGTATTAGCAAGTGCTTATTTTCTTAAATATACTCTTTGATAAAAGTAAGGGAACCTGAACTTTCAATTTAGATAGGAAGTATAAGCGTTAACAAACTTTTCAAAGACAGCCTTCTTATGAACACCACCATTTCTCTTTATCACCATCCCTATAGTCCGTTTGGCTCAAAAGCGGACCGATGAATTGCAATCTAACGCGAAAACTAATAAACATAAAATACTCAATGAAACACTGATCATAATCAAAACGTCAGACCAACTCTGTGAAGCTTTTGCATAATTTATGTCCTAAAAATAAAAAAGTTGTTTAACAAACTGTCATTAAAATATTGACACAGTTCACTATTTGTTACGAGGGAGGAGTGCAGAGAAAGGGACAGCCAGGTTGTGCGAGAAAGCATGGAGACGGCACAGCACAGATGAATGAATCAATAGCTTTGTCGGCACTTGTGCATGTGCTTCTCTAACACCTGACTGTCCCTTTCTCTGCACTCCTCCCTCGTAACAAATAGTGAACTGTATCAACATTTTAATGATAGTATGTTAACAACTTTTAAAATTTTAGTACATATATTCTTCAAATAAATCACAGAGTTGGTGTGATGTTTTGATTATGATCAGCGTTTCATTGAGTATTATATGTTTATTAGTTTTCGAGTTAGATTGCAATTCATCGGTCCGCTTTTGAGCCAAATGGACTATAATCACAACGCATGGGATGCACGTGCACAACGCAGTAGCCAAATACACGTGCACGGGGTGTCATTCTTGACTTGACGGTTTTCGAGAAGGGCGATCAATCGCTGTAGACTATCAATTTTGACAATCTTCTTGCATCACACAGTTGTTAGTATTTGTTCTTAGTCGTTTTGTTTTGTTTGAAAATGAAAATCGTACACATGCAAATTTCATGTCATACACCATCTTTCAAGAGCGATTACTGTACAAACAACTTTGGTCATAAGGAAGTGCAAGTGGTGATGCGCTCTCAAAACATTCATTATTATCACATCAACATTGATTAACTTCGAATATCTCCCAATGTTTTTCAATCGTAAATGAAAAATGAAGTTCCCCTACTGTTTTAAGTGTATATACATTTTATTTTCATGCTTTTCATTGATTATGTCTCCTTCCAACAACAATAGATGCATATCCTCCGTGACAAGGTGAACATAAGCTGGTTAAAACATCACTTTCAATAGTGTTGTCATAAGCGGCTTGTCAGCGAAGTTAGTTTTCTAAATTGTGTGTCAGAAATTCGGTCGCGAAAAGTGGGTGGATGACCACCCCACACTGAAGCGCATTGTGCAAAATCGGATCTCTCGGAAGCGCTCGTTACACTTCCAACAATACAAGTTAAGCATGCGCCTCTGTTTACCCAGCAGTAAATGGGTACCCGGAAGGATGCGATTCTAACCTATGGGTTTTTATACTCTACAGGGTGCCGAGAATGAGAAAATCGAGCCAACACCTATCCATGGACCATTTCAGTAATCCTGTAAGATATATATATATCGCGGGCTATATATCTACCTACAATGATGAATAAATTCCAGATTGAGGTGGACGGGATGACGTTGTACAAGTATCCCCAGGATGAGGCTAACGCACACAAAGCAGACTTCGTAACATCAACTCCTGGATTCCGCATCAGAAAGGTGAAACTATACAACGGCTTGATCTACGATGTATTTAAAGGTACGTATTGTTTGTGATGGTGTAGATATGTTGTTGTACCACTATGAACAGGTGGGAGTATTATAGTGAGTGACACAGGAAGTGGACTTCACACATTGTGATGAAACGATATGTCGAGAAACGAACCCGGGACTTCGGCGTGACGAACGAACGCTTTAACCATCAGGCCACCCATGGCGTATTCTAAACTTAGGGCTCCACCATGGACACACTCCTTTCTAGTCACAGGCCATCCCCGGATTTGTTTTACTCTCCATGCTGCAGTTTAGTCTGACAATTATAATCTCTTGTCTCCGTTAGGTATAACACATCCAGGGTTCGAACCTTCCGCTCTACGGACAGATTCTCCATCCGCTCAACCGATAGAACAGATTACAATTATTTTAATCATATCAGTTTTAAAATTATGTCATAGGGTTGATATACTCAAAACAATTTGCTGGTAGGTGATTGAAAAAATACCTGATTTGGGGTCCTTCGAGTGTAAATCTGAAACTCTACAGCTTCATTTCATTGGGTTTTTAAATCAACGTCATCCTTACCGTCAGCAGTAAACTATAGTTTAGACATACAACGACACTATATTGTCGGTGTAAGCACAGACCCCCGTGTCTTTGCGTGGTTTAAAGATTAAAAATTTAAAACAAAAGAAAAGTTTTTGAGGCCCCCAACTCGAAATGCTTCACAGAACAAATGATTTATTTACTGTGATGAGTTTCGAGTCGGGGGGTCACCTCAATATTTTTTAGTCTTTAATCCCCGCAAAGACACGAGGGCCTGTGGGTGTAAGGTCTTGTGTTAATGGCGGATATTACACTGGATGATCCAGCAGCTCTAGGATCCCTATATCTCACTGTAGGAGTACTGGTGACCAAGTGGTTCAAGCGTCCGTCCTTCAGCGCTCATCCTCGATATCTCCAGGGTATACGTTACGATCACTCTGCACTATACCCTGGATGCATCCACGGCTTTTTATGTTGATTTTACTACCTCCCTTGGCTGGCTTTTTATCCAATCAGGTGTCTACGCTGGGAAGTTGAGCGAACCAGTCACAACTCACTTTCACTTCTTAAATTATCTAACCGTTTAAACTTGGCAACACAATAGATGCAGAGGGCACTCTGAAGATGTGGAAGGAGTTCTTTTACAGGTTTTTTAAAGTTTCAGATCTGTCAATTTGTTTGTATTATTTCTCAAATCTGAGTGGTACTGCGAACAAACCTTCGCGACTGCGACCGCTGTCAAGCTGTTGACACTGGCAAGCTCGGATGTAACGGCGGCTTAGCTGATTGGTTACTGTGAGAATGCTGAGCCAGCAAAGGGAGGTAATATAATTATCGGGCCAAGGCTTGGATGCATCCAGGGTATAGTGAAGAGTGATCGTAACGTATACCCTGGAGATATCGAGGATGTTCAGCGCTACAGATAGGCCTACCTTGGTTCGATTTACATTAGAGTTATACAACGACCATCACAGCTGCCATCCCATCTTGATATCGCTTGCGTGTCCCCAAACATGACTTCCCTTTACAGATTCGGTGTCTGGGAACCTGGCCCACAATGCACCAGTGAACGCCAGCTCCACCTACAGTAACCCTGCCTCCTATGGAGTGGACGGAAACCCAACAAAGACGTGGGAAAACGGGTCTACTTGGCATGCGCAGACGGGAGACACGGACCAGTGGTACCAGATTGACCTTGGTAGACAGTACTACATCCGGGACATCAAGATAGACATCAACAACACGTGTCCAGGATGTGGTACGAGTGTCACGTGTTCTCTTCGATGTCGTCACGTGTCATATGCCTCAGCGGCCAACCGTTTTAATATTCTTAGAGTAGAACTTGTGGTTATTTTAGCGGAAAAAATTCTCGCATTAATTGTTTTTTTTAACTGAAGGAGGAAAACGTTTTCCAGGACACAGTTTTTTAATTCACTTCGATCAAACCAAAGTCAAACGAATTTTCCATTATTTGCTGCTGCGAATCACTCGGATTATCGGTAATGTTTTTTGTCGTCAGTGTTGTTGTCAGTGTTGTTGTCAGTGTTGTCAGTGTTGTTGTCAGTGTTGTTGTCAGTTGGCAGAATAACAGTGGGTGAACATTCAGGTCTTTTCATCAGTCATTGAAGCCAAGTAAACGATTTACCTTAAAAAATCTACTAGTAGATTTATCCAAATCTGTAACAACCTGAAACCTACGATTTTTACCCGAGGTACTTGACGTAACTCACTGGAACAGTCCCGTTACCACCTCTGTCCATTTAGACTGAGCGCCACCAGAGGCTGTTATATGACTTCTAATTTTTATTTATGTATTTTCTCCAGGCGACGCTCTTGCTGCTTTAGGTTGTAGATGCGAAAAAAAAAATATTATACTTTACGGATTCCACAGCACAGCGCAATAGTAATTCATATGGTGACAGTTTATAAATAGATCCATTAACTTTCGCGACACACTTCTAGCTCTTTCTCCACCATTTTAAACTTATATTAATTTTTTAAAAATATTTAAAAACTTTTGTTTGTTTATAGGTTATATATAACGTACACGTATCATTAACACTTTTGGAAACATATGAATAAATACAATACACTACCACAAAACGCAGATTGCTGCGCTATGTATGTCCATTCAATATGCCAGTTGTCCCCGTCCATCTTTTTCCTTTTTTTACTGTGAATAATGGAGTAGTTGTTTAGTTCTGTCACTTTGGTTTGTCGTAGAAAGCGTGAACCTGGCGCTCAACAAACAGGCATACGGGAACGCCAATTTCGATGCACATTCATCGTATGCCAACGCCGTCGACGGTAACCTGAACGCCGTCAGGACCCGTGGGAGTTGCTTCACCAACAGTGGTAACGCAGGGTGGTGGATGGTGGACCTCGGCGATAACTACGTCATCGACAGCGTGGCTCTACAACCACGTTCTGATGGCTACAGTGAGTACTATGTACTGAGTGGAATATTTAGAGGTAAAGTTCAGTATTGTACAGTAGCCAGTAGTGTTGGGAATTGGTTAAAATCTCACAATTGATGATTGGTTCATTACCACCGATCAATCATCGAAAATAATTGGTTAGCGTCATTTATGAAATTTGTTAAAGCACAAAGACATAAGGCAAAAAACGAAGTTATTTTGTTTTTTTTGGCAAAAGTTCACATCTTTAAAGCATGACTAGTATGCTAGGAACATAAATTTATTGATGTCTTTAAGATAAATTCAATCATGACTTGGAACGAGCTTGTAGTGCTTATGACATGTAACAGATAGACAAAACCAACCTTGCGAAAAATATTGTTGATAAAAAACAAGTGTTCCAGAATTGTTTGTGTTCGATTATGAGAAAACATGATCGATTGCTTGGTCGTTTAGTCACTGCGACCAATCTTCGATTATTTCAATTAATCGGACCACCACTAGTAGTCAGAGGTACGTGTACAAAGAAATCCACGTACTTGCCAAGCAATACGTCACGAAGAATGCCTGTTTGACTTTAAAACTCGTTGAATCGGAAAAGGAAAGTGGCTACATCACCTAAACAACATTCCATGTGATATTTATAGATCAATATAGATCAAGGGGAGGTAGAATCCATCTTGGAGGTTTATGTTGATACGTTCGTCTTTTATTCACCCAACATTTGATATTTCGACTTACTTGTAATGTCAACGCCTTACAGCCACATACAGTTATCAACAAATATAGGCCGAGAGTGAGTGAGTGAGTGAGTGAGTGAGTTGGGTTTAACGCCGCTTTTAGCAATATTCCAGCAATATGTCGGCGGGGGTACACAAGAAATGGGCTTCACACATTGTACCCATGTGGGGATTCGAACCCGGTCCTTCGGCGTGACGAGCGAACGCTTTAACCACTAGCCTACCCCACCGCCCCTATGCCGAGAACATTCCCTTGAGATGGTGGAATTCAACTAAGGTATACAGACATTTAACTTTACAGATCCAAAGTAACATTGTGAGAGGCATTGTCAAGTCTGTCTGAAATACTCTTATAATAAACATCGTAGTATTTCCTTGTACATTTCGCAGCTGACCAGTTGTCGGACATGACTGTCCTCGTGTACAAGACTAACCCCGAGACTGACCCCTCAACCACGCCCACTGTGTGTAGGGACATCCCAGGTGTCATCATGACCTTTAACAAGATGCCGTGTGCGACGTCAGTGTCGGGCCGCTTTGTTCGCCTACAGCGGATGAGTGGGGTGCAGATGGGCCACTTCACTGTCTGTGAAGTACAAGTGTATGGACTCCTTCGTAAGTAAAGATGCTCTATTAGATAATGTATTCACAAGATTACTCAGCTTGTGTAATGATGATTAAAGGTAAGGTGAATAAGACGAAAAATAATATGTACAAGATGCATCAATGCTGTTCCCACTAAATGTTAATCCATCGTTTAAACTCAAGTTAAAGTACGTGCGTGTAACAAAATTCATATGGACAGAGGACAAGCTTCACGATTTTTCCATCGACGTTTACGTCAACAATCCACTCACCGACAAAACCAGTCCAGCCAAGCCCTGTACCCAGTACACGGGGGACTTCCCTTCTGACGGACCGCGGACGCTTCCGTGTTGGGGGGACCTGTGGGGCCGCTACATCAGGGTGAAGGCGGACAAAGTACTGGGCAAGGATGACCTGATGACCATTGGCGAGGTGGAGGTGTATGGCGAAAAGATGGCCAAGAAAGGTAAGATGAGAGACAGGACAGTAAAGAGACGATATAGATTATTTGTTACCTAGGGGGTGCTGTAAAAACCTTCATTTTCGAAAGACCTCGTTAATCCGACTAATCTCGGCGAGTTCGCTATAGTCATTCACAATCGCATTGGCGGGGTTTCACTGTATTCGTGTATACTGACAATAGGTTGTACTTGGAATGAATACTCTCCTCAATAACACATATTTGAAATATTTTCTTGACTTGATAACATACTTACACGAAAATTTATTTATTTTTTGAGAACACGAGGGCATGTAGCATACAATAGACATTTTATAATCTGAATGGGGGACAGTTACATGGATCTTGTTAAAAAAAATAATATTTTGATGAAATAAACGCGTTTGGTGTCTTTTTAAGGGGATCAAACATGTTTTGAAAACGTACTGAAGACTAATTACATTTCCTAAAATTGGTCGAAGCGCACGTACAATCTCCATAACAAGCCTGCAAGATCGTCAGAAATACACTCAGTTGGACCCATAAGAGCAGTTATGTCAACAAACGCACGTGCGTGTATTTGAATCTCTCACCGTCACTCGCATGATTCTTATTAAACACTTCATAATAGGCAGCAAAATCCTTTTAGCTACGTTCTTTGTACTTTTTATATGACGATATATATTTTTCATGATTTTTTAAACAATGAAATAATGCCATAAACGATTTAAGTACTCGGGATTATTTTTATCAAAGCATCGCGCTCATTTACGCGCGTTCTGATTGGTTTGTCGTATTTTCGCACATAACAAGTATCGAGTGGGGGACGAGTCTTCTTGGAGGTTACGGAACGGGGCGAGTGGTGACGAATGATGCAGTACGTACCATCACTGTTTTTCAATTCAGAGTGGTCTCCCCGTGACTGTCCTTCACCTCCAACGTACCCTAACGCCCGTGTCGCCGTCTCTCAGACGTCAAGAGAGGCGGTGGCAACATACCACTGTGTAGAGGGCTTCTCTAGTTGCAGTGGGCTACACGTCCACAAGTGTGCCGCCAAGGAGGGATGGGTTGGACAGGTGGAACCGTGTCTTCCGACATCTTTCAGCACAAACAACCCTATGGGTGTAAGTTTAACGCCGCACTTAAAATATTCGAGCTGAAAAGATTTGGAAAATATATTTCAACGATCATTTGATGATAGTGGGTTTTTGCAAATTCTGCAATCGACAGAAATCATCATGCTGTTGCAGTGTTGTCTCTGAACCGGATGTCGCCCTCGTTATGCGATTTTGATTGGACTATGCATATACAATTACGTCAACGTCAGGAGCAGGACGCTCACAGTCAGTTAACATACTTACCTCGCGAGGATCGAGTTCGTAATAACCGTAGATATAGATCTTTCCATTTGTACGTCGTCTACTGTACATATCTTTCAATTTTAATTGCCTACAATTGATACAAATCCTTTCATGATCGATTCCCGCAACACTGTCCCTAATGACACAGTGATTCCTCTTGCTCGAAATAACACCATATTACGTTGTTACACAGCTTGAAGCAGTCAGCCTACCCTGTCCGCTGAAACTTGGCGAGGCCATTGAAATGTATGTCACCCCACAGGCACCTGGGTGAGTCAGCAGGCACCCCTGTCCTTAATTGATATCCTTCTTCACAACCACTCCACTGACATGAAAGATTGCAGGTACAGAAAGTATATGTTCGCCATGTTTTATAGCTCTAAGGGAGATCATTCCCAAAGGTTCGTCAAGGCAAAGGGAGTTGCTTCCCTTTACAGTTGGAAAGTGGGAGCAAGAACGACAACTACTTATGTTAGTTGCAATAGTTATCACTATACAGCCAGATGTATCGCAATGCATTGTAATACACAATGATTCAGGACAAGGAAAACTGTATGTCCTATAAGGGGCACAGACAGCCCAGCGTCTAAGACACCGCAATTCAATAAATAGAGATTGTGTTCCATGTTTGCCAGCGCCATACCCTAGCCCGTGGGTTTCCCGACTGCCTGACACCTGCATCACTTCGAGCTTTACCCCTATACTAAGATGTCACGCCATCATATAATCCTTCATTCGTGTTTTTTTCCAGATCAAGTGTTACGTTTTTGAACTCACTGAATGGAGATAACATATTAAAGATGAATATGAAGTTCGCCGATCCAGAGGACACGTTCGAGCTCCTAACTACGCCATCACTCCCATCACCCAATTTAATGGAGGTGCCTGAACTGCCATTCACACCCGGCAAGGAGTCTAGAGTGGTCATCACATACCTGTCGGATCATATGGATGTAAGATCATATTTGTTTGTCTGAAGATGTCATCTTTCTCATCCTTCAGTGATTATGTAAATTCTTCTAAGACTTGTGTCGTTGGCCATGGCTTTCTTCACACATGAAATATTAGATGACGCCCTGTGACTAAAAATGAGCGAGAGTGGATATTAAATAAACGTTTAGCTCCATGTTCCGCTGCTTTCACAAAATTGGAAACAGATACATCTTTGCCACCGTAACCTTTTTCACAAAATATACTGTACATCATTGAAAACGCACCAGTCTAAAATTGTCCATATTTTCATCAAGATGGATTTCAGCATGACAATGATCAATGAATATAACTAACATGAAGTCGAAGGGCATGTCCAGTTGAAAAGATGCTTTAGAAACAAATTCCTGTCCACAGTATGACTCTTAATTCCAAAATGCATCAACATGCAGCCACGCACGCCATGAAAAAAGCGCTAATTTCATTCTGAAATCATACTGACTGTGACATTAAAAGCAGGTGTATGAGAACCGATTCTCATTGCTTCACTAACGATTGTGAAACCAGGACAGAGATGCCGAGGTTAACACCTCACGAAAGAGAACGTGCACTAGGCATGATTCAGGTTGGCACAAGCAGCAGGGATATTGCTCGACAACTTGGACTTGGCCACTCCACCATCGTTAGGCTTCATAGACGACATCAGTAGACAGGCAGCACCCGTGACCTTCAATGACCTTGGCAACAACGTGGTACGACGCTCCATCAGGATCGCCATATTGACCATGTCCATATCAGTGATTGAACACTGCCGACTGCCAGGACTGCTGCACTAGTTCAAGGTTGACGTGGGGGTCATCAGCGCTGATTCCATGCGACGCCGTCTACACGCTACAGGGCTCCATGCTCGACGTCCTTACGTTGGACCAATTCTGACTGACAGACACCGTAATGAGCGTATACAATGGGCTAGCAGGCATTTTCAGTAAAGGTTACAACAATGGCATGGTGTGGTAGTCACTGACGAGTCACGTCATCATCTACGTAATGCTGACGGCCGATTATGTGTTTGGCGTAGACGTGGTGAACGTTATGCTGATGAGTGTGTGGTTCAGACAGACCTTTGGGTGGTGGGAGTGTCATGGTCTGGGGTGTAATAAATGACAATCACAGGACTGCCTTCATGTCTGTCAAGGGAGAGTTAATGCCCTTTATTACCGTGAGCAGATTCTTCAGAATCACATCGCATCTGTCTTCAATCACCACCAAGATGTCCATACTTTTCAACAGGACAACGCACGGGCACACACAACAAGACTTTCCATGCAGTATCCGGCCCAGCAACACATCCAGGTTATTCATTGGCCAGCACAATCGCCAGATGTATCCCCATGGAGCACCTGTGGGACGAAATTGGTCAAAGTCTTTCGCGGCGACAACAGATGCGAAACATCCGGGAACTTGAGGCTTCACTACTGCAGAAGTGGAGTGCCATCCTCAAGAACTCTATTCGGACGCTTATTGACTCACTGAGGAGACGTTGAACTGCATGTGTCAATACAAATGGCGGTCACACGCGATATTGACTTTTCCATTTGACCCCACGTGTGTTCGATCCTTTCTGACTGTGGAACATTTCAATGAATGAGCGTCTTTTCTGTTGTTGGTTTTGTCAGTCGTCCATCTGTTATTATCCACTCAAGAAAATATCAATTCCTTACACGTGCTGTTAATAATCTGAACTTTTATAACTTTTTTTCAATGATGTTCAGTATACTTACGGTTACACGCGCCATTGAAATACAATCAGTCACTCAATCGGGCGGTGGGATAGCCTTAAGATTAAAGCGTTCTCTCGTTCTGTCGTAACGACTCGGGTTCCCACATGGGAACAATGTGTGAATCCCATATCTGGTGTGCCCCGGCCATGATGTTGCTTGGATATTGATAAAAATCAGTGTAAAACCCAACTCACTCACTCACTGATACTGTTCGAGTTTGTTGGTTCTTTAACGTCACACTCAGTAATATTCCAGAGGTTTCACTAAATTGGAAAACGTGTACCAAATCCATTGTCTTGAATAAATATGTTTGAATCAAATATTCCTGATATACGGCTTCAGTCTGTGAAATGGACAATACAAAATTTGAAAACATGAGCATCGATTCGGATATGATGACATGCAGCGAGCCTCAACACCCCATCTGTTAGTGGCCTCTTACGTGATGCATAGTCGCTTCTTATATTCCAGTTGTGGTGGTCCGATTAATTGAAATAATCGAAGATTGGTCGCAGTGACTAAACGACCAAGCAATCGATCATGTATTTTCTCATAATCGAACACAAACAATTTGGAACACTTGTTTTTATCAACAATATTTTTCACAAGGTTGGTTTTGTCTGTTACATTTCATAAGCACTACAAGCTTGTTCCAAGTCATGATTGAATTTATTTTAAAGACACCAAGAAATTTATGTTCCTAGCATACTAGTCATCCTTTAAAGATGAGAACTTTTGCCAAAAAAAACCCCAAAATAACTACGTTTTTTTCCTTATTTTTTTGTGCTTTAACAAATTTCATAAATGACGCTAACTAATTATTTTCGATAATTGATCGGTGGTAATGAACCAATCATCAATTATGAGATTTTAACCAATTCCCAACACTATATATTCCAGTTGTGCAAATGTTTGACACCATGATTATCAAGGCAAGCCTGGCCACCATATCCTTAAGTCGCCTCATTCGACAAATATGGTTTTTCTAAGACCTTACAAACAATCAAATTAAATATCTAGGCAGTATTCTTGTGGGAGTAATAAAATCTGTACCCTGTCAACTTCAGGGTCTGGCATCGAATAACTGTACTTTATGACCGGTCAACCAATTTGTGATTAAACAAATATTTAGTTACTCGGGTTTTTTTCATATTTAGATTGCCGTGGACGGAAAGTCAGTGTACGCCTACCCCAACATCATTGACCCCAACTTCATCGACAGAGTCATCACCAACGCAGGGGCCATGAGGAAACTGTCGGTTCTACCAGCTGGCGACATCCCAACGAAACAAAGTAATTACATAACTGTTACCACGCTCTCAGTGTACAAACAATTAGGTCCGATGTGTGTTTTGTGTTTGTTTTTTAACGCCGCACTCGGCAATATTCCAGCCATATGGCGGCGGTCTGTATATATTCGAGACTGGACCGGACAATCCATGCCAATGAATAACATTATGAACATTGATCTTCGATAACATGTGTCAACCAAGTCAGCGAGCCTGACCACCCAACACCGTTAGTCGCATCTTACTAAAGATCAGTTGTGATCCGAATCTTCAGGGGTATCAACATGAATGTATGAATTAGTTATAATTATGTCACAAATTGAATGTTATCCTGTTGAAAATGTGTTATAAGCTCTTTAAACAAGTTCTTTCCTCGCACCTGAACCTTGTTTCCATACATCCGCTATCCGTAATATATTTCGTGACAATTCTGATCGTTCACGAAGACCGTTTTCTTTGGACACACATGTACACATGTTTTCAATTTCAGTCGAGTTATATTTATATATAATAAAATCACAGAGAGAGAGTGTGTGTTTTTTCAGATGCAGTTATGGGGAATTTAGCCAAACTGCAACCAACAAAATCCAGTTCAGACTTTCAACTCAACATAACATCTGACCGAGTTGTTGATGGTGATGTATCCAACAAGTGGGGAGACAACTCTTGCTGGTCGACAGCTAGCGGTGACCTTGACCCTTGGTGGCAGGTGAAACTGGATCATGTATATTATATTTCATACTTGGAAATCACAACAGGGGAAGACTGCGGCAGTGCTATCTGTAGTGAGTAATGGTACCATTGTAGTAATGGAGGCTACAAGCACTGTGGATATCCCCACAGTGCAAAATAATTGTGGTTAAAAAAATAAATGATATAAATTATCGTAAGTGCAGACGACCATAGTCTGTTCTGCTCTGCAAAAAGGCGGAGACGTGTTTTTGTATCCGAATGTGTGTGTGTGTGTGCGCGCGTGCGTTCGTGTGTATGTGTGTGTTACCCTGACTGAGGGGCAAGTGTTTGGGTTCCGCCAGGTTTTACTAGCTGTGGTTCGAATCACAGTAATCTCCGAAATACCTCTCAGTCTACTGAGATCGTGCCATCTTGTTAATATGCCGGACACTATAGTCTATTTCACCACGAGGCGCCGGACACTATAGTCTATTTCACCACGAGGCGCCGCACTATAACTATATCTATTACACCGTTTCAGACAGCCTGCTCCAAGACTTCATGGTGGAAGTGTTCTACAATGACCCCCGACCCGGGGACACAGGGAACACGTGTGTGACGTATGACGGAGTGTTCCCCTATAATTCCACTAGGATTATCTCATGCACAAACACGGTGGAAGGACGATATGTACGGATTACCTCCCCTGGACGTACAGTGTCCAACGACGTGCTGGGCTTGTGTGAAGTACAGGTGTTTGGAAGGGAGCTAACTCGTGTAGGTACGTATGGTTGAGACACAGGCGTTCACTGCTGAATGTGTTTTGTTTGTTTGGTATCTTTGTTCGAAACAGCTTCAGCGCTACGACTGTCGTAAGATTTTTTTCATGAGTTACGATCACCTTAAGATCGCAACGTCATCCAAGGAATGTTGTTTAACCCTGAAATCCGAAATATTTTAGTCCTGACACTGAGAATCTGGGCCAGTCGAACCAGTGGTGATACACGATGAGCCAACGCACTGACAACAAATGAAAGGCAAATTGACACATGACGTAACCCTCTGTATATGACGTGAGACGGTCCATTAAGGACAGGGGCGGTGGGGTAGCCTAATGGTTAAAGCGTTGGCTCGTCACACCGAAGACCCGGGTTCGAATCCCCACATGGGTACAATGTGTGAAGCCCATTTCTGGTGTCCCCCGCCGTGATGTTGCTGGAATATTGCTAAAAGCGGCGTAAAACCAAACTCAGTCAGTCAGCCATTAAGGACATGTTAGACATCACTGGCAGTAAAGTATCCTACGGATCTATATTTGCAGGGTCAGGCCCGTTCGACTGCAGGGCACCACCGCACCGCCCTCACGCCACCGTCACCGTGACGTCCACCAGCTCCTCCTTGGTAGCTCACTACAGCTGTGAGGCCGGTTTCTCCATGTGTGGGCAGGTTGAACCAAGCACCTGTGTGGCGGGCATCTGGGGGGACCTGAAGGCACACTGCTTCCAAAGTGTCTGGCACTACTCCGTAAGATACCTCAAGAGTCCGCGAGTTTAGCTTTACACCGCTTTTAGCAATATTCCAGCAATATCGCAGCGGCTAGACACCTGAAATGGGCTTCACTCATTGTACCCATATTGGGAATCAAACCCTGGTCTTCGGCTCGACGAGCGAACGGTTGAACCACTAAACTACTCCACCGTCGCAAGATGCCTAATGACAGAGGCATCGACGATGATGATTATTTAATGAAAGGTTTTAATGTGATCATGATATTGATAAGACCTCATTTCTGAACTTTTACTACATTCTATAGCACATTTCGCTTGAATGCTGTCCATAATTGTAAAAACAACAAGATCATGTCGGAGATATAAATATACGCACAAAATGTTCAAAATAGTACAGGTGTTCAGTCATAAATATCACATAGATAAATAAAAACAGAATGCCTTTTTGTCCAACATGTTTCGTTCTTTACTCTTCAGGGAGATTGTAGCGGTTACAGTATGACGTCATTGCACATATATATTAGATTGTAGCGGTTACAGTATGACGTCATTACATATAATATGACAATCTCCCTGAAGAGTAAAGAACGAAACATGTTGGAGAAAAAGGCATTCTATATATGTAATGACGTCATACTGTAACCGCTCCAATCTCCCTGAAGAGTAAAGAACGAGACATGTTGGAGAAAAAGGCATTCTGTTTTTATTTATCTATGTGATATATATAACAACAAAGTGAGTGAGTGAGTGAGTGAGTGAGTGAGTGAGTGAGTATGGTTTAACGTCACTTTTAACAATATTCCAACAATATCACGGCGGGGGCCACCGGAAATGGACTTCACACATTGTACCCTTGTGGTGAAATGAACCAAGGTCTTCGTCGTGACGAGCGGATGTGTTAACCACTAGGCTACCCCGCATTCCATAAACATTTGGAAGTAAACAGTTCTTTATACTTGGACATGATAGCGATAATGATAAACATGACAACAAGCGTGAGCTATGTTTTACGCATCTTTTAGCAATATTCCAGTAATATAACGACGGGAGACAGAAATTGACTTCTAACATTGTACCCACATTCACATGTACAACAGAATCGAACCCAGGTCATCGGCATGAGCAGCAAAAGCTTTAGCGACTAGGCTGAACGCCAATATATTACCTCAACCCCTCATTGCATAGATGGCTTGCATCATGGTCATATCTAGTTTCGCAACGTCTGTATGCAGTATATGATTTATGATCATGGTTTGTTTACAGAGCACAGGGTCGTTATACCGCCAGAATCTCACCTGTCATCTGTCGGCCAACTCGGAGATTCGGGTCATCGCCACGCCCACCAAGAATACCTGGTAACTGTGCTGACCGTTACTGACTTCTTGCATGTCAGTGAATTCATAAGATGAGGCCATACAGCAGATGGACCAACTATTTGATTTGCGATAAGAGATAAAAAGATAACATTGTTCGGCTCTGTCTTAAAGGGATTTTTTTTATGTGAGCCAAATATAGTTTACCTGTACCAGCACCAGACACCCCCTATTTCGAATGGCCGACCCCGTGGCTCTCATTGTGAGAGAGCAGTCAGTATTACCTACATAAAAATGTTCAATCACAGCCAGTTGATAATAATAATAATAATAATAACGATAATAATAATGATGGCGACGACGATGATTATGATGACGACGACGACGAATGCTGCTGCTGATGATGATAATGAATGGTGAATGGTGATGAATGTACATTAGTTGCTAGTCTGTCTCACAGTCCCTGAACCACATTATTTTCCCTACTGCCAAGCCCTCTCTGCAGTGCTAAAGCCCTAAACGAAGCAAGTCTAGATTTCCCCAGGTTCAGTATCTCTGGTCTCCCTGGGGATCCTTTTCAATTTAAATGGGCTTGTTTGTTACTTTCAAAATTATATTATTCAGAGACTAAGCATTAGTCTAATTAGTTACCTTCAGTTCAGGTTTCATTTTGACATTCAACATCTGGAAATCACATTAATCACTTTTCCCCTGCTTTGATTCATAGGCCATGGTTGCTCATCCTCTTGATCACACAACTGTTATTGAAAGTTTAACATCAATATTTTCACATTTGGTTTCCTTGCAAGGTTTACAGTCCAGCTCGAATCCGATCCAGGAAAACAGCTGATGCTTATGGAAAACTCCTTCACCGAGCGGGGCTACAAGACGTCCAGCGTCAAGGCTGTGGACGGCACGACAATCAAAGACATGAAGAAACTGCCCAGTTTCCCCTTCCAGGTCGGGAAGGAGTTTGAGCTGGTCGTGAAAGTCCGCCGTGATAGGTTGGAGGTGAGGTACCATAGGGGTGAGTGAGACGGTAAGTGAGCGCTGGACTGGTGAACGAGTGAGTGAGATAAATGTTTGGTGAGAACCTGAATTGTTTCGTCTATAAGTGACCTTAGCGCCGCTTTGAACAGTCTTTTCAACGATTTATACACCGCAGTGATAGACTGATGTTAACTAACCTTAACTGCCGACACCTTAATTCAATCATCATCATCATCATTTTAAATCCACCATCATACTCATTTCAGGTGTCCCCCGCCGTGATATTGCTGGAATATTGCTAAAAGCGGCGTAAACTTAAACTCACTCACTCACTCCACTATCATAAGTCTCATAAAAGAGTAAAATAAAATCATTACTCCCTGTTCATGATGTGTGCTGGCTGTTCAGGAAATTCCCTTCGTATGAAATCTGTGTGTGAATGAAACCTACTGGACGATAATTTGCCGAGGAAGTTGACAATGTCATTGAATACATACTGACCTGTTGACAGGACTGATAATTATGTATCTCTTTGTGTAGGTTTCTGTTCGAGGGATACGGGCAGTGCAAATGGAAGTAATGTTTTTGTTCTGGTTGAAGGCTAATTTAATTTGTGACATTGGTCTTGTTTCAGCTGTATGTTGACGGGGTTAAGATCGGCGAGATGAGGCTGAAGTTTCCCCTGTATGGGGTACCATCGTTAGAAACATTCAACTTGGCCACCAGAAGAGTCGAGTATACACCTTCAAGTGAGTCAATGAATTCGCTGTCCCCAGGGAGGTGAATCTATGTAACTTGATGACAGCCATATCATCACCAAGTTAGCCAACGTTCTGTCGAGAATGACTGTCGAAACACTTGGAGTACTGATATACCAAACAAACTAGTGAAGAGACGGGTTAGAATTGGTTCTCAGCAACCCATGCTTGTCTTAAGGGGCGACTAACGAGATCAGGGTCCAGATTTTCGAAGCTCTCTTAGCGCTAAGATTGTCGTAAGTGCAATACAGGGGTGGGTATTGCAGAGAATTTTCATATTGAGAAATATTTGCGATACAAACAACATATATTGCGATATGTAATGCAAAAAGTATTTTTAAACAAAAACTACTTATAATCGAGTTAATGCTTGATTTATAAAACATGAACACAACAAAATCACTATGCTTGATTAAGCTTTAATGAAAACTTTTAATCATGACGAGATAAACATGTAAATAATATTTGACACAAATGAAACAATGAAATATCCGTAGACTTACGAAGTTTCTGAATGCAAGTCAAAATAACGGTTTCGATCAGCGTATCGCAATGCGTATCGTTTTTTCTGAATGCAAGTCAAAATATGTTCACGGTTTTCGATACGGACACCTGTTTATAGCTGGGATGTTACAGCGACAAACAACAAAGAAGGAAACGTAGATGCATCATAATACTTTTGAGGTTGTCAGTACTATGTTGGGAATTGGTTCATGTCTCAATTGGTAAATAAAACCGACCAATCATCGAAAAAATTGGTTATATTGCGCAAATTGTTTCTATGTTTGTTAATGCAGAAAAAAATCGTATCCCAATTACGTAGATTGATGTATTTCAAATTTCACATCTTTAAAGCACTGGATTGAGGAACATAACTTTAGCCCAGACGCTATTATTTACGGGCACCCGTTATACGAAGCTGGGATGTTACTTGAGGATAAATTCAATTATGACAGGAAACCGTACTGTAGTGCATACCATAGTACTTGAAAAAGGTTGTCAGTACCGCAATAAGTCATATGCCACACCTTCTGTAACACAGACAACATCACCGACGTGATACAAACGACAAGCCCGACCAAGCCATGGCTGAACGTTCCCATTCACGAGAAGACAAATGAGGTCTTTGAGGTCCAAGCTTGTCACGATGTCCTGGTCGACCTCCGGGAGAACGCGGCGTCAGACAAGGGAACTACTTTTCTGATCGGAGGAAGACAGAACACGTTGTCCCAGTGCGCGTCATGTGAAGAGAACAGGTTCACAAAATGGCACACACCACTGTCGTGCTATGGCTTCAAGTCTTTCTGGGTGTCCTGGGACACCCCGGGTAAGGTGTCCATGGGGATGGGGGAGACTGTGGGTGTCAACGCCATTATTGAGGATATGGTAACTCGGCATGACGTACGTCTTCTGCGGGTTGGCACCAATGGCACCGATGGCTATTGGATATTAGGTGAGATTCCTGTATGTTCTCTCATAACATGGATTTAAATGTCAAAATGGTGACTGAAATCAAAATTATTTGATCATTCAGTAATTTCAAATCCATAACATACCTCGAGATACAAGGACGGTTTGATCTACGTAATTTAGGAATCTAATATTTAGGAAATGATATCACAAAATGAAACATTATCAATAGTTGTAGTAATCCTAGTAGCAGCAGAAAGAGCTCTAGGGTCAGTGGTTTGTGGCAGAAGAAGCAGTAGTTGTAGAATAAGTGTTATCTTACCTCACACATAAATGTTGTTTTCTGATTGGCTGAGCCAAACAATGTACCCCGTTTACAAGCCAGTGATATTTTCTGTTTCCCGCTGGAAATGCCGAACTGTGGGAATTCGTTTGGTACTTTGTGTTAGTAGTGTTTGGGTTGCTGCCTAACTCTGGTACCCTTTATTATGATCCACTACCCGTGCTTCAAACAGTTCAAAATTAACATTGAGGTGTTCGGAAAGATAAATATGTTGTTCACTGGGTTGATGTACCCTCAATGTTTGTTTATGTCCATAAACAAACATAGAGGGTGCATTATAAGTTGTTCACTGGTCACGAGGGGGGCATGGGTTGATGTACCCTCTATGTTTGTTGATGTTCCCCTCGCCCTTCGGACTCAAAGGAACATAAACAAACATCGAGGGTACATCAACCCATGGGCCCCGAGGGACCAGTGAACAACGTATTTATCTTACCGAACACCTTAATGTTAATTTTGAATTGTTTGAAGCACGGGTACAAATCTTTTTGTAGCCATCGCTAGATTTTGCTGACAAGAAAAACATATTTAGAGTTATCTCCCTTCCATCGGTTTGCATTCGCAAAACATCGGTAATTTCCATACATCATTACGTGATTCAATGTTATTCGAGATAAAGAATTACTACCACGAAGTACCAAATGAGTTGCCATTGACAGCGGGCTACATTGGAATGTACCTCGCTTGTAAGCGGGGTACATTGAAAATAATAGAAGAGCGCTCAGCCAATCAGAAAGCGACATTTATGTGTGAGGTAAGATAACAACCCATGTCCCCCTTTGTGACCAGTGAACAACTTATAACATCTATAGTAGCAGTAGTCGGAGTAGAAATGTTTGGGGCGAACTTCGATTATAAGACTGTAGAGGTTTGTGTCACAAATACAATAATATATATATTAATTGTGTCGCAAGGAGGTAACAATGAAGGACATAGACTGGGCGAAACCTGCCCCCGACCGGAAGTATCTCCGCCACTGAAAGTAGTTCGATATAGCCACATTGACTCGGTAGCTGTTACTGAGTATTCTTGCGCTGAGAACTACATTTTCTGCGGAGAGAGTGCCTTATCTAGATGTGTGAAGGGGGTGCCTACGTCACAAGTACAGGGAACATGCCAGAAGAACACAATAAACAGCGGGGTAAGAACATATTACCTGTTCCACATAAATGACTAATGTTCCTGACTCTACGTTTGACTTTGTAATGGCTCTTTTTTCTTATCAAAGAAGTTCAAACACATGTTTCCAAATGATTAAAAACAGCCCAGTCGGCTAACAACATACAGTTTCCTGAAGGTTCGAAAACCTGTGATCGTTTGCCCAGTTCATGTCCAGCCTGGATTTGTTTCGGGTTTTCAGTACCAAAACCTTGTTTCACAAAAGTGGTAAATTTCTGAAAACTGCCTTTCCTCTCATATCAATTAAGTCATGTGAAATTATGTTCATTGCCGCAAAACCTAAACTGACAACTCAATCTTTCGCTGAACCTCTCTAAATGATGGATCAGCGTCATTTACGTTAATGCCATATGAAAGCTTTGATAGGAATATTGTACTGTTAGAAGTACGACTGGCGTCACCTTTTAAGCCATACGTCACGGGCCAGTTTTCACACCGTAGTGACACAACTGTTTTAACTGATGTATCTAATATCACTAATGTAAGTAATACCGCATACATACCAGCTTACACGTGGCAATAACTCTTACAGACTGGTCCTAACACTACAACCTTGGACCTGCCCTGTCTGACGGGCGAAGGGTCACTCATCTCGGCATACGTCACACACAAAAACCCGGACAACCCGTAAGTGGACAATCTGTGCAACTATCATAAAACCTCGTTCATCACGACAGAGTGAGAAGTAGTTTCGTAATGTATTATTTCGGACCAGCAAATACCTCCCCTGTCCCACATCTAATGCCGTGTTTATTTAAATATACACATGGGCACTAATTACGCACCGCCTGAATCCAAGAGCAATATTTAACATTTTGGTCCAAACATGCAAGCACACTTTAGCATTCTGTAATGCACGTGTTGAACACGTGCTTCACACAATACCTGGGCCACGGGTCTCATGTTCACGTGATGCTAAGTCGCGAAGCATATTGGGCATACATTTTCGTCACGTCAGGTAGATGTTCAGAATATGGCAAGTTAATGTCATGCATAACGCAGAGATGTCCTGTCGCAACATCGGTGCTAACTTGAACATTAACCACACGGTTATTAGTCGACTTGTTCGTCAACGTTATCAACAGGAAGTACTGGATGCCGCCGTCGTGCTACATTTCGTTAACCATCCTCTTTCCAGTCGTCCGATTATCTTAGATGACAACACTAGAACTCACTGTTTTCGAGGCGTCATCACCCATATCTTAACGTCTTAAGCTGCCATATTGGTTAGCTGTTTCTTTTGTCTAGAGTACAGATCGAACTCGCCGGGTCATCTTCAAAGAGCGTCCAGCTCATTGTAGACTTCAACACTCGGACATTCTCGGCCACTCATTCCGACGGCGGAAACAGAGCTGCCCTTGAGACAATCGGAACCTTCCCTTTCGCTGTCGATACAGAGTCGCATATCGTCATTGGCTATGATGCAGGGGCCTACAAGGTATGGTCCTCGCTGTTGTTGATGTACAAAAAGTGTACTATGGTCATAGGATAACAAGGTACAGATACCCCAAACGTGATTCTATACCATAGAAAGTAAGAAAATATGAGAACCAGAAGTGTAACATCTGATACAGTAATTTCTTAAGATGGCCTTTTCAATTGTGCAGGCCATGTTCTACGATGGATCCACAGGATGTTGTCAAGGTCTTATGAACGGATTCGATTTGAGGGATTCTGTTATGCTGTTCCGTAACAAAACTTTTAACACCTGTATATTTTGTTTTACTTAGATCTACGTTGATGGAAAGCTGGTGCACACCTACAGGTCGCCCATCAGCCATGACAGAATGACGCACATCAACATCCTAAACGACTATCATCTCAGGAACCTGCAGGCCTTCCCACAGAGTAGGAAAATATGCATTCCTCCACCTCATTATTTCTAATCGTTACTTTTAATTTGCGGGGTCAGTGGCCTACTGGTTAAAGCTTTCGCTCGTCACGCTAAAGGACCGTGCTCATTGGTACAATGTGTGAAGCCCATTTCTGGGGTTCCCCTCCGTGATATTGCTGGAATGTTGCTAAAAGCAGTGTATGACTATACCCACTCACATTATTTTGTAATAATGGTCGGACAGGTGTTTCCTGGCCATTTATTTCATTCTTGCTATTTGGTAACTGTGGTGCTACAGTATTCGACCGTCACAGCAAATTACTAAATTACCGAGTTCGAGACTCACTTTGGTACAATGATGTTGTTGGAATAGGGCTAAAGGTAGTCCTCTGCACCAATTCCAACTGCCGGGAATTGATTGACTTGTGTCATCATGGTTTTAGGACGTTGCTCGTTGCAGTCAGTACGGTATATATTTGATTATACAGTCGTGCCCCGTTTATCCGAACCTCAGATATCCGGACGAACCTTCCGAACGAAAATCCCTTAAAACGAATTCACAACGTTGTAAAATTACTCACTTACACAGAATTCGGTCACACCCTTGGCAAGTCGACAATCAGCGACATTCTAAAAGACAAATCAGAATGGCTAGAAATTCCCGAAAGCTCATCAGAGTTATCACGTGCTCACAATGCTAAACATAAGAAAATGGAAGACGCTGTTTATCTTTGGATTTGTGATGTGACCAGTCGAAATTTGCCCGTCAATGACGAAATGTTAATTGAAAAAGCACGTACTTTTGGCGATAGCATGGGTATCACAGACTTTGCTTATTCTCGTGGCTGGTTAACACGGTTTAAGTCTAGACATAGTGTATCGAGCAGGAAATATAAAGGTGAGGCGGCAAGTGCTGACAAAGAAGCTGTGATCAAGGGTCGAGAAGATCTAAAGAAGGTTCTAGAAGACTATGAGGAGCAAGACATCTTCAATGTAGACGAGACTGGATTGTTCTTCAAACTTGGTCCGAATCAGACACTTGCATCTCAGCCTTGTCAGCGGTACAAAACGCTCTAACGAGCGAATCAGCGAATCAGACGGTTCAGTTAAAATCAAACCTTTTGTTATTGGCAAGGCTAGACGTCCCCGTTGTTTTGGTTGTGACTTTAATCCGGAAGTTTATGTTAGGTACAGGAACAATGCGAAAGCTTGGATGACATCAGAACTGTTTCGTGATTTGTTGTTATCATTGGACAGACAGATGGGAATGAGAGGTAGGCGTGTCATATTATTGCTGGACAATGCCGCTAGCCACACCCACAATGTGAAGTTGACACATGTCAAATTGCACTTCCTGCCGCCCAACACGACTGCACACATTCAGCCGATGGATGCAGGAATAATCCGTGCTTTCAAAGCACATTACCGCAAGCTCGTTGTGAGAAACTTCATCGAGTGTGTTGACACAAACGAGAATCCAGCTGTCATCATACGCACTGCAATCCGGATGATCAAGCAAGCCTGGACATCAGTGAGCGAAAAGAAAATCGCTAACTGCTTTCGCCATGTCGATCTTATTCAATCAAGTGAAGACCCAGAAGAAGACATGGCCTTGGCGGAACTTCGCGATGCACTACGGTCCTATGTGCAAGTTGCAGCTGTGTCTGAAACTGTCGACGATCTTTTGAATGTTGACAGTGACGAACTGACTGGCGAATCTCTGAGTGACGAACCGACTGGCGAATCTCTGAGTGACGAACTGACTGGCGAATCTCTGAGTGACGAACTGACATCCTGCAGGCAGTGTGTCCTGACAGCGAGGCTGATGATGATGATGATGACGAAGTTGAGCAGCCGCCACCTCCCCACCCGTGTCTCACAACGAAGCTCGTGTCTGCCTTGATCAGCTGATTAGCTACTACGAGTGTGCAGGTGACAGTGACAACCTCGAACTGTTATTAAAAGTAAAGTCCTC